>NC_143145.1:83865557-84171494 GCF_059928025.1 Delphinapterus leucas | reverse complement strand
CCTCTTCAATAAATGGTGCTGGGAAAACTGGGCAGCTCCGTGTAAAAGAATGAAACTGCCTAACACCATATCCAAAAAAATAAACTCAAAATCGTTTAAAGACCTAAATGTAAGACCGGACACTATAAAACTCTTAGAGGAAAACACAGGCAGAACACTCTATGACATAAATCACAGCAAGATCCTTTTTGACCCACCTCCTAGAGAAATGGAAATAAAACCAAAAATAAACAAATGGGGCCTAATGAGACTTAAAAGCTTTTGCGCAGCAAAGGAAACTACAAACAAGGTGAAAAGACAACCCTCAGAATGGGAGAAAATATTTGCAAACGAATCAACGGACAAAGGATTAATCTCCAAAATATATCAACAGCTCATGCAGCTCAATATTAAGAAAACAGGGGACCCAGTCCAAAAATGGGAACAAGCAGATTTGATCCATCACCTGTCAACCGGAGTAAAGAAATAGCAACTTCACAAGGAGCATCTCGATGGCCGAGGGGCACCCAGTGCATTTAATAGAAGTGAGCAATGGTGTGAGAGGTGATGAATCCTACGTGCTCTCCACAGCCTGGTTACAACAACAGCAGCATGTTTTTGCCCCCATATCTCTGTAATCTGTCTAATGCACATGTTCTTTTCCAGGAAGCTTTTATTGAGGATATATGTGCCAGAACTGTCCTAAGGCACTTAAAATATCAATTCTAAATACATGTGGTTCCAAAACCTCCGAATAGAGCTGGAGTCAGCGTTCAGTAAGGAGGCCACCACCCAGGTTTCTATTCTATGCTTTGAATCAGTCATCAGAAATAGGGGAAGCAAGAAAAAAAGCTCTAAACGCTAACATGGAATAAAATGGCAGGAATGGTGCTTGAGCGTGTCCAGGTAACAGCATCGCAGCGAGCGTTAGTCTCTGGCCTCGTGCAGACCCTGAGGCCCGGTGGACATTACCTCAACCCTCTGCAGCCGCTTCTTAGCTATAAAATGAGATTATGATAGATTGTTTTATGGGGTTGTTCTGAGGGTATTGCTTGTCAGAAGGCACTTCCTTTATCTCCCCTTCTATTCTATTGAGACCTCCTTTCCAAAGCTTTTATTAAATTGCAGAAAACTCATTCAGGGGATAGATTAGGAGTTTGGGACTAACAGATACAAACTACTATACCTAAAATAGATAAACAATGAGGACCTAGTATATAGCACAGGGAATGATTTAACATCTTGTAATAACCTATAATGGAAAAGAATCTGAAAAAGAATATATATCTGTATAACTGAATCCCTTTGCTGTACAGCAGAAATAAACACAGCATCGTAAATCAACTCTACTTTAATAAGAAAAAAAAGAGTGCTGAATATTGACAGAAGCTCTATATCGACGAAAACACCAGATTAGCCAGGAGCAGATGACTGACCTTCACTAACTTGTGTAATAACAATTTCAGATGAATCTAGAAAGGTGTCACTGTACAGAATCACCACCAGCATGGCGGTGCCTACCTGTGGCCAGTGGACACCTGGGTACAAAGCAAAGAGCTTGGTGGATTTAAGGTGACTGTTTAGCCTATGTGGGTAGAACTAGTTCAAATGCCCGTAGCAGTCAGAGTCCATGCAGGAAACAGAATCCACCCCAGATGGTTTAAATGTTGAGTCCTTAAGTAAGGAACTCCCAATGGAGTATGGTCGACATTAAGGAAAATAACAATGGATGCTGAAATAGAGCAACTTTTTGACACTACAGCATGAAGGGAGCAGCTGTGCTGACCAGCTCTTCCAAGCCTGTTAATGCCTGCAATCTTTATCATTGAAGTGCCATGTTCTAACATCATTTTATTAAATAATTTTAAAATGTCATGCTAGGGTCTTAAAGTTTGTGGTATTTAATTGTATTTGATTTACACTCATCAGAGTTTCTCAAAATGGGGCCTCAATATATTCTTAGCCGTCTAAGAACGTTTGTTGCCTTCTTTTTGTTACTAGTCTCGGGTGTGTGTGCGCGTGTGCGCTGCACACGTGTGTGTGTGTGCTGCACACGTGTGTGCCTACCCTAGCTCATTTCGACAACCCCCCCGTCCCAGAGTGCCATCAGGCAGGAAGTGCGTGTGTCCTTCTGCTGAGGTTGGGTCACTTGACTCTGCGGTGGTCTGTTTTTGATGTTTTGTTCTCAAAATGGGAGCAGAGGACACTCGGGGTCCCAAGGAGGATCCTACAGCTCTCCATCGACCCTGGAAACTTGTGTTTGTGCTTCAGCAAGACAACCTCACGGCCTCTGTCACCCTCCTGAGCTGTAGACACGGCTTCCAGGAAAGACTGTCAGTCTAACTGGCACCACTGGGTCTGTTTCCTGAGCCCTGAGCAGCGTATTAGGAGAAGAATTTAGTCTGGCCTTTCCATCCTCATGAGTCTGAACAATGGACTTCTTTAAACTTTTAAAAAATTTTCAAAAAGCCTATTGTGCATCTTAATAAAACATCACAGATGAATACTTCACTCATTTCAAACATTTCAAAAAATGCTACATAGGAGGCACATAATGTGTAGGAAGGAGTAAAAACAAAACAAATCAAAACCAAACACGTGAGTATCACTGAATGAAATGCATTGATAACAATTTTTATTGACTCTATCTTGGCATATATCATTTTTAAAGATCTTAGAGATGGTCATTAACACGGTCAGACTCGTGTCTGGGTCAGACTGTCAGTCATGTGCTAATCTCTGTATATTCCATAAAGCTTTGCAACTTCAGTTTCATACACACCATATAACGGAGAGTTTTATGATGGGAAGATGTGAATGATGCTGATCAGCACAGAGACACAGGTTGACGCCATAAATACAAAGAATAATACAAGACAGACAGTCAGATGGACAACAAGAGTACGCAGACATCACTCACAATGGATAGCTAAGAGGGGCTTAGACGGGGATGTGCCAGAAACTAAAATGAGTTGTTAGCAGAATACAGTTCCGGTTGGAACAACAAGGTTTTGAACTGCGAAAAGTCATTCAAAACCAGAGGCTGGGGCTTCCCTGGTGGCGCAGTGGTTGGGAGTCCGCCTGCCGATGCAGGGGACGCGGGTTCGTGCCCCGGTCCGGGAAGATCCCACATGCCGTGGAGCGGCTGGGCCCGTGAGCCATGGCCACTGAGCCTGCGCGTCTGGAGCCTGTGCTCCGCAACGGGAGAGGCCACGACAGTGAGAGGCCCGTGAACCACAAAAAAAGAAAAAAAAAAACAGAGGCTGAAAAATGCAAAAAGATACCTTCATCAATTATAATCACTTAATTTGAAAAGTCTCTCTTACAAATGAAAAGTTGATACGAGCATACTGAGATGGAATAAACACTAAATAACTGATGACTAAAGAGATTCAGGAGGAAGTAAACTGGGGTCGATCGAGAGGCTTTTATTTGCCTTTGTGGGGCAAAGCCAGTGGGGACATTAATACAAAAGGGAAATGTTATCAGGAATCAGCTATGGACCCAAATTCTGTGATTGCGTGGTGAAGAGTCCTGGGAGGCCAGGAGGCAGTAGACCCTGGCACAGAACAGGTACAGGATGTTTCACATTGATTCCCCTCATCTTGGAGGCTGTCTGTCCTTTTCCCTGGCTGATGCACTCAGTCACTGGAGGGGACAACAGGAAATATTAAAGTGATCGCATTTCTCGCGATGTCTGCTGCTGCTAATACACCCCGTTACTGAAGAACCGTCCAAAACACGCCATCCTTTAAGAGTTCACTGAAAATGTGCTTAACCTCTAAATAGATCTGCAAAATATATACAGTGTAGAGGATCCAGTGAGGTTATTTCCTTAGGGGGGGAAATCAAATCATTCCTCTAAGGACGTTTCCACAGTAAATTCCTATGGAAATGAGACCGTCAGTCACACACAGACAAAAACATGAGGATTACAGGTAAATTAATAAGCATAATGAAATGGCCTATTGGTTGATATATGTAGTACGAATATAATAAAGTTATCACATAGGTAAACCTTGATTATGTAAATTAGTGGAGAGAAGTACAGTGTTTGACACTCAATAACACGAATATGTATTTGACTTTGGAATGACTGCGTTAAATAAAAAGCGGCTTGGAAGAGCTGCAGGATGGTTGCAATAGATGACATTATGCCACGTTCCGGTGGGAAACAGAGAACACAGGTACTTGCTGGGCCTGGAGGTGAGATCCCAGAGCTTGAATCGCGTTGTCCTGTGGGGGGGGCGGAGGGCTCCTGGGTGCACGCGGTGGCAGGACGCTCAGCCGGGCGGCGTCACCACCTCAGGCCAGGCCCCGCGCGGATCCAGGACGCGGTCGGGCATCCGCGTGTCCCCCACGGGCCTGGGGCGGGGCCGTGTCTGCGGGGCGCCCGGAGCAGCCGGACAGGACGGCGCAGCGGGCTCGGTGGCCCCACGGGATGGCCAGAAGAGGCTCCGGCGGGGATGCCCCGGGCTTTCGTTCATCATGAGCCCCTGCCACAGCCTGGGCACGGTCACCGCCGGCCCCTCGCGGGCCCCAGGGCCCTGCCAACCAGGCCGAGCTCGTGCCCATCGCGCGCGCATCTGCCCCTCCCTGGGCCGCGCCCTGTGCGGGAGTGGAGGGACCACGCTCTCATGGCGCCCCCGAGGGATGCACAGGGCCCGGGGGGAGAGGGCGGGTCCCCGGTCTCACAGAGGGTGGCTTCTCTCTGCGCAGACGAGGCCCTGGGGAGGCAGCGAGGCCCCGCCCACACCCTCCTGTTAGGGGTTGAACTGCGTCCCCAGAGGGTCTGTCGAAGCCCTAACCCCCAGGACCTCAGAATGAGACCTTGTGTGCAGAGAGGGACTTTACAGAGCCGATCACGTTAGAACGCTGACGTCGGGGGGCCCCAATCCGATAGCCCGGGTGTCCTCATAAAGGGGAGGTGTGGACCCTGAGTCGCAGGGAGGGGCCGGGCAGGTCAGTGCACCTCTTACCGCGTTCCATCGTGGGACCCTCCCGTGCGCCCGCGCGGCCTCAGACTGTCCTGTCCTCTCTGTCCTCGGGGCTCCCCAGCACCCCAAAGGAGCATGGCCAAACGCCGCTCTGCAAGCCACGCCCCCTCAAACAGGAATGTGAGGGGCTTCTAGCCCTTTGAGGTGACGGCCACCATCGCCACTTGAACCCACTAGCGGGCCAGGATTGAGCGTGTCTTCCTCCTCCTGATTGGTGGTCAGTTCAACACATGGTCTGGCTCTTGAGTCCTGGAAACTGTCCTTCTGGGGGTCACTTACAGGCTCCCAAACTCACACTTGGTCCTCTACTCACAGATTCGCAAAATGCTGATTTTACAAGTGAACTTTGGAAAATATCTCAAGAACTGCAGTCAATGCAGTCACCTTAGGGAACTGTCCTCACCCGTCCGGATGCAGGTTTTTCTCCAAGTCTTTTGTAGACTAGAGTGAAGCCCATTTCACGCTGCAGCCATGGGAGCTCTGAAGGAGCAGATCTCCAGGGGGCTGGAGGAATGTTCCACGCCCTGCCTGGCTCACCCCCCAGCGCCTAGCAGTCCAGCCACGTCCGCTGGGCAGGGCAGGCCTGGCCACACGGAGCAGGCAGCCTCTGCATGGATATCGTGTGTGCATCGCCTCTGACCCCCTTCCCTGACATCTACCCCGGTCCCAATACTAAGCCCGGAATAATCCGCAGTGTTTTGTTTGTCAGTGACTTTGTCGGTGGAAGGATCATCTGACAGAGGGTACAGAACCCCTGAAAGTGGATCGTTTGAACATGGGTAAAGTGTGACAGTTACACATTGCACACTGTTCAATCATCAATCAATTACTCAAATCACTTCTCCGTGAAGCAGGGGATACGTCCTTTTAATCATCAAATTTATGGTTAGTAAAGTACCCTTCGTAACGTCATTACAGAAACATTTGGGGGGCAGCACTTGTAAGCACCTTAGATCCAGAACGTGCTGAGTTGCCAGGTGGCCAGAATGACTGCGGGTGTGGTTTGCTGGCCCAGATGTAGGCTCCGCTCCCCCCGCCACACTCTCCAGGCCTCGTGTCCAGGTGGCCAGAGGAAGATGCCATCAGCCTCAGGAATTGAAGGGGAAAACAGAAAGTCACAAAGATCAGGCTCTGTGACCATGGTTTTATATCTTGTAGATGACAGAGTGGGAATTGAAAACAAGCCTCACCTACTTCACAACCATGTTTTACTTGTGGTTATTTTATCAACTCATCGTGATGAAAAAGACACAGACTTTCAGAATTGAGCTCAGGGCCAAATTTCTTACTTGTTACCAAAGTTTCTGAGACTTTGAAACAGGCAGTACCTACAACAGCGTCTGACCTACAGACGATGCTCTATTCATATTTGTTAAATGTTTTTACTTTACTTCTCTGAGTTTCGGTTTCTCTAACCTCAGAATCGACTAAAGATACCACTTCTTGGTTTATTAGCAGAATTCAGTGAGATAACAGCCAATAAAGATCTACATGTGCTTTGCTTTCAATAAATGTTAGTTTACACTGCCTTTTCTCCCTCTTACCTCTTTAATATTTATTGCACTTAAACAAGAAACAACCAGAAGTATTTGATATCAGTCTGATTGGGTTAATACTGCATAACTTGTACATCACCAGGCAGCTTAGACAAGAGAGTCCGCTTCCTTGTGTATTACATATTCCATCAAAGTAAATGAGCCTGAGAATCTATCTCCTTATACAAGATTATTGAGTTTTAAGTGGAAATTACAGAGCATAACTAACAGTGTAGCATGCATAATCTATAATCCAAAGGAAACATCATACAAATGGAATTTTCTAATGTAAAGGAGATGACTTGGGTTTTTTCCTTTTTCTTTTCACGAAATAAAATTCCCGAGACTCTCAGTGGATAAGCAGATAAGGTGACAGTATGAAATGAGTCTGCATTGTAAATAAGATTAGTTAATATTTTTAAAATTTAATTGTTATCTTATATTGGAGTATAGTCTGATTAAGGAAATATTTTCCTTCCAATGATCCCCGATCAGATTGTCTCCTCCAATCTTGTTTCACTTCCTTGTTTCAACATTGATTTATCCCATTTCTCAGGGACCTTCTATGGATGCCATGCAAGTTCATGGTGATTTCATTCGTGCTGTGTGCACATGGTGTGAAGAGTACTTGGAGAAACAGCCTTACTTTCCTTGGGAAATTGAAGAAAAACAACTACTACAAATCAGTATTGAAAGCTACATTTAAAGGCAATAGGTTTACACTGGAAAAGAACTCACAGAGAAGAAGACCATCCACTACAATGGCAGATGAGTGAGTGCAGAGAATCACCTTTCACTCATGAGAGGGTTTTGTGTCATCTTAAAGAGGGGTGGCTTGGTTCTTGAGAGATAAACGTCGGTATGTATCCTTAAAATTCTCCCTTTGCAGCTGCAGTGGATTCTAGTACATATCCAAGGAAAATTCTGGAATTTATTAATTGGATTTAGTAAAATAATAAGTCCATTGATGAATTCAATAAGCTTGAAGAGGGAGGCTGCTTTCTTTCATGGGTGGGGATTTGGTGACAAAACGGAGGAAGTGATTACCTTTGTCAAGATGGGTTAAGGGGGATTCACAGGGAAAGACCCTCAGTCTGGCTCAACGGCTGTGAGAACCTTTCCTTCAGGAATGGTTTATTTTCTGAGGCTCTAATAATTCTGTCATATTTTAATTAAACTGGAAAGAAAAACCAGGTTGTCACAAAGGCTGGCAACAAGGAGGAAGAACGTATTAATTCTAGATTGCTTTGGAACGAACGACCACAAACTTAGTGACGTAAAACCACGCCCATCCCAGGGGCTATGAGGCGAGGCATGCTCTGCTGGGTGCTCTGCTGAGTCTCACAGGCTGCACCCAAGGCGTTGCTGGGCTGCCTCCTCACCTGAAGGCTGGGCTGGGGAAAAGCCCGCTGATTCCCTTTGTTGGCAGAGTTTGCTCCCCGGGGGCTGTGTGACTGAGGACCCTGGGTTTTGCTGGCTGTGAGCTGGAGGCCACCCATAGTTCCTAAAATCCACCTGCAGGTCCTTGTCAGGGGGATGCCTCCAACATGGCCAGTCACTGTCCTGAGCCAGCAAGGAGAGCCTTTCACCTCAGGGAGGCCCTGTCCATCCTTCAAGGCCTTCACTTAATTGGGTCAGGCGTCCTGAGATGATCTCCCACTTGGTTGACTTACCACCACCTGCCTTGGCACCTCAATTACATCTGCAAAATCTTTCACCTTGGCCACATTCTACTAGCCAGAAGCAAGTCTCATGTCCAATCCACATTCACGAGAGGGGATTATAAGGGCCTTAATAGAGGAGCAGAGTCAGGTGGGCCTCCCCAGGGTCTGCTCACCAAAAGGGGAAAGAGAACACTGGTGATGAAGCCGGGGCCCTGTTTGCAGGGCTTAAAAGAGCAAGTCTGTTGTGTGGGCACAGACCTGTCTCCCCAGCAGAGGCAGGTTAAGACCTTAGGTACCGAAAATATTTTGCCAATCCCATATGCAATTAAAAATAAAAATAATGCTATTTAAATTGAGAGTAAAGAAATAAAGTGTAAGGAAAACTACTTTTTCTTATGATAACTAACTTATCTTTTTAAAAAATGTTTCATTAACAAATTTTAAATGTTCTTTTTTACTGTTTCTCTAGGCATGTATGTGTTTTGTCTGTTTACTGGGTCACCCAGTTTTGCTCATTGAAAAAAATATGTATCGTTCACCTATTCCTAAGAGAGAAAGAGGTACGTTGGGTTGTGTGTGTGTTGGTGTGTGTGTGTGTGTACACTTTCTAATAACTACTTACAGGTTCACCTATCACCCAGAGGAAAGAAAAAATATGAGATAATCTATCATTTTCAAAAGTGGCTAAATCTTGGCAATTCACCACTTCTTTCCAAATAATTTCATGAAAGACCTATACTTATACTGAAAGGAATTTAAAACATTTTAAAATGTTACAATTCTCTATTGTCAATTTTTACTAACTGGCTACTAAATAATGTTACCTTAATAACTGTCTATAAAGCTGCTTTCTATCCTATTATTCTTAGACAAAAATACTATGTTCTTTGTTCTATGTCTAATGTTCTTATTAGACAATATTCAAAATGAAGAAAGCAGTATCAATTATTTTTTAAATTATCTCAATTTATTACACGTATTACAGAAATCCCTAGTTTTGCCTTGTGAACTGTCTGGTTCTAATCCCATAAAACTCCTGTTCAGCATTTCCAAAGAAAAGGAAACACAAATTTTGAGTTTCGTTGCCTCAAATGTCAAGGTACCTCAGTAAGAAATTCTGGACTGCAAAGGTCTATAGATCTGCCACATATTGTAGAGATTTTTCTACTTTTTTCTCTTATACTCCCTCAGTATGCAACCTCACACCTGTAAAACAAGCATTACCAGACATGTTATCTTCTAGACATAATTGTTGTGAAGTGATTGTCGGACAACACAGCAGCTTTCTATTCATCTCTCTGCTGTATTGTATGTGATGCCAAGCTGAACAGCCCCCGGTTAGCGCTCCTATAGCATCTGCTTACGTTTAGTTGATGGGAGTTAACCCCCAATCTGAGCCCACTGCTGTGCAGATGAACCAATTTGCAATCCTCCTAGTCATCTTGCTTGTGGCTCAGTTTATTTGTGTTGCCTGAGGGGTTGCCAGGCTTAAATTGCAGGTCCCTCTGCACAGACCAGACCACATAGAGCCTCCACTGGTGGGGAAGGCAAACCCCCCATGGGCCCCTCCCCTCACTGACCGATTTCATCCCGAGATTATAGATGCAACAGCAGTGGCCACTGTGACTCAGGCCACTGTCTCTGCTTTTCTTTTTTTTAACTTTAATTTTATAGTGGAGTAGAGTTGATTGACAATGTTGTGTTAGTTTCAGGTGCACAGCAAAGTGAGTCAGTTATACATATACATATATCCATTCTTTTTCAGATTCTTTTCCCATATAGGTTATTACAGAGTATTTTAAATCAGAACGAGTAAATACCCACACAAAAAAAGTCACAAAAACGGCATTTTAAAAATCTGGTACTAGAATAGATCCCCCTTAAATGATTTCACATCAGTGCTCAACTCAGACCCACCTAGAGATTTTGGAAAGAAAAGACCTTACTTTACCTCCCAAATGGAAATCCACAGCTACTGATATGGAACTGGCTGTACATTCAGTTCTTGACTATATAACGATATCCATTAAGCATGTGAATGAGCGGAACACCTACCAAATAACATGGCACTAGAGATGCAAGAAGAAACAGACCAAAGATTCAAGGTAAAATGTGATGTTAAGCCTCTTGAGGATGGTTTTGTGTTCTAAAGCCGGCAGTATATGATTCTATAGCTGCTAAAATCATATTGAACAAAGAAATCATACTGTATTTATCACTGAAGAATGCAAATGAATTGCTGAAAAATAAACTCCTGTCTAACAACACATTACGAATTGTGTCCCAGCGATGAGAAGCAACCCTTTTATTATTAATCTAGTTTTCTTTGTAAAGCAACATTATGCGGCTCAAGGTGAATAATATACAAAGTGAAGCGACTGGGCTAAATAAAATCAAAACAACTTTGAGTATTTTCTACAAAAATGCCATCAATATATTTTTCCATCTTTTCTTATAATGGCTCCTGCAGGTAATAGTAGGATCAAAACCTTATAAAGCGTGAAGTTGTAACTCAGCTGAAAACCACTGAGCTGATATCCCCAGGGAAGTGCTTGCCCATCTGCTCCGACAGACACTGGGAAGTTTTTGGCAGACAAAGAGCATAGAATGATCATTTTCCAAAGTGTTCTATTTCCTTTAAGAACAATTGAAGCAAAACTTCTAAGATGTTTAAAAATTGTGTAGGTCCAGGTACCTTATGGCTGTGCTTCTTCTTCTACCTCTTTTTTTGCCAAATCATCCAAAATGGGTGACCCATCTCAAATCTAAAGGGACCTCGAATATGTCTGGCCACTTCATGTGGCCAACCTCCGCTTTACACTTACCTTCAGAGGAGCTGAGGCCAGCTGGGAAGAGAACTCATCCTCAGGGAAGAAAGTTCGGGAAGCAGTGAGCCTGGCTCAGGAGGAGAGCCCGAGTCGGGGAGGGAGGTTGCTCCGGCTGGTACCCATCATTGCTGTTTTCCTCCTCAGGGTTCCATGCAACCCTGTACCAGGGATGGAACTCACTCAGCAACTGTAACTAAAATCAGAAAGAGCAATTTTGTAAAAACTAAGACGCTGAGATTCTAGGAGCACTGCTAAGGCACCTCTCTGTCAAATGATCAACTTGTAACATAAAGGGGGCGGGGAGTTCTTACAGATTCTCAACAGAACTCTCCAAAGCTTTGCCCTTAAGCTTTCTCACACTGTAGGGACGGAGGGGACAGGTGATGGTAGTAGGTAGAGATGGTTGTTCTCACACTACCCAGTGGGAAACATCTATTCTTGGCAGGGCATCCATGGGAAATCATAAGAGATTTTTCATGAACTCTTAGGAAGTACCCCATTAAAAACTCTAGAAATATTTGAATACCACTTTATTCAGGGATATAGATGCAGAGAACTCATAGGATGTATAGTTTTATATTAATTTTGATTGTATTGCTGCAGTTCTATTAAACAGGCTGATGAAGCCTGGGAAGACACAGTTACGCATTGGCATGACCTCTATCTCAGCTTTTATCACACCAGACCCTTTACCTCCACCCTATTTGTTTGCAGCCTGGCTTTGTTTCTGTTTTAATAATATAAATCTATTATAAACTTTTGAATTTCCTCTTAAATACGTGTCTGTAAATTTTTAAGAAAACTATTATAAGTTGGGTTTTTATAAAAGCAAAAAGATTGCTTATGGGCTCAGGTAGCGGGATGGACACAGGAGGACGCATGGAGGAGGAATTATGACAGGAACGTGGGGGCCAGGGCCCAGGTGATGGTGGACCTCGGTCTCCCCTGATGTTTCTCCTCCCTGTGAAGCAACTTTCCCCCAGGGAGGGGACATGAGCCCAGAAGCCATGTTTCCAATCTATCATCCAAGCAGACAAAGGACCACCTGTCCATCCCAACCCGAAATATCCAGGGAAGAAGGGCCCAGGCTGAAGTCATGTGTTCATACTGAGCACAGGAGAAGCTGTCCAGGTAATTTTCCATTTCTCATAAACGTGAATGCTCAAGCAACCTGAAGTCCACCAGATGAATAGACTTACTATAAAGACTCGGATAAGAGAAGCACTTCTGGAAAAAATGAGGTCTTGATCAACACAGGACATTTTTGTGTGTTTTACTCTGGTCTTAGAGTCAGAGCAACAAACAATGTGAATTTGATTTTAAAAGACACTGACACATATAAAAACTTAACAAGTCTATTGATTTAAAACATTTATCCGATTCTTTCATCCAAGTCGATAAGTTACTTGTTAGTTTTTATAACTATGGAAACTACCGCACTCTACTCATTAGAAAAACCTTCCTTGGCCGTGTCTTCCACAAGGGCTGTGATCTTTCTGCTGTTACTGTCATCACCCTGCCAAGTGCAATTTGCCAATGTTGGCAATCGCATTTAGTGATATGTCATCAGTACTTCTGATTCTGACCTAAAATAATAGCAAGGATGCAAACTTCTTAACAGTGGGAGAAGGATGAGAACAATAGGATTGAGAAATGTTCTATAACAAAAAAAGTGTGTAGAACCCACATCCAGGATATTCTGAGTTTAATTTCTATGGCTTCTGTTCTGTACCAAGCTGGTTTCCTGTAACCTGTAAGCTATGTTACTTTCTTTTGGATGCATAATACTAATTTAGCCTGTTTTATGAGAATCTTTATTACCCAGCAATACTATTTTCTTTATATTACATGTACACGGTATTACATCTGAGCAGAATGTATTTTCTTATTCTTACCTCCTTTAGTACAAACAATGGAAATGGACATTTGACTTGAAACCTGGATGACAAACATTTTAGCATCTGAATATTATGGTCATTCAGTAGCTGAGTAGGTCAGACACATGCTCTGTAGTGACATGAAACTCCAACGGCGCCCTTACGTTGATCTCAAATTCAGAACTCTCTTAGGTAAGATTAATTCTGATACACAGGGAGGCCAGTGTTTGATCAAAACTCATAAAGCCAATCCTGGTTGGCTATAGCAGTTTTATTTCGGGCTCAGCTGCCAGCAGGCAGGGTCATTACCAGCCGTCTGCCAACTGCAGTGAAATCCTCTCCCGTTCCCATGGCGTTTGGGGAGGTTTCTTCATGTACCAGAGGCAGGAAACCTTTCTACCAGCACCTAGCAACACGGCACACAGCAACATTAACACCTGAACTTGAAAGGTGACAGCCCACAGCTAACATTGAGTTTTACAGATGTTCAGCATTTTTTCAAGCTCCTCAGCTGATCAAATGTTCATGAATTATTCAGCTGGAAACACTAGGAGTGCTGTCAATTGTGCTCTGACAAGGCCATATGTTTCACAAATCAAAATTCTTACACCTTTCTCTGCTACTTAGTGATGACATTTGTCATGTAAGTGCCGGCACCAGAACCTTGCCTGCCCGTTTTACGTTTCACTTTCAAATTCTTTAAAAATATAATTATTGCTCTTCACAGTAGCTGATCCTTAAAAAGAGAGAGAACATTCTAAACTAATCCTTCTCCCATCCTGGAGGGGTCGTACTTAAGCTTTAATTATCAAGGCATTTTGACATCTTCTATGTGGAGAGCTAAGGAGATGCTCTCACCACCACCAACGAAACCTTGCCCATACTTTCAGGCAGCACTCAGGTGTGTGTATGACTATTTGATCCATATCTATGATGAGAAAAGGGTGGGAGAAGATATTTGATTCCAGGTCACAACCCACTGAGTTAGTAGTAAAAGAACAAAATGAAACTTACTAAGGTTGAAATTGACAGGTTTGCTTGATAACATCAAAAAGCATTCACTTGAGTAATTTCACCCCAGAAGAAAACGCAGTTGGAATAAACAACGAGCTTTAGAAACTACAATGTTCTGGCTGCCCTGGAGTCCTTACGTCATTTCACTGCTGTAGCCTCGCTATCAAAAAGGATCCTTTGTACCGTTTCCAAAATGCTTGGCCCAAATGACCAGTCAGAAGTGTGCCATAGATAACTGTGTGATAAAAGCTCCTAGAAAAAACATTTAGAACAGAAATGCAATGATAAAATAGATCTTCTAAGGGTTTCTGCTTATTTTATGTCAAAGATATATTCCTTTTATAGAGGCACAGTGCCTCTATAAAAGGTGTCATTGGAATATTTAGACTATCCTGTTGCTTATGTGTAATTCTTATACCTACATGCATTATCTCTCCAAATTCTATAAATTAGTATTATTTTATCATTCCATTTAGTTTTGATATGAAACATCACTTAAATCCCTCCCTGCTTAAGCTAAAAAGAAAGAATTTGGTGGTCTGCAACTAATAATTTGGCCATTACAGTAACTGGTATTAGAAACAAGGATTTCATATCTGCTCTGGTTGACTAAAGGCCAGTGAGAATTAGCATTAAATTATAGGATATCTGGCGGCTCTGGATACCAGCGGGGAAACAGATAACTAGAATGAAGTGTCAGCAAAGGCTTTGTCTAGACTGTGGGACTATTTCCCTAAGCTGTTAGGATGGGCAGATAAAATGCCAGAAATGTGGGATGGGATGGCCATTTTTACCTGCATTGTAGAACTTGTAATAAAAAATGACAACGTCACATATTTTATTTTTTTGGCTTAAATTATGGTCATAAAATGAGCATGTTTTTATAACTGCCTCAGAATACTTTCTAACCTCTGGTGCCATGTGGATCAGGGCAAGGAGAGAAGAAAATCAGTCACAGAGCCGGGTCTGGGTGTTGCTGTTTGCACAGCTGTCTTGCCTCTTTTGCTTCTCAAAATATAAAAACTTTTGTTAACATTTTTATCGCCATTGCCAGAGTCAGAAAAGTAATCCAAACGAGAGACACTTTGAGATGCTGAGGGTTTGCTCAGATCCAGTTATGTGCATCTCATGCCCTTCAGGGCAATTTCTGATCCAGGAGTCTGCTTAGTCTCCCAGCAAAATGATTCTCCCCACAAGGCTACCAGGAATCTTCTTTGCAAACCCAACTTAAAAACTATGAAAGGAATGACAATCCTTCCTTTTTCTGTAGACTTGCTCCTTTGACTTATGTTTTAAAGCGGTGTATGGGGAGAAGAGGTTTGGATCGTGCTCTGGTCTAGCTCGGGGTTAGTGGGTTTAATCCAGCAGTCACGCTGAGGTTAGAGGTGCAGAGCATCCCTAGCACTGAATTGCTCTGCTCACACAGGAGCACTGAATCCTCTGGGGTCACTTCCTTCACCTGCAGCGGCTTGAGGAGCTGCTCCCTGAAAGAGGCACCCATCGCTAAACCAACACTCATCGGCTATGATTCAGAAGAGTTCTTCTCCAAACTAGGACCCTAACCTAGAACCATTTGCTGAGAAGGCGCTTTTCTCTGTACCCAGGTGAGAGGCATCTTCTCATCAGTGATACCCCATCACTCCAGGTCACTCAACCCTAACACTAACCCCCGCCCTCACCAAGGATCACAAGCTACCTTTTCCAGTGAGAGTGGGTACCACCCCCTACACTTGGCAGGCTGATTTCGCTTGGAGGAGGCTGCAATTTCAACTTACTGAAAGTCATATCATTGCCATGATTCATGCAACAATAACACCTCAAAATTGGAGTCATTACACGAGAGAATGAACCTCAATTCCATATATAGTAAACCCGAAAGTTTACCCGAATGCTAGCAATAAGTATACACCAACATCTTTTTTTTTTTTCTGTACGCGGGCCTCTCACTGTTGTGGCCTCTCCCGTTGCGGAGCACAGGCTCCGGACGCACAGGCTCAGCGGCCATGGCTCACGGGCCCAGCCGCTCCGCGGTATGTGGGATCCTCCCGGACCGGGGCACAAACCTGCGTCCCCTGCATCGGCAGGTGGACTCTCAACCACTGCACCACCAGGGAGGCCCGGCCCCCACCAACATCTTATCAATATCTTCATTTGCATCTTGACACAATTCTTCTTTAGATCAATACTCAACCAACTACATCATTTCAACAGTGTAACAGGACATTTATGTGTTGGCTAGGGGGAAATCACTTCTTTATTTATAGTTTTCTTCATTCTACTGTTGGCTGTAAAGCTTTTCTGCAGAAAACTTAGATTTTGACTAGCCTTGACTCACTGATGCATTCCTCATGTTCAGTTCCCTAAATAATTCCATTCTTCTCCTACATAACAGAACGAGGAAAGAAAGTGCTAACTCTTGTTGCACTAAAGTGCTGTAATATTCTCAGATTATACTGTAAAAATCTTCTGTTACGCTTTGAGTCATTAAAGTATTGGCTTTGAAAGTCTGTCAGGCAAAGTGTTTATAGGTTTGTTCCTAAGACACCCTCAATACTATGTCAAACCATAAAAATCAAATTGAACTTGAGCTGGACTTGATTTAATTAGTTTTGTCTATTGGAAATCACAGTCAGGATTTTGAAGGAGCTTCTTAATTCCTCTAGGCTTTATTACTTGGCCTATTCTCAGCATGGTTTTTTCTTTCCTGTATCAAGTTATTAAAAAGCCCAGTGTAACTGGTAAGGATCATGCTGTTTCTCAGGAGAGGTAATGACTCTCAGAAAGAAGGGATGTTATTTAATTTTTATCTTTGGCACACAACGGAAAAGAGCAAAGATAGTGTTTTGTTCCTGAGAGAACCTTTCTATTGCATATTTCATCGTTATCTTTTCTGGGCACTAGGAAATAATGATTTTAGAGCTCTACTTGGCAAGAGACAGATGTTAAGCACCCTTTAACTACCATTGTGTATTCTGCTCGATTCGTAGAAAGAAAAAAAACGGTGACCACACACCTGACGATATCAGTTCTACTCCACTGAAATATTCCCTTTTAATAGCTCCCAGTATACCCTTCCAGAAATTTTCTACAACTATAAAAATATAAGTGATTTTAACTAATGCAAATTTACCCATGTTTGCATGGTAATTTGTGCAAAGTTATCTAAATAACCTGAAAATTGTTGTTCTACATCAGACAAAACTTCAGTCACTGGTAGGTTGTAGATCTAAATGTAAAGGGTACAACAAAAAAGCTTCTCAAATAAAACATGGGTAATATATTAGGATTCTCCAGAGAAAGAGAACCTAAGGAATATATATATGGAGAGAGAAAGAGCTATCTCATGAGAAATTGGCTCCTGTGAGTACAAAAGCATGTCCAAGTCTGTGTAACTGATGTCACAGTTTGAGGTTGAAGGCTGTTTGGCTACTGTAGAGCCAGGTAGAGCTGATGTCCCGGAGTGAAGACTGCAGGCAGGAAAATTCACTCTTACTTGGGGGAGGCCCGCATTTTTGTTCTATTCAGGCCTTCCACTGATTGGATGAGGCCCACCCGCATTAGGGAGAGTAATCTGCTTTGCTCAGTCTACAGATTTAAATATTAATCTCACCCAAAAACAACTTCACAGAAACACCCAGGCTAGTGTTTGACCTGGGCACCCATGGCCTAGTCATGTTGACATATAAAATTAGCAATCGCAAGTAATATTTATAAAAATGTAGCTTGAAGAACTATTTCTTAACAGAAATTGGAGAGATTTTAACCACAAAGAAAGGATTGTTAACATATCACATTAAAATTAAAGTTAATAAATCCTGTTATTCAATAGACAACATTAAGAGAATGCTATTACACAATGGAATATGGTGCAGCCATCAAAATCAATCATTTACTGTGACAAGAAAGTTGAATGAAAGAAGTTAGATGCAAAAAGAGAGAATGTTCTTATATTTCCATTTATTTGAGCTACAACAACTAACAAACATCATGTTTAGATTTAGAAATGAAGGATAGCAGTTATGTTTAGAGAGAATGGGGCTGGAAACATGAGAGTTGTCTAAATGCTTACCTTCACTTTGTGATAATCCGCTAACATACAACTTTATATTTGTGCAGTATTCTTTATGTATGATATACATGGATAAAGAATAAGCTAGATCCTAGTTTTCTTATATTTTCAAGCAGCAATTAAATTGGCCCTCTAAACTAAAAGAACAAAAAATAAAAATCTCTGTATCTTCTAGAGTTATTAAAGTAATGATCAGGGGAACTGAAGAGAAAGAGAAATACACAAATAAAGGAGGAGAACAAAATCTATATGGTAGAAAAGCATTGTAAACTCAACTGCAACATAAAGCTAGAGAACATAATTAGGATTAACATATCCATTATATTTAACAATGCTAAGCCTCATATTAGGAAAATATGTCAGGTTTGTTTTTAAAAACTTACAGTACATAAGATAAAAATACGAAAAATTTAAAGTCAAAGAATAAGCAGTTATGTTAGATAAATGCAAACAAGAGATGGCAGAGTAGTGAAGATTAAAAGTAGACAAGCATAGAATAAAAGCCTAGAAATAAACCCACAAAAACAGAGTCAATGTGTGAGGGAAGGCAATCTTCCCTACTCAGTTTATGAGTTTAAATGTCAATCTCATCCAAAACACCCTCCAGAAGCACCCAGAAATATGTTTGGCCAAATATCTCGGCAACCCATGGCCCAAGAGCTGACATAAAATGAACCATCTCCATTATTAAAAATAATGTGGAGATTTACTCTTTTTCATGACATGTAATGATTTAATTGGCATAATAAGTTTTCTGTTTCCTGTAGATTTGAATGAATTCCATGAGGGACCAAACAGATATATAATAAGGAGTGGGTTTAGCTCTAAATTCAAATGGAAACATTTGTATTGTGTTGTACAAGCCACAGAGAGTATTCGGCCTGAAGACGACTCATCACATGGGTGGAGCCTGGAGAATCAAGTCAGCTACTGTTATTTCCTTTCAATTCCTGTTATGTGTTTAGATGCCAGGTTATGTGATACATTCAAATCCATAGCAATAATATCTTTATTACACAAATTTATCATCTATTAGAATAAACTCTTTGTCTAGTTTTTGCTATATGAATATGAAATTGTCTTCATTTTTTCATAGACTTTATTTTTAGAGCAGTTCTCATTTGCATTTCTCTGACAGTTAGTGGCATTGGACACCTTTTCATTTACTCATTGGCCATTCACGTATCTTCTTTGAAGAAATGTCTATTCAAGTCATCTACCCATTTTTGAATAAAATTAAAGAAAAAAGTTAAGAGAAAATTATTGTGACCTAGAGCTTGATGAAGAATTCTTAGACTTGACACCAAAATAAAAAATTAGTTAAACTGGACCTCAATGAAATTAACTTTTTACACTGTTAAGATAATGATAAAACCTATAGACTGGAAGAAAGTATTTGCAAACCACATTTCTGACAGAGGACATATCTAGAATATATAAAGAAATCTCAAAACAACAGTAGAAAATAACAACAGCAAATAAATTAGAAAATGGTTAAAAGGCATGAACAGACATTTTCCTGAAGAGGATTTACAGGTGACATCTAAGTACATGAAAATTTAGTCAGCATCATTAACTATTAGGGAAATGCAAAATAAACCATGACAAATTATCACTACACACCTATCCGAGTGGCCAAATTTTTTAAAAATGACAACATCGAATGCTGACAACATCAAACATGGAAGAACTGGGTCACTCATCCAGTGTTGCTGGGAATGTAAGATTGTATAACTTCTCTGAAAACAGTGTGGCAGTTCCTGAGAAACTAAATATGTCCTCACCCCATGACCCAGCAATTGTACTCCTGGGCATTTATCCCAGAGAAATAAAAACGTATCTTCACACACAAAATCCTAGACATGAATGCTTCTAAGAGCTTTATTTGTAACAGCCAAGCACTGGAAACAACACATATGTCCTTCAACAGTTGGATGGTGAAGCAAACTGTGTTCCATCAACCATGGAAGCCCATGTAGCACTAAAGGGAAGAAACTGTTAATACGCACAAAAACCAGGATGGATCTCAAGGTGATTCTGTTGAGTGAAAAAAAGTAATCCAAAAGGATTACACACTTTATCATTCCACTTATATAAAATTATTGAAATGACATGACTTATAAACATGAACAAGGCATTAGTGGTTTCCAGGCTTTAGGGATGAGCGGAGCGAGAGCTCATGGCTTAAGAAAGGCAGCACAAAGGATCCTTGCGATGAACGGTTCTCCATCTTGACTGCGGGGGTGGGTCCAGGAATCTGCACACGTGATAAAATTGCATAGAGTAAAATGTGCGCGCACACACACACACCACACTCACACTGGACTGCCTATAAAAATGACAACATTTGAATAAAGTCAGTGGATTGTATCAACACCAATTTCCTATTGTATGATTGCGCTCTAGTTAAGCACGGTGACCCTGCCGGGTAAGATGGGGTGAAAGGTATATGGGTTCTCTCTGTAATATTTCTTACAACTGCATGTGAACCTACAATTGTGTAAAAAATATAAATAAATCACTTAGACCAAACGCATATTTTAGTATGAACAAAAACTCAGAATTTGAGTAGTAGTGATGTGTCAACGTAGATGCATGGATTGTGACAAATATCCCACTCTGTGTTGATGGTGGAGAGGCTGTAAGTCTGTGAGGGCGGGTGGTACAGGGGAACTCTCTGTACCTTCCACTCGGCTTTGCTGTGAACTTGAAGCTGCTCTAAAGGTTAAATTGAATTAAAGAAATAAATAAAATAAAGCCTTTATTATTATTACTAATCAATTTTATTCTGAAATCCAAGGTTGTCATCTTTCTCTCATCGTCAAGTTGCAGCAAAGAATGGATCAAGTCTAGTTTCCTTCCAAGAGGCTCATGCATCTCCTTAAAGACCATCCCGGACTGAGCATCAATTACTTCCCCCTTTAATCTTTGTTTCGTTGCGCAGCAGCCTTGCAGCTATTTAAACAGAAGCGCACTTACGAGGCACTGAGCATTGTATCTTCCCCAAGAGACGTATTATTAATTTATATTCCATCCATTTGAAGTGATTCATTCCTGTGGTGACATTGCTTCAGTAATAGGGACATATTTCTTCACTATCCCTGGATCTCCCGCACGTGGTGACAAAAGAGGCTCCTTCAGGACTCGTATTCGTGTGTAAATGACTCTCTCAAGTCATCAGTACCTTTCTGTTTGTTTTTTTAATTTTTTTTTTTTTTGCGGTACACGGGCCTCTCACTGTTGTGGCCTCTCCCGTCGTGGAGCACAGGCTCCGGACGCGCAGGCCCAGCGGCCATGGCTCACGGGCCCAGCCGCTCCACGGCATGTGGGATCCTCCCGGACCGGGGCACGAACCCGTGTCCCCTGCATCGGCAGGCGGACTCTCAACCACTGCGCCACCAGGGAAGCCCATCAGTACCTTTCTGAACAAAGCTGAAGACAACATTTCTAGCGCTGTTACTTTCCATCTACCTGACAGATGTTTCCCATTCATCATCCCCATCCACTGGGAGAGGAGCGTTTTGAAATTAAGTCAGCGAAATAGAAGCCAGAGAACCTCCGACTCAATCCTCCTCACTGACTTCCTGGAGACGTTTAAGCAGCTACAGAAGCTGTGTTTCTTTTGAAGGAATCAAATCAATATTCTTTTTTTTTTTTTTTTTTTTGCAGTGCAAGTATTTCTTTTGAATTAGCTCTACTTATCACTAAGATAGTTTGCTAAAAACACACATTTGAAACCACTTTTCTTTTGAAATATTAAACTATGATATACGTACAAAATATGTCCAGTTCTTAATGTACAATTTTTTTTTTTTTTGCGGTACGCGGGCCTCACAGCGCTGCGGCCTCTCCCGCCGCGGAGCGCAGGCTCCGGATGCGCAGGCTCAGTGGCCATGGCTCACGGGCCCAGCTGCTCCGCGGCATGTGGGATCTTCCCGGAGCGGGGCACGAACCCGTGTCCCCTGCGTCGGCAGGCGGACCCCCAACCACTGCGCCACCAGGGAAGCCCCTTAGTGTACATTTTTTTTCAACTGATATTACTATGTCTGTCTTGCCTTGAGTTTTTTTTTTTTCAATACGATAAATGATGTTAATTGCTTTTTGAGTTACTTCTTGAGTTGAGATTTCTTCACGACGTTGGACCAATGGGAAGACCAGGTCAAATATTTCGAACAGAAGCTGTCTTTAGTACCCTCACCGCACCAACAATTTGAATTTCATCTGATTACATTCTTTTATTCCACAAAAATATGAATTTCCCACTTGTTGGTGAGCAGACTGCTTGGACATCATATACTTGGCCTGACTCCTCACATTTCTAACCTAAGTCTCCAAGCCGACGTCTCATGTTTAAGGGTCTTCACTCCTAGGAGGTGAAGTTGGAGGTGGCAGGAAGGCGGTTTAATCGCTGTGACAGTTTGCCCACGTGTTCCCATCACAGCAGGCAAGCCCGGGGAGCTCTTGCTATCAGCGGAAGGCGTGACTACAATGCGGCCTCGTGCTTTCTGTGCTGTGGGATTTCACGCCACGTTGTATTTGTCTTTAATCTTCTTCTGGCACATTAACTATGTTGCACACATAATCTCTTGACTGGTTTCATTTGCTCGGGAATCATACACATTTTATATGCTATTGAAAGAAGCTTGCCGTTGATGTAAGAAGCCTAGAGCTTAAATTTAAAGTGTATGAATCATTACTGCACATTTTTAATAACGCTTACCCATATTTCAAACAAAATCCCAAGCCAAAATGTATTCCACTAAATATATTTCACCTTCATATGGATGATTTCGTGTACAAACAAGTCCAAGTAAAAGAGAATTTATATAAAACATGGATGTTTTATTCTCTCCTTCATATGCTTATGTATGATAATGCAAATGGAATAATCTGCGTGTATCATGATGGAGTTTGAAAATGTAATTGTGGAAACTATTATCTTTATGAATGAAAGAACAATACAGTACAGAGTATTCCTTACTACACATAATGGAAGCAGCGGATATGTGAATACAGCTTTACAAGTAATGAAGGGCGACTGTCATCGAACAAAAGGGCACACACACAAAATACTAGTTCCTCCCATCAGAAAACATAAACATGGGATGGACAGGTTTTTCACCATGAATTTTCTTAGAATTTAATCTGCTTTTAGTCCGCAGGTGTCTATCAAGTGGTTCACAACTGCTCTGGTGGTTTTGGAAGAAAAGGCAGAGGTAATTTGATTTGTAAACATTTCTCAACTTTCATGAATATCCTATTAATAGTTTTACATAGAGATTTTTCTGTATTTTGCAGAGCCATATGGGTGTCTGAGCAAAAAAAAAAAAAATCAGTAATACTGATCTTAGTTTAAAAGGTTGATATTTTATTTATCATGGATTTCTGCATTAATTTTGAGTTTTTAAATTATTGCATAAAGTACTATTTACCTGTTTTATTGTGTGTTTTGGTGTACCCTTAAATTTTGCACCTGAGGGGAGAAATGAACATGAGTAGTAAGTGAACTGGTCCAGCCAACCTTGAGTCAGGGGGCACCATTCCCCTTCATGTGAGTCACACACTATTGCTTTCTTTTTTTACATTAACATTTTGTAATTAAAATACTGCTTATGGATCAGTGACTCAAAAGAATTCATTAAAGCAAAAAGTAATAATTACTAGTGAAGAAATACTAACACATAAAGTATAAAAATAAAAACTGAGAATAACAACATAAATGGAGACTATGAATCATGAAGTGTGATTTGAAATACCAGTGAGAAGTAAATATTTAAATGTTTCGGTTGCACCCAGGCTCTGAAGAAGTAAATTTTGAATAGGAAACACAATTATAATGATCTAAAAAGTGTTTTTTTTTTAATGATACCAAAAATCCCTAGTTCCCTGTACATTACCTTTTATAAACTTTGTCAGAAAATGGCATAAAGCCAGCAAAATGTGTATCATTTTATTTTTCCAAAAATTTTGGCTTTCTAAAACACGATCAAAAGCATGTTTTATAATAAGAAATGGATTGTTTTTTGCCCTGAAGACTCAAAAGAGACACAAACTAGAGAAATTTCACTTAAAGGAATACTAGTCATGGCAAAAACATGCCCAAGAAACTCTATTATTGAAAAGTTTAAAACCCAGTACCAAAATTAATGGAAAGGTCCTATGACTGAGGCAAAACTGAATGAATGTTGACCACCCTATTTATCACACGGCACTGTGGAAATTACACATCGGGAGAAGAATGATTGTGCTCACACTGCTGCAAGAAATCATGAAAACATGGATCAGCTCCCGGCGTACGTGTGAGAACCACTTCGGGGAGAGTGCTTCTTCTGCTTTTCACTGAGTGGGAAAGGTTTTTTATTTATTGAGCAACTTTTTTTGTGAGCCATGGAGGAGACTGAAATCGTGTTTAAGAATCAGCATAGGTACAGCAAGAAATGCCTTAATGCCAATCTTAAGACTGTTTCACAGACAATTGGTCACAAACAATATACTTTATGGTTAAAAGAAACAGTGACGTGTATGACGTTCGCAAATCACAGACACGCCCGTCAGCTGTCCATCACGCCACTCCCAGAAATGGGCCGTAGGGTCAAGCCTGCCCTAAACAGCTAAGTATGTTCTCTGCCCAGGGCACAGATGCACACTTCCTTTGTCAAAATGAGCGATATGATTTCTTAAACTCTTCAGAAAGACATATTTTAACATATTATGTTACACTGAAAAGCCTGACCCTCTCACTTCAGTCCTGAGATGACAATTTCTTTTTCAATGTTGAGAAAAAGCTATCATCATTTCTTAAACAAACGGTGGAAAATCTTGATCATTGAATAATTTTTACCCACTTCTTAAGTCTTTTTAAAACCATGTCAACAACAGAACATTCAGAAATCTATTCCAGGTGTGAATGAAACCAAAGACGTGATAGGAAATCCTTTCTTTGCTTTCCTCCAAGCTGAAATTTTGAACTTCCAACTTTTAGGTTTTGTTTATTCATCTAATCTGAAAAATGTCTCTGAAGTTTTTCAAACTGTCAAAGGCAATTCTGAGTTTCCAGTTTCCTGTTAACTGTTTAACAAAGGTCCCAACACTCTTCCTAAAAGTATACGTATGAATTAGAAATGTCCACCCTAATAAATGGCATGTTAAACCTTGTTTATTGCTCAAGCCCTCTCTTGAGTTTAATACGTGTCAAGAATTGCAATCAGTATAGCTTCCTGAAATGAGAGTATGCACACACACACACACACACACACACACGAAATGCATATTATTACAGTTTTATTTGATTTTTCTTAAATTTGTTGTCTCTTGTGTGGAACAACCATGACTAACTGATTCCAAATGTTTGAGAAACTTTACTTCAAATTTAGTATCATTTTATTTTTACTTCAATACAATACCAATGTGATTGACAATAACTGACTAAATGTTAATTAACTGTTAATTGATTAAATATTAACAAAATGTATTTGGCTTTAAATTTGCAGTTCAAACAAATGAACATGGTATTTATTTTATGATTGTTTTCTCATCACAAGCATGAAGAAACAGCTACAGAGAACTTCCTTACTCTCCCACAGATAGTCCTTAATTGCTAAGAAAATAAATGATGAATTCAGCTCATTTAGTATGGCACATAAGACCTTGTAGACCAGAGCTATAAGTCTGAATTTTTATCCTGGGATGAGAAGGCTCATAGGTTTCAAGCAGAGATGAGGAATTTTCTGAATTATGTATTTAGAAGATCTCTCTGTAGAGATAAACAAGGGGGACGGATAGAATGAACCACAGATGCCTGGATTAGAGCCAGGACATAGCTGAACTGTTAGCTTGATGTAGGTACTGATGGGAGATGTATACATACACACACAATTAGTATGCACGCATGTGTATCCTAGCCCTGCCCACTAAAAGAGCTTAGAAGCAAAAGCATCCCATAGAGAACACCCAAAAATGTATGCAGATACTCCCCCCCTCAGAGAGGCGGAACACCCTTGAAGTGTGCTCTACAGGTAGTGACTTGTTTCCCAAAAGTACAGTGTGGACGAGGGGGGAGGGGAGTTAATGTTTCAGTGGAGAAACCGGTAAACTCGACCTTAGCCAGGAGATCAGGCCAACACCATTCACGATAAATCATGTTGGTAGAATGTAACTTTGACATGATGTGTTGAGAATTGCACTAACCTCTGTCGGCTTCCTCCCCAAAACACAAAACCTCAGTCTAACCTGGAGAAAACCTCAGACAAACCCAAATTGAGGGACATTTTACCAAATACCTGAGAAACTGGCAAAGGCCAGAGTAGCCTAAGGAGATACAGTGACTAAATAAATATAACATTATGGAAGGGATCCTGAAGCAGATAAAGGACATTAGAGAAAAACGAATGCATCTTAATAAAGTCTATTTTAGTTTAAAAAACAAAGATCACTCTGGCTGCTGTATAAAGAATGACGCTAAGAATGATGCTGTATAAAGAATGATGCTAAGAGGCTGGGTCTCTGATGTCTATACAGTCATCACACCGGCCTTTTATAACCTACTCTGGACTCCTTGTTTTGTAGGAGAAAAGCGAGCCTTTATATTTTGAAGTCATGAGTTTTCTTGATGCAGAATTTCTCCAGATGTGAAAATACGATGCGTATTTCATTCTTTTTCCATGAAAGATGACTCTGTTGACACGTTACCATTTGGAATGCTGATTTCCCTTCTACACATAGCGCTCATGTTATCAGTTCATTCAAGACACTGAAAGCCTAAAAAATGATCTGTCTTTTCACATTGAGGGTGACACCACTTTCAGTGACAGCAACCTACGGAAACGTTTGCCAAGTCAGTCACGTGTCTAGCGAGGGGTGTACTACTATTTTGGTTGACCAAAATAGATCACCAAATTGAATAATTCTAATATAGAACATGAGACACAGCACTTTTCTACCAAAGTGAAAGAGCTCTATTTCAAGTCGGTCCCTACTCAGTGGTTTGGAGCTAAACTTTCTAACCTGAACTTTCCCTTCGGCATGCCTGCTCTGTGTTCTGTAAACTTGTCTGCGGTTGTCTATTTCACCTTGCTTTTCAACAGCTGTACTAGGCTCCTATTAAACCTTGGCTGCACCAGGATAACCAACAGAAATAAGTCAAACTGGACCCCTTGGGGAGCATTCGCCCAATGGCTCTTCTGTGATGTTGATAACATCACCGATATCTGCATATAGATAAACTACAACTAAGCAAAAACACAATTACCCCAGGTTAATCAACTAACAAATATGTGACCTGTATTTAAATCCAGGTCAGCCAGTTTCCTAAGCCTGTCTTCTACTGCTAACCTGATTATAAAATTAATAAATTATATTTTTTACATTTGCACATAGAAGTACAATTCCTCTTTACCTTTAAAGCCACCAACTCCAGAAATGCACTATTATGCTTCTAATTACTCTGTACCGAATACAACTTGAAGGCTCAGGCGGAAGAGAAATAAAGCGTAGAGAATGTCTTCTGTGTGCCAGGCATTAAGCTAGAAATTTCACAAATTTTAATCATTTCCAACTGGCCGCTTCCATCTAGCATTTTGTGGGAAATCTTAATCTCAATGGGAATTAGAATTACATAGTAGGTTCTGTGAATTTATAGAAGGCAATCTATCCTAGTGATCTTACCCACAATGGATGACTTCTCATATTCAATTAAAGACAAGAAACTGGTTTAACAAAATAGTTCAGTTTGATGCAGAATCATTTATTTCAATGATCTATACAATAATTTATCATCCTTGCCAGATAGAGCATCTTAAGGTTGTAACTAAAATCTTTAGTTTCTATCCTTTGATATCATGGGCTTCTATATACTATATGAAAGGCACTTAAAAACTTTTATTAAAGTATAGTTGATTTACAATGTTGTGTTAATTTCTTCTGTACAGCGAAGTGACTCCGTTATACACATACATAATTCTTTTTCATGTTCTTTTCCATGATGGTTTATCAGAGGATATTGAATAGAGTTCCCTGTGCTCTACAGTAGGACCTTGCTGTTTATCCATTCTGTATATACTAGTTTGCCTCTGCTAATCCCAGACTTTCTAAGTGCTGGGAATTCAACAGTGAAGGAGGGAGACAGAAGCCCTACTTTTATATCTTATGGGCTCCTTCCTCGGGGGGTAAAAACAGGTAGTAAATGTAGTCAGGTGATATATAGTGCACAGTGCAAGGCCTTTGTGGGGGTTTTTTTGGAGAAATCTCAAAGTTTTACTTTATATTTTCCTTTTGATGGGTGAAACTGGAATCATGTCTTATGTTGAGAGTATTCTGTCATTTCCGAGAATTATTTATTCTTGGCATTTGCCCATTTCTCCAATGGATTCTTGATCTTTCTCTTTGGTTGGTAGGAGTTCCTTAATGTTAATTAATTAGCCTTTGTGATGAGTTGTCAACATTTTCCTGTTTTCTTTTTGTCTTTGCCTTTATCAAGGCCTTTGTTTAATTAGGCCTTTCCCCCCCTTTATCTAGCCTTCTAACAAGGTGGATATAAAAGTTTAGGGCCCCTAAGTCTCTATCTTACGCTTTCAGCCTAAGTGGATTGAACGTCCACTCTGATGAGCAGTAGTCAGGAACAGGAACTTTCAGGAACCTTCATGAAGTTGATCACAGAGGACACGTGTGTCCTTATTAATTACTACCCATCATTCAACCTGTGCTTTTAATTGCGACTCTCTCCACACAACCTGGCGGACCCTGTTTTACTTACATATAAATAAAAGTAATTTATGTCAAGCACATTTTTCCTCTGTTAACAATGGACAGAAGAACTAGGGTAAACAATGCTGATGTAACGTGTCTTTAGGTTAAATTCTTTGATAAAACTGAGAAAAGAGAATTTAAGTGATTTAAGTGTTCATTTTTTAAGAGTGTGGGACATTCTGTATGTAACATTTATTTGTTCACATCTATTTTATAGACTCTCTCAGCTTAATTTAATTTTATTGATGCTCTAATGAGTCAAATTTTTTAAAAATCCTAGTTTGATATTGATATTGATGGACCATGATATGGGTAAAAAGAACACATCAACCTCTTCATTACTAATTTAGTTTATAATTTTACTTTTCCACAAAAAAACAATTCCATGACTAACAGACCTACCAGAAATGTTTGCATGAAGTGCTTAAACATATGGCTATTTTCCTGGCAACTGCCCGTCTACCTTCCGTTGAGAATATCTAATAGTTGTATTTATTGTGGTCAACTCTTTGGAGAATTAACAGCATCTTCTAACTTACTTTTGCAATCATTATTAGCATCCAAGTGATGTCAACAAAGATGTGAACAAGGATAAAAAAACAAATCAATAGGAAACATGTATTTGAAGAGTCAATAGAAAATCCAGATGTATGTAAATGATCACTGATGATCTAAGCCTGCCCTCTCTCTGATGGGAAATGCCATCCACTTCTCTCATTGGGTAGCACAGCTGGAGGAGATCACCATAACGATACAGGAGAGTCATCGGTCATAGGCTCGTCTATTAGTAATCCCTACTGCACAAGGCAATTTGCATTAACAAATTGCACAATTCCTCTTCGTTTACTTAAACGAATTCCCTCCTTCACACTGCAGAGAGGGGGCTAATGTCCTCAGAGCTACAGAGACAGTCCTGAGCCAGTTTCTTTGAGATAGGAAGACAAATTCTCTGACAACAAATCCCTGTGGGGAGCGCCTTCCATGGACGGCAACACAGAAGTAGACATGAACGTAAAGACAAAACTATCAAATCTTGAGAATAAACAGAAGAAGAACAACGCTTCCTTCACCTTGGAATAGACAGAGGCTTCTTAAACAGAAGCCACAAAAAGCATGAACCATAAAAGAAAGATGAATACAAGTCAGTAAGACTCATTACAAGAATCAATAGATGAGACACACTGGGAGGAAATGGGTTCCAATACGTATTCACCTGAAGACTGACATCCAGGGTACATAAAGAACGCCGAAAAGTCAACTGCACGATTACAGAAAGCCAAACATAAGAAAATTAAAAATTAAAGTAAGAATGAAGTGTCGCACATAAGCGATATCATATGACACTTGTCTGTCTGAGTTACTTCACTCAGTATGACAATCTCTAGGTCCATCCATGTTGCTGCATCTAAAAAAGAGTGGATATATGTACATGTATAACTGATTCACCGTGCTGCACAGCAGAAACGAACACAACATTGTAAATCAACTCTACTCCAATAAATTTTTTTTAATTAAAAAAAATTTTTAATTAAAAAAAAAGAATGAAATATCACTATAAACATACCAGAATGGCTAAAACAAAAATGAGAAACCAGTGTAACAGGATGTGGAGCAGTGGAAACTCTCACATGTTGTTCGACAGGAGTGTAACTTGATCATCTATATTTTGGCATCTATAGTTTGACAGCATTTACAAGAGTGAATCCTATGTACACGTGATGACCCAGCATTGCCATTCCTGACAATGAATGCTTATGTTCACCACACAATACATAAAAGAGTTTTCATGTGAGTATAGTTCATAATTGCCAAAACTTGGGAACAGTTCCCATGTCTAGAAACACCAAAATGAATAAACATATTCAGGCATATTCTTAAAAGTGCATTCTACACAGCAGAAAACAGAGCTAATTACTGATATAAACAAACATATAAATAAATTTTACTGCACCAAAAAAGTATATATGGAATAATTTCATTTATTTGAAGTTCAAAATCGGGCATAACTAGCCTACGGTGCTGGGGTCTGCAGAGCACTGGAGGCCGACTCAGGGGTGTCATGAGAGCTCCTTCTGGGGTCTGGTGATGTTCTACATCTGATCTGTGTGGTGGCTGCCTGGGTGTTCACGTATATAAGAATTTATAGAGATACACGCTATGGATCTGTGTACTTTACTGTGTATAAGTTTTGCCTCAGTATAAGAAAAGAAAAATCTCTAATGGCCAGATGTTTTGCAGAACTTAATATCAGAAAGATAGACAGGTTTTCAATGGCAATAAAGTTTGGAGATTGTTTGTGCATGCCTCACTGAAAGAGAATAAATTAATGTATTTGTGGAGGCTAACAATGAACCAGTGCCTCGAATGGGTCACCTTGCGTGCCTAAGAAAGTGATAGACTTCTCCAGAGTGAATGACTTTTAATTTAAATATAAAAATTTTACTTAAATATGCAAAAAATATCATTCTTTTTGGTCCAGTGTGACATTTTATACAGAGATAAATGTGTAACACTTGCTCAGTATACTCTTACTGAGTTTATTACTGAAATGAGGGCAGTGAGTATCTAGTAATTCAGTATTTACTTTGTGTCCACTCTGTGAAAAGCACTCTGTTCACTACCTGTGTTGGTAGGAAAATCAGCAGTACTATTTAGACACAATTCCAATCCTTATAAAACAGTACCGACACATAAACCCATATGGCCCTGAAATTCGATATAAAACTTTTAATCCTACTATTTTACCCATGATCCTTGTTCTGATATGTATCTTTACAGGGCCAACACTCCCACACAAGAGTCAGGTACATTACGTCATACGTTAATGATGACGAGTAATACCAGTTATAAAATAAACAACAAATAACCTCCTCAATGAAAATCAAAGTTTCCGAACGTCATTCCCATCATATTCATATTCTGACGCAAGAATGCTATTATAAAATAAAGGAGAAAATATGTCTCTCATCCTGGATAAAACTGACCAAATGGTATATAGCCTTATGTCTCATTACAATAAGGAACTTGGACATTTTACTGGAACTGTAAAATAAGACAGAAAAATATACTTTTATCCAAGAGGAAAGAAAATTTTGTTACTTTGTTTTTATGAAATTAGAAACTACTTATATTTAAAAAAATTTTTCTACTTAAAGCCACGTAGAAAATAACCCATGTTGTCCAAGTTCATTCGTTCTTTGAGAGAAGCTGTAACCTTTGGTTGAGGGATGTAGTCACCCAGGGACGACCTCACAGAACGTAACACCCCACCTCTGCTCCCTCCCCACCTCATGCTCTCCCTTTGGCCAAATCAAGTCCTAAGCCACAGGCTAAGGAACTCGCTGCCATCACCCTGTGGTTAGCCTCCGGGACAGAGAGCAAGGTGGGGACAGGGGACAGCGGCTCTGAGGAGGCAAAGAAGACACGCTCGAACTGCAGGACACATCGCTCCATTTCACAAGGCCGGGCCGGCATTTTCCAGAGCAAGTCTAGATCACCTTTAGTCAAGGGTAATGCTTCTCATTTCACCTTCTGGTTTCTTTTCTGGCAAAAACAGCATTATGATTAATTAGGTCAAGAGACCGAATGCCACCGAATTAAGTCTGGAGGTATATGATAAAGTCGAGACATTCGATAGAGAGGTCAAGGGCTTGGGTTCTGGAGTCACGCCTGGGTTCTGATCTGTGCCCCAGTGCCCTTACATCCCAAGATCCACTGCTGACAGTGACCTCAGTAGGTGGGTGAGGGTTAAGTGAGATAATGTAGGTGAAGCTTTTGGCCGGAGCCCCGACACGCAGGAAGTGTAAGAAACTTACAATACACGGAGGTGTCCCATTCCTAGCTCAGGTCAGTAGGGAACAAATGAGCCTTGGGGTAACCTTGAGATAAGTGAGGAAATGAGAGGGTCTGAAAAAGGAGCTCATCAAAGAGACTGGTCAAGCCAAGCACAGCAAGTCAGTGATTTAGAACAGACACACCTGGAGCAGAGGGAAAGCTGAGTCACTGGACCGTCTCTCTCACCATGATTAATGAACAGGTACATGTAACTGGAAATGGAACACTGATTACAGATCATTGGGAAGCCTTCTTAACGGTCAGCAGGACCCGGTCCAAAGGAGAAGGGCGTCACAACAGCACCCAGCTGGGATCACATTGCAGGCAACAGCTGCACATGTGTGGAGAACAATGGCTGTTGCTTCATTCTGAGCCCCCTTCGTCCCAACAAAGCAAAACACTCTTGAAATCACTAAGGACAACAAAAGCCCACATAACCGCAATGTCAGGAAATAGAGGACAACAGAATCTTCAAATTACTTTAAGCAGAAACAAACCAACAACAATTCCAGTAGCCCTCCGAGCCCCCACCCACTGGAGTCCTAGGTCAGAATCTGTGCTGAAGGAAAATAATGCTACAGAAAACGGCACTGGGTCAATTGACAAAAATAAGATGTGGTGGTAGATTCGATTTTTAAAGAAGGACCGTCCTTTTTAAATAGAAAGCTAAGTAGCACATCTGTGGAAAGACTTTGACATTCGAGAAAATGACAGCAGGGGTGGCCCTTTGGGGTAAGGAGCTGGTGACTGCTGTGGAAAGGGTCAGAGGGAGACTGACTTTTGTATTTTTATAAGTTGTGCCATGATTGTGTGTGTGTTTATTTCTGATGACATATACTTTTCTTGAAATAAGGTGTGGGTTCCTGGAATGTGACATGCTCAGCTGCAAAGAGCATGGGCCCTGGATCAGACAAACCCCATCGGTACCACTCATTCCTCGGCTGACCTCAGTCAACTCATTTAACTTCTTAAGTCTGTTACCTAGACCGTGCATATCTTGCACATATATATACACAATTAACTATGTGTTATCTACAAGAATTTCACCTTGAAAATGCTGAGATAGGTTAAAAGTAAAGAGATGGATGGGAGTTCCCTGGTGGTCCAGCGGTTAGGATTCCGTGCTTTCACTGCAATGGCCCGGGTTCTATCCCTGGTAGGGAAACTGAAATCCTATAAGCCGCGAGACACAGCCAAAAAAAAAAACAAAAACAAAAGTAAGAAATACGTGCCATGCTAATGCTAATCAAAGGAAAGCTGGAGTGTCTATTAATTTCAGACAAAGCAGACTTCAGAGCAAAGCAAGTTATCTGGGGGAAAAAAGAAACATTACACAATTGTGAAATGGTCAATTTTCCAAGAAAACAGACATACACTGAATGTATATGCATAAACAAAAGAGCATCAAAATATGTGAGGCAAAAACTGATAGAACTGAAAGGAGAAATAGACCGATCCACTATTACAGTTGTGGGATGCCAACATACCACGCCAGTAATCGAAAGACGAAGCATCGGGAAAATCAGTGGAGATACATAAACCTGTGCTATCAGTTATAGGACACGTTCAACAACTGAAGAATACACGTTGTTCTCAAGCTCACGGGAAACATTTACCAAGATAGATCACAACCTGGGCCATAAAACACACCATTAAATTTCACAGAATTTAATCAACACAAATCCTCCTCAAACTCTCAAAATATTGGAGAGGGGAGAGTATTTCCAAACTCCTTCTATGAGGCCAGCGTTACCCTGATAACAGCCAGACAAAAACGCTACAAGAAAACTTCAGATCCCAAGAGGAGTTGGGTAGCCCTGCGTCTGGTGGAGAGTTTTAAGGCATCTCATTTCCATTTTCACGCTTGTTGCCAAGAATGTCTCGATCTTCTTTTTCTCTCAATTTATGTTTTCAACCTTGATATTTTTCTTTATTTTGGAAAGCCACCTCAACTCTACTTGATGATTCCAATAACATGGATGAACCTGGGAGACATTATGCTAAGTGAAATATACCAGTCACAGGAGGACATACTTATATGTGATTTCACTTATATGAAATACTGAAAATGGTCAAACTCAGACACAGAGGTAGAATGGTGGTTGCCAGAGACCAGGGGCAGAAAAAATGGGTAGTTATTCAACAGATATAAAGTTTCAATCATGCAAGATGAATAAATTCTAGAGCTTTGCTGTACAACATGGTGCTACCTCAAAATTTGTTGAGACCTGCTGTAGAGCACAGGGGACTCTACTCGGTGCTCTGTAAAGACCTATATGGGAAAAGGATTTTAAAAAGAGTGTGTATATGTATACATATAACTGATTCACTTCGCTGTACAGCAGAAACAAACACAACATTGTAAATCAACTATACTCCCATAAAAATTAATTTAAAAAATTTGTTGTAGTGCGCTTACCACAATTAAAAACAAAATTTTTTTAAATTTAATTAATTTTTAAAAGAAAAAATGTAGACCAATTCTCCCTCACAGGAGAATGATAAAAAATACATACATCAAAACCATCATTAAATAAGAAGCATAATACATTATTACGAGTGGACGTATATTAGAAGTCCAAGTTTGGTGTAACATTAAGAAATCAGTTAATGTAATTCAGTACATTATGTGTAAATAGAGTTAAAGACTATGGGTACGGCTTAGCAAAAACTCTCCCCTTCTTCATGAGCGTCAGACCTTTGGTTAATCTCCTACCTTTCTTTCCCTGGAAGTTGATGATACATATGGGTAGGTGGTGGTGTTTTTGATAACAGTAACCCTGGGAGATGAATCACTTCTGTTTAAGGATAGCTGTACATACACGACGGGAGTCCTCTATCTTTGTGCTTTTAGAGTGAGGGTCCTTGGGACTGGGCAGGCCCTTTTTGGGGGCACCAGAAGCTATGTTCTGGAGTCACTACTCGGATTATTTTCAGGGAGGGTTGCAGCTTCTAGACCAGGGGGCTGCTACACGTACAGCAATTTAGCAAGGATTAATATTTAGGGTTTTGTATCTTCACTACCCCTTGACCGTAGCTCTTATTCCAGACACTGAATCGACACTTTTTAGGTAGGTCTATTTAATGCCAGCTCGGTGGTTTCATACACAATCCACTGAATCATACACTTTAGTGTTAGCACAGGGACTAACAATAAAAGAGTGTGTTATTGTTAACACACCCTTTGGCAAGTTTATTCCTCCAATTTTAATATTCAGTTCTTTTCTCAGCCAAAGGTTCTATGGTTTTAAATATGTACCTTCATTAAGAGTTTTAAATATATATCTTTGTTAAGAGTTAAGCCATGTATTTTCTGGATGGTGTGACAGGAACAACATTATATTTAGACAACTCTAATTGATTTATTAAAGTATTGCTTTTAAAAAGATAAGCAATACTAATCAATTCTAATGATCAATCAGCTCCGCGCTGTGTGAAGCTTGCAACGCAGGCTGTAGTCTATAATGAGCCTGTACGCTTTTCTGAGATGAAATAATTGGGTTTTTAAAAGTGCTTTTCTCTACTAAAACACTGAAATTACAAGATTGTTCTCTTGAGTAAAAAACATGTTAATATATTTCTCCTGCTAAAGTCAAACCATTTTATTGTGGCGGGAGGGTACATGCCCTGCTGAGAGAACATACGTGGCTGCCGTTTCCTGAGAGTGTTTCGTTCCAGTAACAACCCACTCTGCCCTACACCCCAGCAGGTGAAAATGACTCACTTCTAAATCCAGTGAATAGCGAGACACATTTAAAACTTCGATGTGTATTTTACAAGAAGATGTTTAATATGTAAGATATTTGATAAAATTTTCTTCATCGATTAGTGTATCAAGAAGGACCACTTAAATCTCCACATTGTAAGAAGTTATTGATTAATGCCACTTGTCAAGGGATTAGAAGGTTATGGGAATTTAATAAAATTCACACATGAAAACACATTTCCCCTCTTTTGGAAAACACACAATTTTATCTCACGTTTCTAGAACAACATTAACTGAATGTAGGCTAACAATTTGTGTTAGTGTAGCTAGACAATTGATTTACACTTCGATCTTCTTAAATTTTCTGTGATATTGGAGTTGATATTTTGACACTGAAACATTATAAGCTATATTTTTTTTTCCCCACTCTCACCATTTTTATTCCACATAGTGCTGGAAGCGCTTTTGTTTTAAATTAATTTTTATTGGAGTATGGCTGCTTTACAATGTTGTGTTAGCCTCCACTGTACAACAAAATGAATCAGACATACAGATATCCCCTCCCTTTCGGACTTCCCTCCCATTTAGGTTACCACAGAGCACCAGGTGAGTTAGTTCCCTGTGCTATACAGCATGTTCCCATCAGTTGTCCATTTTATACATAGTATCAATAGTGTATATGTGTCCATACCAGTCTCCCTATCCCTCCTCCCCCACCCCTTTCCCCCTTGGTATCCATACGTTTGTTCTCTACATCTGTGTCTCTATTTCTGCTTTGCAACTAAGATCACCTATACCATTTTTCTAGATTCCACATATATGCGTTATTATACGATATTTGCTTTTCTCTTTCTGACTTCACTCTGTGTGACACATATCTTGCTGGAAAAGTTCAGGAAAGGTGACAACTGATATCAGTATAATATTGAGGGAAATCAGACTGACTCCTGATTCCTACAAAGGTGTTTCCATGTACCAATCTTCCCCATGAAATAAAACATACCTTTCTGAAATGAAGGAAGGATGCTATGGAAAACTGGGTGGTATAAAATGCTCGCACTATTCCCTTCACCTTCTCTAACTTATTCTCTGCCCCTTTACCATCTACACCGTCTTGGTGACCGTTTTTGATTGTGCCCATTCTGTCCACTTGTGTATACTGTGAGTGCCTGATGATTTTGTGGTAATCGGTTGCTCTATTTGATTGCTTCTAGTACATTCTCTACTTTATTAATCTCTGCTGACAGAAAAAAATTAAATCTTCCCAAACCACCAGATATAATAATTTGTGTGCAAATCCTCTAGGAACCTCTACACAATTTTTCAAGCTTATGTATAATGTCATGATCTGAGTGCTTTATAACACTTATTCAATTTAAGCTGATTTAGGCAAGTGCTATGTCTCATTCTTCGTATATTTAGACTTTTCCTAGTCAAGTCTAGCACAGAACATGCTCAATCAAGGTTAGTTGAATTTAATTAAGTTCCTTTTCCATGGAAATACATTCTTAACTCCATTCAATAGTTGTTCTTCAATGTCTGTCCAACACCCACCTTGTTTCAACAGCACAGCGTAACAGACACGCAAGTTTCCTCTCAGATAATATAACACATTCGGCCTCTCCTGATCTTTTGCCTGTTTGTATACTCATCCAAGCAAAGGTTATTGCCGAGGTCTTGCATGTGAAGAAATTCAATTAACGTGAGCCCGTTTACGAAAATGCTCTTTACACGGTCATATTTTGTAATCAGAGCGTTACAGCGTCCTTTTAAAGCCTAGCCCTACTTCCATCCCTTTCAAAAAGCCTTCCGGGCTTCTAATTCATAATTCTTGCTGCTGTGTGAAGCCTCTGGATGGCCAACATCAAGGTAAGAGATGGAGGCCTGCATCAGGGTGATAAAGACGGAGACTGAGAGTAAAATTGTTGCCATTTTGGTGATGGAAACTGTTAGAATTAACAATGGTTTAGATGGAGGTGGGGTAGGCTGAATAATGACCCCCCCAAAGATGGGGGACCATGTCTGAATCCCAGCAATTGTGGCTTGTTACCTGGTGTGTTCAGAGAGACTTTGCAGATAGGATAAAGTGGAGGATTTTGAGATGGGGAGAGTACCCGGGATTACACCCGTGGGCTCAGTGTGGTTATATGGGCCCTGATAAAAGGGAAGTCGGAGGACCAGAGCCAATAGTAGGAAACAGGACCATGGAAATGGGGTTAAAGTGATACGAAGAGGGAGCCAGGAGCCAAGAATGCAGGCAGCCTCTAGAAACTGAGGAAACATGGAAACGCTTCTCTCCTGAAGCCTCAAGAAGAAGCACAGCCCTGCTACATGTTGATTTTAGATCTCAAACCTCCAGAGCTGAAAGGGAATAAATGTGTGTTGTATTAAAGCCACTAAGTTTGTGGTAATTTGGTGCAGCAACAATAGCAAAGCAATATAGAAAAAATGAGCTAAACAATCAAAGAGATCTCCATCAGACATGACTAAGGCTCCCCCCGCCACGAGTGACGTCCTGGAGGCCAGATGGGGAGACAACTTCCACCTCCACCTGGTAGTAATGAGGTCCCCCTCCCCTACAGTACTGGGCTGGTGTCAGTGGAGACCAGTCAGTGGGAGCAGCGATGAAGGCCTCCTGACCCCCGGGGCAGGGAAGTACCCATGGGAATGGGAACCTCCGCCCATGCCCAGCAACAGCAAGGGTGCTTCCCACTATGTGTCAACGGAGGCCCAGCGGGGACCTTGGACCTCTGCCTACCCCTGTGTAATAAGGGGGGACCCACATTCTCCCGCTGGAGCAGTATTAGAGGGAAACCTCTGAAATAAAAGGTTTATATAAGCTCCTGAGCCTGGATTAAAATTACCGCAGAATCATTAATATTATCCATTTAAAATGAACTGGTACATCTACATAAATAAGCAATAGGTTGCTTAAAGACAGAACTATCAAATCTAAAAGTCTCAGGCCAACATTCTCGGTTTCCTCCAAGCTTCAGTCTCGCTAATGTGGTTGGCTTCTTTTTTTTTTTTTTTTTTTGCGGTACGCAGACCTCTCACTGTCGTGGCCTCTCCCGTTGCAGAGCACAGGCTCCGGACGCGCAGGCTCAGCGGCCATGGCTCACGGGCCCAGCCGCTCCGCGGCATGTGGGATCTTCCCAGACCGGGGCACGAACCCGTGCCCCCTGCACCGGCAGGCGGATGGGCTTTGCCAGTGGTGACCTCTTTGTATGCTTCTGAAATTTTTTAAATGTAGTGTACGTGAATGGAAGCTGTTAATCCAAACATTCTTTTTCCTGTGCTATAATTAGACTTCCCAGTCATCCAGTATTTTCAATAATAGCATAGTTTCCATCTTGGCCAAAATGTAAATGCCAGCGAGGAAACACGTTTCTGGAATGAAGCTGCTTCTTTCTTTTCACCATGTCAGTGTGCCAGAGATGAGGCATTTGATTTCAATAACCTTAATCCACATGAAGAATGTTCTGCTTTGATATCACGCATTTTTTACTACAGCATTATTCACCTACCTGTTAGTTTGAATCCAGTGACGGTTGAACTTTTTTTAATACACTTCCTTATCAATACAAGACATAAATGTCCTTGGTATGGTTCCTGGTTCCCTGATTGGACGCTGAATAAGGTAAAAATAAGAAATATTTACCTTAACCCATAACCCCATGTCCTGACACCCTAAATATGTTCGTCTCACTTTTAACCACATTGTGAATTTGTTCACGGGTGTTTACTAGGTTTTTGTCTGTGTTCCTATCTAGACTATGACTTACAGCCACAAAGCTCTGTCTTTTTACCGTTCAGTTCTCACTGCCTCGCCAAGGTCATGGATTAGCCACTTAATTAATGTTTGTAGGAGAAATGAGTGAATCACAGTAAACAGTCAGTTGAGTTGCTTCTTACAGACTTGGATTTTTGTCTCACAGTTTTTCTACTGTAGTAACTTTACACTATTTCAATGATTTCTGTAATTTGTCTATGCACACATTAGATAGATAGATAGATAGATGATATAAAAGTGAAAATTTTACCAATTTTAACCCGCTCTAGATGAGCAACATACCTTTTTATGGTCTAAGCTGTAGTTCCTTGGTTTATTTTATATTTATGCTTGCATCTTGTTCACAAATAATTCTGTAAAAAAGGTGTGCTTGGGGCTTCCCTGGTGGCGCAGTGGTTGAGAGTCCACCTGCTGATGCAGGGGACACGGGTTCGTGCCCCGGTCCGGGAAGATCCCACATGCCGCGGAGCGACTGGGCCCGTGAGCCGTGGCCGCTGAACCTGCGCGTCCGGAGCCTGTGCTCCGCAACGGGAGAGCCTGTGACAGTGAGAGGCCCGCGTACCGCAAAAAAGACAACAAAATGAAATGTTAAAGAAGATATTTCTATTTCTAGTCTTCCAAGGATTATATGGAAAAATATTTTTGAATGTTATTAAATGCATTTTCAACGCAAATGAATGTCTTAATTTGCAGCTGTTCTCATATGAAATATCTTATTATTTTGTTAGATATCTTAAACTTCATCATCTTTTTATTATTGTAATGAATTATATTCATTTATGCTGACATTAAATACTGTAGAATATTTCAATTTATATTCTAAGTTGGTAGAGGTATAGTTTATTTTTCCTGTGTTGTTTCCATATAAGAGTTGTGCAAGATTTAAAACTTAGAAAGCTTTGCACGTGTTTCTAGGATATAAAAACTGCATATAAAATGTGTTCCTTAATTTTTTTCTTATGTAATTCCCTGCAGTGGTCCGCTTTCTATGACTCATCATTATAAATGACTAGTGTTAGAAGATCCGCTCGTCTATCTTCTGTTCTACACACGAAGAAGTGGAAATCCAGGCTCTACATTACCTGTCCACTGTCACAGACGGCAAGGTGTCCGCACCCTCTCATAACATGTACACCTGCAGCCCCCGGGAGCGGCAGAGCCCGAGAAGGGGGTCTGGCTCCTGAATCACCATAGCCAGTAGCTCTGCCCGCCACACAGAAACACGGCCATTGCACGGAGCCTGAGCAAATAATAACAGATACGAATAAAAGGATGAATCCAGGTGTTCTGATTTCTAACCTGGCCATTTGCAGATTTAATGATTGCCCATTATTTAATCATGGCGATCTAAATATAAAAACAAATAAATATTGATATCAACTACTTTTGGGCCATGTAATTTCAGACAATAGTTATATGACTCCCCACTTGTCCTAGCTGGTCAGCACGTTCAGCAGAACCTCTGAAGACAGAAAGAAACACCAACATGTGAATACAGCCTATCCACGTGTACAATATATTGAAATTAGAAGCAACAGGAGAAAGAAGATAAATAGAGACAAATGACTCAGCTGAGCAAACAGAAATGCAGCTAAGGTCCACTGGAAATATGTTATTGTCTTTCTGTCTTTTTTGTTTTTGTTTATCTTCAATGCACCTGGGCAAAACTATGATTTCTAGCTATAGATGAGGCTGGCATTCACACGTAAATCCAGACATGGAGACAGCAAGCTCAGTTATAACATGAACCATGCTCCAAAATCAACACTACAAATTTGCAATGCTAACATGAATAATTAAAAAGCAGAATTAGTCTGACACAGTTACTTTTTTATTATGTTAACATTTTATGTAACGCTGGAAGGGGTGGTATTAAGTGAGTAAAATCCACATCTCGTATAATTACACAGGATTATCCAAATAATTGCTAAGATAATGATGCCACCGCCGCCTGCAATCAGTGACATGACGAAGGGTATGGGTAGCCAATCTGGTGGTTCCATCAAGACTAATATTAGGTGAACATGGAAAGCAGGTAAGTGCCCTGGGGTAAGCAGGTATCTCACACTAAAAAGAGGGACTAGGCTGAACATGAAGGAAAACTGAAAATTCAAATTCTAAAATAGAGCTAAGAATATATGTGATACAGGGGAAAATGGGAAATCTCAAGTACATACTAGTCCTGGGCACCAAAGAACTATATAGGTTTGAAGTTTTATTTTGTCTTTTATTATTACTTTTCATAGCTAAGATAGTTAATACTTAACCTGATATTCTTGAGCAGAGTTGAATTGCAACGATTTTTAAATTTGCACCATATATTCGAACTGCTTTGGAATATACATTCTCCACACATTTAAATGGCACTGTTTTGAAAGTATCATGGCTTAAGACATGGAAAGGGGTTGACAGAGTGCTGTTCATTACAAAATTCTTATAATTATTTTCAAAGGCTAGCTGGAATTTTTGTGAATAATGTATTAGCCTGAATTAATCTGAAAAGTAAATTATCTTTTAAACTTTTCTCCCTCTCATATAAATTAATGCTACTTGTGGGAATATATTGATTTGACTCAATCAAACAACACTTGTAAAGTTAATGAAAACCGGAGTATCTGTAGATTAAACAGAGGCTGAATTGCTTCATGATATTGTGTCAAGTGCAATGTGAGTATTGCTGTTGAATCCTGTTTTCCATTATTGCCGCAAAATGTTATTAAAAGCATTTGTGAATTCAAAATCATTAAATCTTTTGACCTCTACAAATGAAATAAGCCCTGAAGACACGGCATCAAAATTCTAATTCTCCTTCAAACCATTGTATATTTGAGGACTCTAATTGATTCATTAGTTTTTTTACACGATAAAGTTCATCTTGACTTTGCATTCCATTTTAATTACTTTAAGAGTTCAAAAGCTGATTTGAACTTATGATAATTTTACTTGAGATATGTTATCTTGAAAAATTTCCTCAAACTCTCATTTGCAAATACATACTCTAAGATATCGCAAACAAATTTAAAAGTAAAAGTAGCAAAAATGCAATTAACATAAATAAAAACAAGGATGTGTTTGCCAAATCCCTTCATCTTATTTTCTTACCACCCTGGCCTTTTCTCCATATGGAAATGCTAATGTGAAACCACAGTCTTCTGCCACTAAACCTCTTTCATGCCTCTTTTTAAATGTTTTATCCAGACTAGAGCAGGTAGTTGCTCCTGTGCTGAGCTGTGACTAGTTCTGAAACCTATTCTTTACAAACACTTCCCCAACACCCACCTCTAACATTTCATAATAATCACTCTTTAGGCGAAGGCTTTTAAATGAGCCTGTTAAAACACAGATGTTGGAGAGGGAAACACAGGGAAGACTAGATTAATTCAACAGTCCCAAGATATTTTTAAAGGATCATAGGGTTTATGGATAATTTTTATTCATAAAGTTTGGCCAAATGTGTTTGACAAATCATTTCTTTAAGACCCCACTTAATTCCACGTTCACTTATTCCTTCACTCCGTAAATACTTATTTCCTGCCATGGACCAGGCACTGCCCTTGGTACAGTAACTGTTGAGGCATTCTCCATGAGCGCATCCTCCTTTGCTCCACCCCACGGGGCATCCTTAGTTCTCCTGTAGTCCCACAACGTGCGGTCACTTAGCCTCTGCACTCACCCGTATTCCTTGTGGCTTCTGCTTCCTCTACCTGGACCGTCAGCTCCTGGAGGGTGGTGGCCTTATTCTGTACACAGCACTGATCAGCGTCTCGTTGTAATGGTGCTGGAGACGCTGGTAGCCTAGAAGTTAAAAATGTGTTGTATACATGTATATTCTTCGGCTTCCAACTCACATGCTGCATTTCCTAATGCCCTGTTAGGGCTGACTGGCTCACTACCTACTGACAATTTGAACTGATTTCAGAATATCCCGATAGCCTAAAAAAAACAGACTAAAAATAAAATAGGGCAATACTTCAAAATCCGGTTTTCCAATTCCAATCTTGAGGGACAATTTTCATAATATATTTATTTCAGAGACTTTTAAGATATTGATTTGGGGGAGGAAAGATGAATGTAGGAGTAGAATCTCTATTGCATTTAAGCTCTAGCTACATGGCTTTATCCACAAAATAGCTTCCATTAACAACAGTGTTCACTTAGTACCTACTATGTGCTAAAAAGATGTGCAAGGTGGTATCTCATTGTGGTTTTGAATTGCATTCCTCTGAAAATTAGTGATGTTGAGCATTTTTATGTACTTGTTGATCCTTTATATGTCTTTTTTGGGAAAATGTCTATTCAGGTTTTTTGCCCACTTTTTCAGTTGGGTTATTTGGTTCTTTTGCTATTAAGTTGTAGGAGTCCCTTATGTATTTTGGATATTAACCCCTTACTGGATATAGGGCTTGTAAATATTCTCTCACTCTCTATAGGTGCTGATCGTTTCTATTGCTATGGAGAAACTTTTTAGTTGGATGTAGTCTCACTTGTTTATTTTTGCTTTCTTTGCCTGTGCTTTTGGTGTCACATCCAAACAATCGTCGCCAAGATCAGTGTCAGTGAGCTGTCGCCCTATGTCCTCTTCTTGCTGGACGCCTTAAACATGTGCAAGTTTAACACATCAGTCATCCTCCGATAAAGCTGGGGAAAGTAAAGAAAGAAATTGAAAAAAATATACAAGACACTGAGGTTTTCATTGTGAAAAATATGGGATCCTTGTCAATGCACTTAGGGTCTAGGAACAGCTAAATAAACCATTACAACAACCATCAAGGACTCTCTTGAGGTTTGTACAGAAAGCAAAGGAAATACATGGGAAGCACATCTATTCTATTTTGCAGGATTTTTTGAGAAAAGATAGGGAGAAATTAGCCAACAGGAGGAAGGTAAAGGATAAGCAAAGTGTTTCAGGTGGAATAAACTGGGAAGGTCCAGCGATGACGAGGGCTATTGTTTATTGATTAAGGTCATGGGAATGTATGTGCCCCATCTTAAAGCAGCAGAGGTAAGACACGTACATCTACCTCACAAGGGTTTATTTGTAAAGCTCAAATGAGAGTGTGAATGTGCATGAGAATATGGGCCCTTCTAACTTCACTAGGGTGGCTTATATTTACAGTAAAGACTTATGTTTAAATTATTATTCAATTTACTTAATTTATTGAAGTACAAGTAAAAATAATTTGTTATTAAATCTAGTTTATACATATTACTCTATTTATAAATATAGTACAACTTATCAAGTATTTACAAGGTTTTTATATTGTAGATGATTAAAATCTTTTATACCTTGTAAATATTATAAATTTAATACATCCAGTTTCCTGAGTACCTAATTGTCTATCTAACAAGCAAAATATTTCTAGTTATTAAATAAGTCTTATAAATCTAATGAGTTATACTCAAAAAGTTGATTATTATAAGTTCGAAATATTACAGTACTGCTTAAAATCTTAGTGAAAATTCCTTTATACCTTTCAATCATAAATGTTAAGGTAACGAGTCTCTTTACACATTTCAAAAAGAAAAATAAGTTTTATCTGTTAAGCCTCTAACCTGCCAAGTTCTTTTAAGCATAATAAACAAAACAATACTAAATGTTTGCAGTTGTTCTCAATGGAACACAAGAACATTCAGAAAATGGGCTTGATTTTCTTCATAGTGTTTCATATTTAGTTCAGTTTTTCTGGAATTCATATTCAATATGCTTACCCACTGACAATTATTACCATTCCAGACAAATCGAGATTCCCTTTTCAGTATTTTTATATCACCTTGATTTGTACCCCAGACACTGTGTGAGAGCAGGAAGCCCTAGAGTCACAAGAACAGAACTCCACAACTACTGGGGACTACAGGGTCTACAGACTCATCTGAGTTAAATCTGAAGCCTACCAACCAAATCTCTCCATCCACTGATTGAATTACACACATTTATTTACCGCTCAATTCTGTTCTGAAGTAATATTCCTCTTCTTCGCATCTGATAGGACCACAGTTTCTTTAGGTGTCTCCCTGATGCCCCACTGGGCCCCCTTCATCCCTGGAGGGTCTGTCACCTCACACACATCACTGATGTGTAGTCAGTGCCGGGCGCTGCCCTGGGCACTGACGTACAACCAACACACGGGAGACTCATTCTTTCATGAGGCTTCCATGCTAATGGATTAGTGTCCCACTAGCAGTTAGAGCATTAACTGAGATGGTGGAAGAGTAACTGAATGACTCCTTCCTTCGTTGGTTAGGTAAGCCCTTTTCAAAAGAAAATAAACAAGATGTGTAAAAATCAGAGAAGAAGAGGAGAGAAGGAAGAGCTAGTGGGTCGGGATTGAACACAATGTACTTCAGCGTCTGCACGTCAGTCAGTCAGGCCGGAACACAGTAAGTTAGGGAGAGAAAGGCTAGAGATAAAACCACAGCCAGACCTTGCAGACACTGTTAGGCAAAGATAAACTTGGGGTAAAAAGCCATCAGAGTTGTAAGCAAGGGTGCAGCATGGTCACACTTCAGAAAATCTTTCTATTGATTACTGTGTAAAAAACTGGTATTAAGGATTTAGAATGAAAGCAGTGGGACAAGGATGAAGTTAATCAGGTGATGGATGATGGTGAAATAAAGGTGGAGGTGGTGAGAAGAGGTCGGGCTCAGGAGGTTTTCCAGGTACAGAATAAGTAAGACTCGCTGATGGAGTGACTCTGGGCACTGTGTGTGGAGACACTCAATCACTGCTGATGGATTAACTTTAAAACTTGGGCTTTGAATTTATCATCAAAATGAACTTAGAGGAGTTCATTTAAATAAATTCCCTAAAATAGAAACTTACAACAGCTATTCGTGATTTAAAGGATGGAATAACAAGAGAATAAGATATTCAAAGTGGTTTAGGTAACTTCCAATTTCCAGTCAGGCATTTAAGGAGTTGGAAAGTCATGGCACCTACAACAAGAAAAAACTAAACCTACTGAAAATCAAAACTCTTATTAGATCCATCAGACAGGTGAGGTCAAACGGCACATGGCTGCCCACAAAGAGAGAACAGGCAGATACAGAGAATCACAACTCACCAGCAGAAGCTCAGGGGCATGGTTGTGGGAGCTCTACTGGGGGCATGTTGAGTTTGAAATGCTTATTTAACACCCAACTGGAAAAGTCAAAGGCACAGCCTGACATACCGGCCTGAGTTATACGGAGACGAGTCAGGACTTAGGAATATATTTGAGAGTCATGACCTATAGGTGTATTTAAGCCGTGAAAGAGTTGAGATCACAGACAGAGCAGGTAGATGGCCAAGGTTCAAGTGCCTGGCAGCCAGGGCTGCAACATTTTAAAGACAAGAAGAAAAGGAAGACAAACGAGGGAAAAGAAAAGAAAGGGAGTTCACGGGGAATACGGTATAGAAGGAAGAACTGAATTTTTGTTTGGATAGAAGCTCAGGGGAGAGAAAAAGAGTTCAAGATGGAAAACACGGTGAACGGTGTCAAATACTGAAAAGCATCTGGGTGAGGAATAAACAGAGGAGCAAGTGCTGGATGTGAGGACACGGACATGAGGCCAGAGCCTGACCAGGGAGGGTCGCGGTGGGGAGCGCGTGCGGAGAAAAAGAAGACAGCAGCTCAGCAAGTCCTCTGGGTAAACACAGGCGATCTCGTGCCTCTACTCAGTGGAGCGGAGAGATGAGGGGACAGCTGGAAACCACGTGCACAAGGAGGCAAGCACAGATGTTTTCATCAGGAGAAAACGTGGTTTTATGATGAAAGAACTTAAATAATAAAAATAGCTGTAGTGATGGTGCAGGGGAGAGAAGAGGTCCCAGCAGGAGCCAGGCTCTGAGAAGCGAGGTCACAGCTCTCAGGTGAGGGCAGGTCTCTGACAGGAGCGGAGACAGCGGTTCCCTGTCCTGGGGAAGGAGGTGGAGAAGCGGAAGGAGGGGCACGCACGGCTGATGCGCTGGTTAGGAAACAGAGGTGGAGAAGCGGAAGGAGGGGTGTGCACTCGGCTGATGCGCTGGTTAGGAAACAGAAAAGAGGAAGAGGACTTTTCCATTTTTCTCAATGACGCGTAAAGGAAGACCAGCAGCAGAGCGAGGAAGGTGGCTATAGATTCAACACTTAGGAAGAGACAGAAGTTGTCAAACAGAGGTTCAGAAAAAGCAAAAGACACGGTAAGGAAGTATGGACAGTTCGCTTGATGTGACAGTATCCGTTTGCAATCTGAGGTCATGAACTCGAGTGAGACGCGGGTACCATATTGCCGTGTTCCCAGGCAGAGGAGGGATTGAGGCATTCTGCCAACGTTTGCTTTCTCTCAGGAATTTAACAGGAGAAAGAGATGAGGGGCTAAGAATGCCTGCAAAAGAGAAATTATAGCAACTTACTGTGACATCCAAGCTGAGTAGGGAGGATCTGACAACAAAATAGTGAGAAGAGGCAGTGGCTTCACTGGTGGTGATGGCATGAGAGGTGTGACATGGAAATGGGGTAGGGAATAAGCAAAATCAGGTTTTATACAAATGAGTATTTTACTTTATAAATATTTGAAATTGTAGCAACTAAATGTGACTGAGTTATTCACAGGTGATTGTCCTTCTAAAGACACAGCATATAGACATACCCAGCATCAACATACTGATTATCAACTTTACACACGTGTATGTCTTTCAAAAAGACATGCATATTCCCCCCTTTGGGGGGAGAATTTATCATCAAAATGAACTTAGAGGAGTTCATTTAAATAAATTCCCTAAAATAGAAACTTACAACAGCTATTCGTGATTTAAAGGATGGAATAACAAGAGAATAAGATATTCAAAGTGGTTTAGGTAACTTCCAATTTCCAGTCAGGCATTTAAGGAGTTGGAAAGTCATGGCACCTACGACAAGAAAAAAACTAAACCTACTGAAAATCAAAACTCTTATTAGATCCATCAGACAGGTGAGGTCAAACGGCACATGGCTGCCCCCAAAGTTAGAGAGAACAGGCAGATACAGAGAATCACAGCTCACCAGCAGAAGCTCAGGGGCAGACAAGTTGAAATCTACACCTAGGCTTATCATATTCAAACTGCAGAAGTGAAAGACCAAGAGACGATCTTGAAAGAAGCCAGAGGAGAAAAGAAAACTTTACTTACAGAGGAGCGGGAGTAAGAATTACATCTGGCTTCTCTTCAGAAACCACGAAAGCAAGAAAAGAATGGGACAAAATACTTAGAATATTGCAAGAAAAAAAAACCACCCAGATTTCTGTACCCTGTGAAATTATCTTTCAAAAGTGAAGGAGAAATAAAGACTTTCTCAGACAAACAAAAACTGAGAGATTTTTGTTGCCAGTAGATCTGCCTGCTTTGCAAGAAATGTTAAAGAAATTCTTCAGAAAGAAGGAAAATGAGAGTGGTCAGAAACCAAGCTCTACATAAAGAAAGGAAAGACACTAGAAAATGAATAAATGGTAAAATAAAATATTCTACTTTTATTATTCTTAACTGACCTAATAGATAACAGTTTGTTTAAAATAATAACAAGGGCTCCCTGGTGGCGCAGTGGTTGAGAGTCCACCTGCCGAGGCAGTGGACATGGGTTCGTGACCCGGTCCGGGAGGATCCCACATGCCGCGGAGTGGCTGGGCCCGTGAGCCATGGCCGCTGAGCCTGCGCGTCTGGAGCCTGTGCTCCGCAACAGGAGAGGCCACAACAGTGAGAGGCCTGCGTACTGCAAAAAATAAATAAAATAAAATAATAACAAAACATTTGATGGTTATAGCTTACGAGTATATGAAATGAACAACAGAAATGTTATAGGAAAGGGAAGGAGGAATTATGAACACTCTGTAATAAAATATCTTCACTACCCATGAAAAAGTGATTTGTGTTGTTTGGAAGAAAACTTGGATTAGTTGTAAATGTGTACAATAAACTCAAGGGCAATACTAAAAAAAAAATTGATATGCCAAGAGAGAAGAAATAAATGGAGTCACTGGAATCATATATCATTTTAAATGCCAGTGGTCTAAACTCACTAATTAAAAGACTCAGACTATCGAGTGGATAGAAAGACAAACCCAACCATATGTTGATCATAAGAAACAGTGATTTAGGCCACACGTCATGATGTTCTGCTGTAACATAGTCTCTCCGTATATACTATACACACCTTCTTAGCCTGGACGCGGACTCTTAAGACATCTACTGATATAGTGATTAGAATATCCACGCTTCCTCACTTGGTGAAAGCACACGGCATCTCCCGTGGCTGACGGTTTACTGTTCTATTTGGGTAATTACATAATTCGGCTATTCACCTAAAGCGCTGTTGACACCTCTCTGATTCCTAGCTGGGCCCAGGGTCCTAGAAAAGCGCTCGTTAAGTGCCCCAAAGCAGACTTTTCCATCAGGGTGATGTGTCTCCTGGATTTTGACCTGATTTAGGAACCAAGACCAGCGTCTAAAATCCCTAGAGAACATGGCATAGCAGGGCCTACACTGACCAGGTGATCACGTGTGCCGTGCCCCTGGGCATTCACTTCCTCGGTGCTACTGGAGAAACGGTCTGAGCCCTAAGCTATCGTGTTTTCCACTCGACTGGCGATTAGGTGTATTTACCTCCCAAATGTGTCTCCACCTGGGAATGCCAAGAAACCACCTGTAAACATTCTTTGCGTGCTTTAGGAGAGGACTTATACTAATATTGGGTCGGCAGGCCACAGACTGAAAACTCCGGAGAGGAATTATCAGGCTAACAGAAGCATCCCAAACTCACCTCCCTTAGGCTGGCAAATTTCCATTTCTGATTTCCTTACATGTGTTTCATCCCCAGACACAGTCTTATATTCAGAAGAGCAAATCTAGTCCTTACCTGCCACAGGCAACCACAATCTGCTTCCCATTACACACAAGCAGACGCCTGAGCAACAGACCATCTTGACATACGGCCACACAGAACGTGACCGCTATGCCGTTTGGCGTTTTCTACGCTAGATGGTGGTGGTATTTCTCAAAGTCATTGGGAGAAACTAGGATTGTACACATGCCCTTGAAACCACAAACTGAGGAGCGATGTGGTCATTTACCTAGAGGATGAATCAGGAGCATCACATCACTTCTTTTCACCAAATTATCCAGGTGGGATATTTAGGCAGAGCTAAAAATATCCTCTCCTATGGACGAAACTGAGGTGTCTCCCTGTGCTGGCTTTCGGTCAGCACCACACCCAAGAAAGGTAGCTCAGTGTATCTCCCTGGTGCTGAGTTACCCTCATGGCAACGTGCTGTCGCGTCCTTCTGGGGCTGTGGCCCATGTGGGACTGAGGCCCGTGGTCTCCCCACGTGTACTAACAGCCTGTCTCCCCCCCATCCTTGACCGGTGGTCAAGGTACCCACTTCTGACGTAGAGCTTACGCATGGCGCCTGCAATAGCGGGGACCTTGTAACATGTCTTGGCCCCCGCCCCGAGGAGAGGTCATGGGACTTGGCAGGTAAAGGATCACAGTGCTGCCTAGGTAGCAACTTAGTATTGGAGCTGTTTTCACAATTACCTGTACATTGGCAAAGCTCTGACCCACTCTGACGTACCTTTAAGAAATTCAGTGGAAGCCATTTAAGGACTTCCCTGGCGGTCCAGGTGTTGAGACTCCATGCTTCCAATGCAAGGGGCGCCGGTTCAATCCCTGATCGGGGAACTAAGATCCTGCATGCCGCATGGCACAGCCAAAAAAAAACAAAGGAAGCCATTTAATGTCAAGTATAAAGGGATGAGTGTCACCATGTGTCAACTTCCAGCACCTCCCACACATACGTGCAAGTTTAAACATGGACCTGGGACCACTGAATTGGGCAAAATGCAAGAAATATTTCGTGATGGTCAAATATAAATTTATATCATTGCATCCTTCCCCACTTCTCCGGCCAGAGCATGAAGTGCGTGCTTCACTCCCCCTCATGTTCGTCATAAAGGCACGGTCAGCTGGGAGTCAGCCACACTTCTGAACCGTTTTTCACCCTGTTTACGTAACAAGTGTTCACATGGGTCATTGCAATTTTCAATGTGACTGCTGCTCTGAGGGTGACGGGGAATGTGGTCTGTTCATGGAATTATGTCTTACTGTCTTTTTTTTTTTTTTTTTTTTTTTTTTTTTGCGGTACGCGGGCCTCTCACTGTTGTGGCCTCTCCCGTTGCGGAGCACAGGCTCCGGACGCGCAGGCTCAGCGGCCATGGCTCACGGGCCCAGCCGCTCCGCGGCATGTGGGATCTTCCCGGACCGGGGAACGAACCCGCGCCCCCCATCGGCAGGCATACTCCCAACCACTGCGCCACCAGGGAAGCCCTCACTGCCTTTTCTTTTTGTCTTAAAGAGACAACCACAGGCTAAATAGATAGAGAACTTGCTGTTTTCAAACCTTTCATTGTTTTTTCCAGAGATGCTTGTGCTACAAGGTGGGGAAAGAATAGGTTAGAATAAGCGTGCGTTTCAGTCAACACCCGCCTGTCACCCGCCAAAGGAGTCAAAAGGCCACCAATGCACTCACACCCTTTTCTGGGGAGTTCCATCAGCAGCTGTTCTCAAGTGTTTGTTTCCTATTGGCGATAGATGCTATTTCTTATCACGTCGGTGGTTTCCTCTCGTCCGAGTTCACTCGGCTACAACACAACACCACAGATTGGGGGGCTCGTAAACATCAGAAATTGTTTTCTCACCCTTCTGGAGGCCCAGTGCAAGTTGAAGGCACCAGCCTGGTTAGGTCCGGTGAGGGCCCTCTCCCAGCTTCACAGCCAGTCCTTCTCACTGTGTCGTCACAGGGCCCAAGAGCCACAGGGCCTCTCTCAGGTCTTTTTATAAGAACGCTAATCCCATTCATGGGGGCTCCACCCTCAGGTCCTCATGACCCTCCCAAGGGCCCACCTCCCAACACCACCATCCTTGAGGGTTAGGATTTCAACATACAGATTTTGGAGGGACACAGACATTCACACCTTAGCCCCTCTGACGCGAGGAATGAGCCATCTCTCCACGCGGGGTGAGTGGCCTAAGTGCCTGCCTACATATTTCACGAGCTCAGCTAAGAAGCAGGCTAAGGCACCTTCCTTCGCGTTGCAATACCCTCTGAGCTGGTGACAGCTTTTTATGGGGGCGGGGGGCAGGGAGGGTGGACAACTACATGATCCAACTGAAATGTCATCGATGTTTACACACAGGGGACACTCATGGGGAACACTCCTTTCTGCCCTGTATTTTCCTGACAGTGTATGTTTGATAACTGGATGTAACCAGAAGACAAACTTACAACGCTTCAGTTATTAACACCGATATTCATTAGTGCCACAGATTAATGTAATATCCCTATAAAAATTTTAATAACTCACTAACCAGCAGAAGTATAGGTACTTTTACTTCAAAATTGTTACAATATTCAAACTCTCTGCCTACAGAGAAAAGCATTTACTAGTTTAACATCAATAATCAAAGACATAAGTCATGCCCTAGAAACCTGTGATTTAATATTTGGGTTTTTTTAAAATTTTTGGTTGCTTCTTTGTTTTTACAAAATATTACTTCCCTTTAAAGGTCTAAAGCATCTGGTTACATTATGTAGCTCACCCTAAGATACTTTTAATAAAGTACCCCATTAAATTATCCTGATACATCTCACCTAAAAGTAGAGTCTTATGAAAATATTCCAAGGAAATTAACATGAGGAAACATATAAGTTGCCCCTTTTAATGGAATGAAAATAAGGTAAAAAAAAAAAAAAAGAAATACCAATGAAGCATCAATATTAATGCAATAAGAGAAAAAATTATGAGGTGGCAAAAGAATGCTGCAGAATACTCATATCAAGTGACATATCTCCCAAGTCAGAGATGAGCTGATATGACACTGACAGATTCAGCCTTTGCTCGCCAAGCTCAGCGAGTGCCGGCCGTCACGAATCCGTCTGCAGAGGCAGGCTGCGGGCAAAGCAACTTCCTTGGCAATGCCGATATATTGTGAGAAGCCTGAAGGAACTATTTCTGTCTAAAGCCCAACAAGTATGAATTCCACAGAATTTAATTAAAAACATCTATGCATGTCAATTTTTTAAAATAATAGGAATACAATGATAGATTTGTGAAATAATCTCAAAAATACATCACTCTTTCCGGAGCAAATAAAAATGCCCAATTGGATATAAATAAATTGCACAAGGATTATGTCTAAATTTCTAACATCAGCAGAACTGAACAGAAATAAGATTAGTATGGCTTTTTATTATCTGTATTAGGATTAATTAGAAGAATATGGAAGAAGCATCAGTGAGATCGAGTTAGAGTCCACATATCTGGGAACCAAAATAACCATGGTTTAAACAAGATAGTGATTTCTTTCTCTCGTAAAAGAATGTGAAAGCAGGACATCCGATAATATCTATGGCAACTCGTGACTATCATCAGAGAAGCAGTCTCCAAACCTCTGTTCTACCAACCTCAGCGCAAACAGCATCCTCAACTTACCTCATGCTCCAACAGGGGTCCGTGCAACTCCGTCATCCTGTCAGCCTAACGGGCCGTAAAAAGGAGGAGAGAAGATGAAGCTCAGTCCAAACGACCTCAGGAAACTAGACTGAAATCTCATGGAATAATGTCGCTTCAATATCGTCACTTAGTAAAAAGGCCACACCTAGGAGCAAGGATGCAATCATTTAATAAAATAGCAAAATGTTAACATTAGGGTTTTTCAACTAAAGAAGGAGGAGGAAAAATTGATAATTTTTTGGCAATTGGCAGTTTCAGCCAGAAAAAGGAAAATGAAAAATGTATGTTATTATTGTAATTGTTAAGAAGACCAATTTTGTTTGGAGTTAGACATCCTAGACTGAAATCCAGGTTATGTGAATTCCAAGGTTACAGATCAGGGCTAGTTATGTCAGCTCCCAGGCCCCCTTTCCAACTGTGAAATGGAAATAATGATCAGACCTCCCATATGACTATTTCAAGGACAAAACAAGATACTAATGAACTGCTAGATTGGATTTGGTAATACTTTGTTGAGGATTTTTGTATCTTACTTCATTATAGATACTGATGTGTAGTTTTGGGAGACTCTGTCTAGTTTGCATATCAGGGTAATATTAGCCTCATAAAATGAGTTGGTAAATCTTTCTTTTTCTTCTATTTTGTGTTTGTAAAATTGGTCTTAACTCTTTAAAATTTTGGTAGAATTCTTCAGTAAAACCATCTGGGCCTGAAGACTTCTTTTTCAGGAGCTTTTAAATTACAAGTTCAATTTCGTTTATAGTTACAGCAAGATTCAGCTTTTCTATTTTACCTTGGTTGAGTTCTGTTCGTTTATGGTTTTTGAGGAATCGGTCCGTTTCAGCTAAGGTAGCAAATTTATGAAAGCAAAGCTGTCTGTAGTATTTCTTTATTATCTTTTTAATGGCTACAGAACCTGTAGAGGTATTCTGGTTTCATTCTTGATATTGGTGACATTTTTGTCACTATTTTTGCTTCACAAATTTTATAGCTTTTTTGCTCAACACATGCACATTTAGGATTACTATGTCTTCTTTGTTAATTGACCCTTTAATCATTATTTAATTGTCCTCTTTGTCTCTAGTAATTTTCTTTGATCTGAAGTCTACTTTACCTGATTTTAATATAGCCATTTATGCCTTTTTAAATTAGTGTTTTCATGGTGTATTTTATATTCATGTACTTTCAACCTAACTATATAACTGTCTTTTAAGTAATGTTCTTGTATATCGCCTATAAATGATGGTGTTTTGTTTTGTTTGATCCACTCTGCCAATCTCTACCTTATAATTGGTGTATTTAGATCATTTACATTAATGGTACCTATTGATGTGTGAGAGCTCTAATCTGCCATATTAATATATGCTTTTTGCTTGTATCCCTCCATTTCTTGACTGTCTGTTTCTCTTTTTTTACCTTTTTTCCGGTTACTTGAATATGACTTAGGGTTGCATCTTGATTTATTTATGTTGTCTTTTTAATGTTTTGCTTTATATAATCCTTTTAGTTGTCACTCTGGGTATTAGAACATACAGTACGTAATCACTGCCTACTGCTATCAATGTTTTATCATTTCAGAAGGAAATCCTACTTTCACTTAGGTCTCTGCATACTCCCCACTCCTTAAATATACTTTTCTTAAGTATCTCTTTTGCATCCAGTCAGCATCCTATCACTTGGTGGTTATCATTTTTTGCTTCAGCTATAAAATACCATTTAAGAACTTCTAAGACAAAGAGTAGTCTATCATATTTATTCTTATTTTTACTCATTCCCATGTTTTCTTCCATTTCTGAAGTTTTAACCTTTCCTCTGTCATCATTTCCTTTCTCTTTATGGACCTTCTTTAGCCATTCTTTAAGGGTAGGTTTGTTAGTAACAAATTCTCTGAGTTTTGTTTCTACTGAGAATGTCCTGATTTCCCTTTATACTTAGAGATATTTTTACTGGATAGAAATCATGGCTGGCTGTTCCTCTCTTTCAGGATTTAACACGTGAGCTGCTACTTTTATGGCCTTCATGGTTCAGATGAATCATCTGTTAACCTTCAAATTGCTGTTTCCCTGCAGGTGAAGTGTCATTTCTCCTAAGACGCATCCAAGGTTTTTTGTTTGTTTGGTTTTTTTTTTGTCTTTATTTTTCAGAAGTTTTAGTTATGATCTATCAGCACAGAAGTCTTCGTGTTCATCCTTTTTGGGGTTTACTTATCTACTTAACTGTGAAAAGGATCAGAATATGCCACCCCAAAATATGCCACTTTGGGATAAGGATTATTTTGACCTGAATATTTCTGAGATTCAATGCTGAATGTAGAAAGAAGCCTTCCCAGAGTTTCCTTTATCTGACTGAAAGCAGAAACTTCTGATAAAGGAGGACCGCCATAAATCCCCCCCTCAGGGAAGTTTTACGATAACGAAGAAGACAAGGTTGGCACCAGAATGAACCTTCACAAAGAAGCCTTTTTGCTAAGATAGCCCTTACCTTGCCTTAGTCTAACACATCTACCTACCCACAGTTCGCAGCCCTTAGAAGCCTAAAAACCCTTTTTGTTTGCGAAGTCACATCTTTGCAGTTTATCACCCTATGTTAAAAATGGAATCTAAGCTCTCAGGCCTTTTCTAGGAAGGTGCCTGTGTCATGTAAAAATTAACATCAAGTAAAATTTGTACTCCTTTTCTTCCTGTGAATCTGTCTTTTGTCAGTCTAATTTGCAGGGCTCCGTCAAAGAACATAAGAGGATCATCAAGGAAAAAATTTTCCCACCCCTACAGTTTTGTATATTTGTCTTTTATCCTACTGGAGAAGTTTTCAGCCAATTTTTCTTTGAATACTTTTTGAGTTCTAGTATCTCTCTTTCTTGGACTTCAATCCTGTGAACATTAGCTATTTTGTTACTGACTCACAGATCCCTGAGACTGCTCATTTTTTTTTCATTCTATTTTCTTTATGTTGTTCAGATTAGGTGAATTCTATCAATCTGTCCTTCATGTTGCAGATCTACTCTCTGTCATGTCCACTCTACCACTGACCCCAGTCAGTGGGAGGTACATTCTACCCATCAATGGGGCCCTGCTTTCTTCAGGGCGGCAGGGGTGGGGGAGGAGGAAGGTCAACTCCCACCAAAACCCAGGGCGGGGGAGAGAGCGGTTCCACTGGTGTTTGTCTAGGAAATCACTCATAGGTTCAAGAGGGACTCTAGGATTCCACCCAAATTAACAGATGGGAAATGTGTACTCCAGAGCAACCCCAGCAGTGAGCAGATCAGTAAGAAAGAATACGATGCCAACGCAAAACAACTGGAAAGAATAAAACCAAGGGTATAAGCTACTAAATTACGTATAAAGAATAAGAATATTTTCTCTTTAAAAATACATTTGGTTTAAACATCAAAACAAAGAATGAGTAGTATAATCAAATTTTTCAGGGAAAAAAAACTAAGGAATAAGTTTCAGGAATAAAACTAGGGACCTTTCTTATTTTTGCTGGTTAATTTGTAGGTAGCTATTGCAGTAATAAAGTCATCTCCCTAGTCTAATTACAGGAAGTGGAATAGGAAATAGACATCTAAGAAATGGAGATTAATCCAGGTAGAGCACATATTGGCAAACTTTGGTAGTTAACTGAGACACTTGAACGAAGCAGTAGATGCAAAAATTAAGAGACCATGCCCACTATATGGCAGTTCCCATCCATGGTTCACCTTGCCTTTCTCCTTAAACCAGGAAGGCAAAATGAGTTACCACTTTATAGAATACTAAAGGCCATTATCTAGACTAGGTTTTCAGGAACTTGGTTAGGTCACCTATGTTTCTATTTCTGATTGATATATACCCACTAAGAAATTCACAGAAATTAAAAATACTATACAAAATTCACCTAAAATTTTTATAATTTAAATTTGATGTGATGCATTTTTAAAAATTTAATCTTATGCCCCTTTTGCGTAAAAATTATAATAAACTGCCTTATTTCCTAGAATTATGGTTCCACCAAGATATATGAAGTACACGACTGAAAATGATGAGCTTGGTATTTGGGGCTATATAATAGACATCTATGTTGCAGAATTCTCTCACCCGGGATGGAAAAGAAGGAACAAGAAAAATTAAAGACTCTAAGCTTGGTGGCAAGATAGCAGATGACAGAGAGAAAAATGAGAGAGAGAGATTTCTGAATCATTTAAAATCCTTTAAGCTACAAGTAAAAGAACCCAATTCCAAATATGTTAAGATATAAAGTAGCAGGCGTTGGTCAGATGTCCTTCGAATGGACTCCAGCTCAGCGTCCACAGTTCTGTCCCCTTCCCACCTATGTGTGGCTTTTATCCTTCAGGTTTTGCACCAGGTCGGGCTCAGAGGAAGAGAGAATCCACCTTCTGCAGCTCATTCTGGAGAGTCAGTCGCTTGATCCCCCCAAAACCCTCACGACAACCGCTGGGTCCTCCTGGCTTCTGGCCAAGTGTTCATTCCTGAACTAATCCACTTGGCTAAGAAAATGGGAATGATTTACATCACTGGAGAAAACCATTGTCTGCAGGGAGAAAGCCCGTCCTGAGGCAGGAAAAAGGATCAATCTCCCCACAAAACACAGGCTGCCAGAGAAGGGCAGACAGAAGTGTTTTGGGGAAACAACCGATGTATCCATCAGACTTCCAAAACACAGAGCTCTAGAAAAAGAAGTTCCTAATTTCTGAGTCCACAGGTGGGTCATTTCTATCCTTCATTCATCCACCACCTGCGGAATCCTGAATCTCTGAGTACACATCAGGCCTTGCTAAGAAGGTGGCCCAGACGTGTATTTGATTCACATGCATCAAATACAATATAATAAAACATTGTATTTTTCATAAAACGACACACTGGTTTGTCTATTCAAGGTTACATAAAAATAGTACTAGGGTACTTAATAATAAATTAAGCAAACAAATTGATAAATATTTATTATTAGACAAATCAATTATATAATAATTGATTAAATAATTAATCATAGAATTTTTTTTTTTTCTTTTTTTGTGGTACGCGGGCCTCTCACTGTTGTGGCCTTTCCTGTTGTGGAGCACAGGCTCCGGACGCGCAGGCTCAGCGGCCATGGCTCACGGGCCCAGCCGCTCCGCGGCATGTGGGATCTTCCCGGACCGGGGCACGAACCCGTGTTCCCTGCATCAGCAGGCGGACTCTCAACCACTGCGCCACCAGGGAAGCCCCTAGAATATTATTTTTTTAATTTTAGAATTTTATTTATTTTTTTTTACAGCAGGTTCTTATTAATTATCCATTTTATACCTATTAGCGTATATATGTCAATCCCAATCTCCCAATTCTTCACACCACCACCCCCCGCCTCTTTCCCCCCTTGGTGTCCATACGTTTGTTCTCTACATCTGTGTCTCTATTTCTGCCCTGCAAGCCGGTTCATATGTACCATTTTTCTAGGTTCCACGTATATGTATTAATATACGATATTTGTTTTCCTCTTTCTCTTTCTGAATACTATTTTTTTACATTCATTCTTTCTTTATTTAATATTCATGACTATTAATTTAATATTCATGAATACATACTATGCTATTTTTCAATGCCAAGAGCTTGATCATAACTCTAGGTGCTGTCAATTCATAAAAGCATGTCTACCAATATTTGAGATAGTTCACTAATATGATGAATATCACTTCTAAATAATTATAAGCAATAGTAGAAAAAGTAAACTGATTATCAAAAGCAGCAAAGAAAATCTGGAATGCATTTGTTTCATCTAACAACTACTTACCCAATAACCATAAAGCAGTTAGTATTTTATTATCGAGCATCAAACAGACGTCATTCCATGTCATTTAGAATTCTGACTAAAAGCTGTCTGTGTCGACTTATGTTTTAGCAAGTTTTCATACTATAAAAGTAGCTATTTTCTCCCCAGAACTGACAGCTGGTTTCCCAAAGTGTAGCTGGTCCTTAAATTTGATATACCAGCCAAGCCACCAGGAAAGAACAAGATACGGAATTTGATACACCAGCAAAGCCACTGCAAGAGAGTAAAATGCAGAAGCCAGTATATATATTACGATAGAAAGGTGAAAATTAGAGATGAAGAAATATTGTTTTCAAATAACAAATGTTAAAGAAGTTTCAAATGATCCACATTTAAGAGATATACTAATAATGACTTCTAAAACATTCTGCCTAAAACAATTTTTTTAATCACCCTTCCTGAGATTATTCAAATCGTTTAGGATAAGACCTTCCCCCATCCTGCCTTCTCCCAGCCTCCTGCTGTAAGAGCCTTTGTTTTTCTTCACCGCAGTTCTTCCATCTCACAAATGAGGAAACTCACCAAGTCCACACACACATGGAAGGAAAGTCCCAATTACAAAACTGGATACTAAAGCCTCCTCTCCATTGTTCCAGACCATTTCCGTCCTCCAGATCATTTCCCCAGTGACCCCAGGTTCTGCCCGCTTTCACCTGTCCACACGCACCTGTTTGCCCTGAGCTCCTGTGAGTCTCCACTGGAATGTCTTCCAATAGGTGTCTCCCTAGTCCTGCTTTCTGCTAAAATTCAGCTTAAATTCTATAAATTCTGGGAAGCTCACCCAGATCTCTACACACTTCTTAAATTCCCTTGTCTATGATCATTGAGATTGCCTATAAAATATAGAGAGAGGATAAATAGCACACTCATTTGGTAAAACCTCACCCGTTTCAGGATCTGCCGTCTTTGATCGCCACCACAGAGACAGGGAGGGGGCAAAGGGAGGATGTCGGAGCCACAAAGTGTTTCTTCTCTGAACTGCACATCCGGCAGCTACGGCTCCTGGTTAAGTGTACCATGCTGGCTACTCCAGACCTGGTCCACCTGCCCAAAAGGTAAAGCCTTGCTGCAAATAAACTTCACACCCACAAAATATAAAAATAAATCCTGGGCTTCCCTGGTGGCGCAGTGGTTAAGAATCTGCCTGCCAATGCAGGGGACATGGATTCGAGCCCTGGTCTGGGAAGATCCCCTATGCCGCAGAGCAACTAAGCCCATGAGCCACAACTACTGAGCCTGCGCTCTAGAGCCCAGGAGCCACAACTACTGAGCCCACGTGCCACAACTACTGAAGCCCACGTGCCTAGAGCCCGTGCTCCGCAACAAGAGAAGCCACCGCAATGGAAGCCCGCGTGCAGCAACGAAGACCCAATGTAGCCAAAAATAAATAAATAAAATAACAAATTTATAAAATAAAATATAAATAAATAAATCCTGCAGTTGACTCCTAGATTAAACCTTGTAGGCAAGACAATGAACATACGGAAAATAATGTTTACTACAGCAGACTTTAGAGTGAATTTTCATAAACTGGAAATTTGATCAGGATGTACGGATACACCCACCTCAAGATAATTCAAGCACCATTCACAAGGATGAGTTAGAATCAATGAGTCGGAATGATTTCCACAAAGTTTCTCACCAGAAGGATGAAGAAGAAAAACAGAACGTGGAAAAGGATGCCTCCTGTGATGCTATTTTTAAAAAGTTAACGCTGAAAAAAAAATCACCGTTTATAAATATGTATATGCTTACAACAAAATGTTGGAGGACACGCACAAGGTTGTATAGATCACCAAAAGGCAGAAAACAGATGGTATAGGGAAGGGGAGGGGATAAAACATCCAGGCAGAAACAGAAAAAAATATTTAAATACACTAAAAAGAATTCATATTCTCATATGTGTGATTAACGTAAAAGTCTGTTTAGGTGTGTACATGTGTAAAGAAATTAAATAGATGTTTAATTAAACAAGCAAATTACTATTCCTTGATGATCTCAAATTGGCTTTTCATAGTTACATGGTGGGCTTAGGGCCCTCAGAAATGAGGTACACAGCAGTGTTGGTTCTTAAAGATACTCAGGGCAAAGTGTGCATGGGCAAATCCAGGCATACACACCCCACCCCATCGTCATCCTAGACTCTGTTCTTTTGTCTTAAAACTTAAAGAAAATCCACTTTCTCCTCACATTTTAACGTTTTTTATGTTATGGGATATATGCCACCTGTTTCAAACTGAGACTATTCAAATCCCTCTTCTATCTGTCCATCTCCATCCACTTACCGATTCATATATGTATATATCCTTTATTCACATGAATCTGTTATTTTGAAAACTATTTCCAATGAAAGAGTTATGTGATGAATTAGTAAATGCAGCATATATTCCTCAAGGTGGCAAATCTAAGTTTTATCTGGAAGTGCTTTAAACATGGGCTTCCACACACCAATCACCTGCTGTCTCTGCCTTTTTTTATATGCCAGTGTTTTTGAAGATGCCAAGCTCATCTGTGGTTTTTTTATAGCATTTTTTGAAATTTTTGCTTTAGGTGAGAGCTGTTATTTTGACAGAGTCCTTTACATCCTTGGCCTGATGACAATCTAGAATTTAAAGCAGCCAAAATTCTCTTTTGTCATTTTCAAAAGAATAATCTCCACTTGCACTGTGCTACCGACCAGCGTATCCAAACAATTCACTTCACTGTGTCGAGGGATACGTTAGCATATTCACAACACGAAACACACAAGGTTAGGAATAAGTTCTGACATTACTCTATACATAGAATAATTAATAGCGAGAATACAAAACTAAACACTCGCTTGTACTTTCTGAAGAAACACATTTTCTCTGTGTCCTCTCTTAGTGTCTACTGAGAATTTCTATTTGTTGAAGTCAAATCCTTAAACAGCCTTTGGGTCCTCAATATTTTTCTAGGCGGCACTTGAAATTCCTGATGCTCTCAGTTCGTTGCCTGCAGTTTGCGCTGCTGCCTCACCTTGGCAACCTCAGTCATTCTGCTTGTGGTTGTCACTTCGGTTAGGATTGGTTAGGTCAGGTCAGGTTAGGTTAGGTTAGGATTGGTTAGGTTAGGTCAGGTTAGGTTAGGTCAGGTTAGGATTGGTTAGGTCAGGTCAGGTTAGGTTAGGTCAGGTTAGGATTGGTTAGGTTAGGTCAGGTTAGGTTAGGTCAGGTTAGGATTGGTTAGGTTAGGTCAGGTTAGGTTAGGTTAGATTAGGATTGGTTAGGTTAGGTTAGGTCAGGTTAGGATTGGTTAGGTTAGGTCAGGTTAGGTTAGGTCAGGTTAGGATTGGTTAGGTTAGGTCAGGTTAGGTTAGGTTAGGTTAGGATTGGTTAGGTCAGGTTAGGTTAGGTCAGGTTAGGTTAGGTCAGGTTAGGATTGGTTAGGTTAGGTCAGGTTAGGTTAGGTTAGGTTAGGATTGGTTAGGTCAGGTCAGGTTAGGTTAGGTTAGGATTGGTTAGGTTAGGTCAGGTTAGGTTAGTTCAGGTTAGGATTGGTGAGGTTAGGTCAGGTTAGGTTAGGTTAGGTTAGGAATGGTTAGGTTAGGTCAGGATTGGTTAGGTTAGGTCAGGTTAGGTCAGGTTAGGTTAGGTTAGGATTGGTTAGGTTAGGTCAGGTTAGGTTAGGTTAGGATTGGTTAGGTTAGGCAGGTTAGGTTAGGTTAGGTCAGGTTAGGATTGGTTAGGTTAGGTCAGGTTAGGTTAGGTTAGGTTAGGTTAGGACTGGTTTCAGTGTGGGTTTTGGCTCAGTGAAGGGACTATACTGCATGTCACTTCCATACAGACCTGACCTCTTCTCTGCAGTTTACAAAGTAGATTAGATATTCACCATCCCTAAAATTCAGTGATTTATTTTTTCAGCGACTAATTTGTCACTCATGGAACTCACTACTGAACACCTAAATCTGATACTAAACTGCTGCTGGTTTGAAATATTCCATTTAGAAAATAATAAAGTTTAGAAAATATCCCAGATATTAGTAATGTTAATATTCATAGATGTGCAAGGCATTTTTCTATAGAATTCCAGCCAGCCACACATAATGGATCTGCTCTTCCTCATGAATAAAGCAATGGCCTACTCTCTGTGGACTGTCTTTTTCTGCCAGGTGAGTACAGGGCGGACAGCAAAGAAGCATTCAAAACCCACAGGTGCGGGAAGTCAGCTAGTGCAGCCATGTCGCCCATCCCAAGTAAATGTAACGAGACTCTGATAGAAACCCATACTGATGAGAAGGAGGAATACAAATAAATGAACACACCAAACATTTTTGGTGTGTTTATTTGAAAATAAATAATCCAGTTCTAAGGTATGAGCGTCTATTTAGATATAAATAAGCACAGCAGCTACAACATAGATTACGTGCTCATCTAGCAACCACTATATTATTAAAAGTCTAAAAACTCTACTGTAAGATTTTTAATTAAAAAAACTTTATGCATTTAAAAAACACTTTAAATTTTCAGGAAAAAGGCATTTTATATGTTTTCCTTGTTCTTACAGAATATACAAATTTCAGGCAACTTGGGTTCCCCTTACAGAAGAAAACCCACCTTCGATGGCCTTATTTAGTAAACTGCAGACGCATATGTTTTATACTTTAGAGCTACAATGCTATATACTTTTTAATTAAGTCAGTTTATAACTCAGTCAGCAAGGATCAATATTTGTGAGATGCCTACTAAGGAAATGGGTAGTAAAGATAGATAAAGATAAAAGGGATTGTTTATTAACACAAAGAAGATAGTCTCTTGCAGGTGACAGGTGTGGAGAAATGATTACAAGGCAATAGACCTGTTAGAACTGATGTCCATATTAGGAGCAGTGATGTCCATATTAAGACCCACCTGTGCATCTCACCTGAGTATGTGAACGCAATCAAGGTGAGAAAAACATAGTTGTCCAGGGTGGATTTTAATTGGGCTTTTGAAAGTATAGTATCTAATTAATGTTTATTCAACTTTTACCTTAAGAGGTAGAACTGGAGGAATTTCATCTGATATGTGTTTAAAATCTCTCTTCCTTTTCTTTCTACTTTGTATTAAAGCCATTATAATGGCCATCGATGAGCCTTTATGGTAACTTGTGGAAAATTGTTCACTTCTGGCATTCATATGACACATTTTATCTTTGCTGTCAAATAAGCACAAAGCACGCCAGAGTGAAAGCTCTGTAATGAAACTGAAGGAAAGGCAAAGAACATCTCTACCAGGAGCAGAGGAAACATCAGCCCTGCCAGGGCAGCAGTGACATTAGAAAAAATTTCAACAGCCCATAGAAGCCATAAACCAAAGGTCTCCTAGAATAAAGATTAATAGGGGGCTTCAAAATTAAGTTCTACCCAACTTAACTACTTAGAAGTCTTTGAGTGAAAAATATAAACATTTTTAAAGCAAAGTCTGTTGCAAGAATTGGCTATTTTTTTCTGTTTTCATGGCACCTCTCTTTCACTGAATTATAAATAATATTCTCCTTATTCCTCTGCATCTTGTCTATCACCTCCTAATCAAAATGGTTCTCCCTTCTAAGACCCCTTACTTTACAACTTTTAGCCTTTTTATCACTGACCTTTGATCTTCTTCCTTTAATGCACACCTTGTTTTTACTTCATACAAGCATTTCATATCCACTGGAGAAAATGACTATTTGGATAGAGACTGAATAAGTGATAGAGACTTAAAATATATATTGGTAATTAAATTTATTGATTACACATATCAAGTATTTCTTACCATACTTCTTCAAGGTACTTATTTACTGAAAACCATATGACCTGTTATACGGTTTGAGACCTCACAACAATAATCACTATTATGTTTGCTAAATGCCTCTCATTTACTGGATACTCACAACAGGCATTATTAACTCAACTTCATCACATAAGATGTATAATGCACAACCGACATTTAAAAATAAAAATGAGGCTTTGACAAGAGAAGAAGTTAGAATTTAAATTCAGATCTGTCTACCAAGTATATGCTGTTTTTTATAGTCTATTTAATCTCCATAAGGAATAAAATGCTCCAAATGCAACAGATTATGTCCGTGAGAGGAAATAATTAGAGGAATCTGAGATGATTCCAGATAAGAATTAGCCAAATTACAAGCAGAAATGGAAGGAAAACAAGATCAGAAATTGGGTATTTGCAATGGTTGGAAAAGGTACATGCTTTTGAAGGTAAACCACAGGGGATGCAGCCCTTACCTCCTCCCCTAAACCAAATATATGCAGAGAACCACATGCTCCCCATCCTTAAATGGACAGAAATGCTTAACCAGACGTAAGGACTAATTCCACAAGAGAACTTTGCCTTGGGCTACTGGCTTACGGAGTCAACTGGGGGCCACAGATCCAAAGCCTACCCAATCCCCGGGGTAAGGTCCTCAAGGACCTAGAGCCTGAGGACAGTTTATGTGGAAGGTGTAAGCTCACGATTGTGACGGGGATAAAGACGGGAGGTGAGACAGAGATGCAGGCTGGCTGGCGCTCAGGATGCGCACCGAGGGATGCAGCGTGTTTCTCAGGAGAGGCTGCAGCCGGACCACAGGGCAGCCCACGAAGGAGGGCGATGCATCTGCCTGGCCCCCTGCACCCCATGCCCCGTCAGTCACGTCTTCCTTGTTGGGGTGAATTCAGGTTGTGTCCCCAGTCCCGCAGTGCTGTGCAGCGCTCACGCCCACCGCGGACCCTTGCACCTGAACCTGGACATGGAGGTGACTCGGGTCCGCAGATGTGGACGGCGTGGGGCTGGGCCTCCGGGCAGCCTGGGGTGGTTCCGCAGCCCATCTGGGTGGAGGAAGCAAGGCCAGAATCTGAAACACCGTCTAACTTGTGCTGTCTGTGAAACTCGGAGCCGCTACTGGAACTGTCTGTGATTTTTCACATCTTGTGCTCTCGAACTTGCAAGTCTGTTAGTTTTCTGCTCTTTATTTTGAAAAGGATATTCAGTAAATGTGTGTGTCAACGGAGCTGCACAATTTGTCATTACCTGTGTCTCTTAATATCTATTCCAACAACGAGTGGATTTCATTAACGGCCTTGCTGATTCCACATCCGTGACCCTGTTACCCGGGATGTGAGATGACGTTGCTAAATGACACCAAGATTGTTGGGGTGATTCCACTAGAAAATGAGTGCGTATGTTGGTTTGACCTCCACTCTCTCAAAAACTGTCCTGTTTGAACTAAGCAGAGACAAATATGGGATTGAGAAGGAATCGGTGAAAACATATCTCCACTGCCGTTATACAAACAAAAACAAACTTCTTTTTAGTAAATGTACTGGATTCATTATTTCGGTAGAATCATTATTTCAGTAGCTTCATCATTTCTTTCCTCATATCCCTCTGGGTGACTGAAGTTTATTTGAAAGTTTATTTCGTCCAATTTTATAACAGTTTTCCAACATGTATATATGGCATTTTTCTCTCTTGTCTACTGGCCCAAAGAGTTTTTGTCCTTTTCTTCCAAATAACCCAGAATTCTTCATTAAATATTCTAGCATAATCAGGATTTCTCCCTCTCCTTTCATACATATGCATACACACATTTTAGGCTAATTCATAATCTAGGATAATTTGTAATCTTCCCAGAGATTGCGGTAATTCACATACTACTGAAAACTAAATTTAAAGCATTAAATTATTCCCTTCTCAGTTATGAATTTCACCACCTGAGATGGGATTTCTTCTTAGAAAGTTTTTACAAATGGAGATGAATATTAAGTGAGATATTTGAACCACTTATCAATAATCTATAAACATGATCCCTAGAATTAGCTGACTTGAAGCATTGGCTGTACCACGTTTTAGCTATACACTTGTCTAAGTCTCTTAAGTAAAAGACCCCTTTTGTAAACCAGGTGCACGACTGGTTCTCACCTCCCTGGGAGGTGAGTGTTAAAGACAGTCAGACACTGTCACAGCAGGATAGGCAAAGCCTGGTGGAAATGGCAGCTGTAGCCATAGCAACAGGAGAAGTAGTGGATTTGTTCATGTAATACTTCTAAGTCCAGATGAACATTGAGGAGAGACCAGTGTGGCTGTCGGTAAGGATGTAACACTGAATAAAGTTACCCAAGGAGAAAGTGACAAGTAAGGGGAGAAGGATGTGAGGCTGAACCTAGGACAACTCCCACATTTGAGAGGAAAGTGGAGGAAGAGGACCCAGCATCAGAAAGCTCTGAGAACAAGATAGGGGTAAGTCCAAGAGGAAGGAATTGTGACCCCTGCGAGACTCTGAAGAAAGTTCCAATAACTGGAACACTGGAAGAGTGTGGAACGGGCTGAAAAATTATCTATCCTCCAAGTAGTGACGGTGAAACCCAGATGATAATGAGCTTAAAAAAAAAAAACTAAAATAGTGGCAGTAAAAATAATATCTCTTGAGATGTTTTATGGTAAAAGAAAAGAGAAGATGAAGATAGATCAGTACTGGGAGATTCAGAGAACAGCTTTTTCGTGAATAAAGTTTTAAGGAAACACACCACACCCATGTGTTTACACAGTGTGGGGGTCTTCTTGACTGTCTCATGGGGACACAGCTGAGAAGTTGTGACAAAGACCACATGATCTACAAAGCCTGAACTATTAACTACCTGGCTTATTATAGAAACAGTTTACAGACTTTTGCTCCAAATGGTCCTAGAAACACTGACTTTGGAACCCATAGACAGAAACTTGTTCTTCCTTGATCATACATATTTTAAGATACAATATTTGTGCACCTACTGTAGAGCACAGGGAACCCTACTCAATGCTCTCTGGTGACCTAAATGGGAAGGAAATCCATAAAAGAGGGGATATATGTATTGGGTTGGCCAAAAAGTTCGTTCGGGTCTTTCTGTAAGTTGTTATGAAAAACCCGAACGAACTTTTTGGCCAACGCAATGTATGCATAGCTGGTTCACTTTGTTGTAAGTAGAAACTAACACAACACTGTAAAGCAACTATACTCCAAAAAAAGTGTTTTTTAAATATTTGTGCAGATTTATTAACTTATTTATGTAGATACTACCTCTTGCTTCTTGACTAATTAGCTTCTAAATTCCATGAAGGATACACTCTGTACCCTGATAACTTATTATTAGTGTCTCATGAAACAGAAACAAAAAACAATGGTATTCCCTCAACTATATAAAACTAAATGTAATTTAAAAGTAAAAGAATTTTCATCAAAATATACTTTAAAAGAAGAACCTTATGAAAGTAAAGTGGCTTCCCTTACCTCTCACCATTTGAAGTTTCTTTTTACAGTAAATGATTCAATGTAAGTCATGTGTGATCAATCACAGTTAATTAGTAAGTATGTTTAATCATTTCTGTATTAATTTTTTAATATGACGAGTCATTCAATAAATTATCACTCAAACAAGTAAGGCATCATTTTAAAAAGTATTTTTCACACAGACGTGCATAGTGCGGTGAGCACAGACACCAACAATTTTGGTTCCGCAAACACCATCTTGGTGAGTTATGGTTTCTATGCTGCCCAAGAAAAACATATACCAAATTCAATTCCATTTAATTGCAAATTTCTAAGGACGTGCTGGAGTATACTGGATTTCAGAAATGCTAAAAACTACTTATTGGCTCAAGGCACAAACAGTAGGTATTTCTTGTATGTTTTAGGAAATGAAAAATAACATCTGACCTCTCAAATAATATGCATAAGAAGCAAAATTGAAAGTGCTGTTCAAAATCTTAATGGTACATGTGCTGCAGAGGCCAGATACTGAAGTTCCTATTCGATGACAGTGTGCAGTAAAGGTTAAAGCGATGAGCCAAGTGATTAAGGTGAAGCACACAGATGGCTTCTATGCTTTCAGTGAGGTTTATAGAGCTTGCAAAGACTAAAGGCTGCAGCATTACTCTCATTGAGAGATTTTTTTATTACTGTCCTTCAGAGAGTCTGGATATTTTCAATAAAAAAGAGAGTTACGTATTTCCAAAGTGAATTGGGAGCAAGTGATTAACAAGTACAAAATACACACACACACACACACACACACACACACACACATATATAAAATAAGATTAAAAAAAAACAACCAGAGCTTCCCTGGTGATGCAGTGGTTGAGAATCCTCCTGCCAATGCAGGGGACACGGGTTAGAGCCCTGGTCCAGGAAGATCTCACATGCTGCAGAGCAACTAAGCCCGTGAGCCACTACTACTGAAGCCCGCGCGCCTAGAGCCCATGAGCCACAACTACTGAGCCTGCATGCCACAACTACTGAGCCTGTGCACCTAGAGCCCATGAGCCACAACTACTGAGCCTGCACACCACAACTACTGAGCCTGAGCACCTAGAGCCCATGAGCCACAACTACTGAGCCTGCATGCCACAACTACTGAGCCTGAGCACCTAGAGCCCGTGCTCCACAGCAAGATGAAGCCACCGCAATGAGAAGCCTGCACACCGCAATGAAGAGTAGCCTGTGAGTAGAAGGAAGACCCAACGCAGCCCAAAATAAATAAATAAATTTATGGAAAAAAATAAGATTATATTTAGTTTTCTAACTTTTTCTAACTCTCCTTTTGCATTTCCTTTGGCCTGCTCAACCACTAGGTGTTGTGATGTATTATCAGAGCAGATTCAAGCCTACCATACATTATGCGTTTGTACCAAGTAATTATTTTCAGTGGTTTTCCCACTCACTTTTGTAGGATACAGAAGCATAAATAACGTCCAGACATGAATAATGCATCAAACAAAGTTCAGCTCAATGGCACTAATCTACTTTTATATAAAAATCAATTGCTCCTTTTTTGGCATTCAATTCCAGCTTACTGCCTATCAATATCTTCTCATTTGACATTCTTGAGGAAAAAAAAACCAACCAAGGCAGCTGAAATGTACCGTTATGTCTATAATAAAGAGATGAAATACACATAGATCTGTCAGAAAACATCTTCTCAATATAATGGACACTCAAAAGCCAGAATAATTGGTCTAACTTGTACACCTTATTGATTCTTGGCTGGAAATATACAGTAGAACCCAATCTCTTTTTTTTGTTTTAACATCTTTATTGGAGTATAGTTGCTTTACATCGTTGTGTTAGTTTCTGCTGTATAACGAAATGAATCAGCTATACGTATACATATATCCCCATATCTCTTACCTCTTGCATCTCCCTCCCACCCTCACTAACCCACCCCTCTAGGTGGTCACAAAGCACCGAGCTGATCTCCCTGTGCTATGCGGCTGCTTCCCACTAGCTATCTATTTTACATTTGGTGGTGTATATATGTCCATGCCACTCTCTCACTTCATCCCAGCTTACCCTTCCCCCTCCCCATGTCCTCAGGTCCATTCTCTACGTCTGCATCTTTATTCCCGTCTTGCCCCTAGGTTCTTCAGAACCTTTTTTTTTTTTTTTAGGTTCCATATATATGTGTTAGCATACGGTATTTGTTTTTCTCTTTCTGACTTACTTCACTCTGTATGACAGACTCTAGGTCCATCCACCTCACTACAAATAACTCAATTTTGTTTCTTTTCATGGCTAAGTAATTGTATATATGTGCCATATCTTCTTTATCCATTCATCTGTTGATGGACACTTAGGTTGCTTCCATGTCCTGCCTATTGTAAACAGAGCTGCAATGAACATTGTGGTACATGACTCTTTTTGAATTATGGTTTTCTCGGGGTATATGTCCCACAGTGCGATTGTTGGGTCATATGGTAAGAACCCAATCTCTTGAATGACTTCTTCACCGATTTTATAATAATTCTGATCCATGGAAGAAACTGATGTGGCCGTGACAGACATTGAAGGTCCTCTGACCGGCTCTCACCCCCAGCTTCTTTCTCCTGGGCACCCTCCCACCACAGAAACCAAGAAGGCTGACCAGCATGTCCCAAGGCTCCTTTGCAGGTGGGTGGTCAGGTGACACGGTGCCAGCCAAGGTAGTCAGAAATCTTCTGTGAGCAGGGGATTCTGTCCGGGTCCTGATTCTCTATTAAAAGGGGCGAAAGCTTTGAGCATAGATATCTCCTGGTATCAGCACAGTCTTACTAAGACCCAGAGGCAGCAGACGTGAGGGGGCCAGAGAGGGTGGCCCTGTCCTTACACCAGTGCCAGCAGCCACCACATCCACAGTCCTTATTTTTAAGGCTTTATAATCAAGGCTAAATGCTGCTCACAAACCAAGATATTTCTAATTTAAAGAGCAAATAATTCTGCCATCGATCTGGCTAGTTGATTTATAAAGGACTAGTTTCTATTATTTTCTTTTCAAATATCTCTTGCGATTACATATGATTTTTCATTTTTTCTTTACGGCTCTAGTTTAAGTTACCATCTCATGCCAGAAATCCAGTTATCACCATTTGTCATTGGACCACTTGTAAAAGAGTGCATTGGGCTGATTGTGGATCCATGGCCCTCTGTTTTCTGGGTCTCACCCACCCTGTCTTTATGTAATACACCCCAAGTGTAAAACTTGGGTCCACAGGATCAAAGGGCAAGTGTCTTTGTAGTTCTGTTTGATAGAACTCTCTTGTGACAGACTGTCCTTTATCTGGGCTGTATAATGTAGGAGCCACTTGCCACAGTTGGCTGGCAAGCACCGGAAATGTGACTAATGCAACTGAGGAAGGGAAACTTTAGCATCATTTAACTAATTTAAATGTATATATCCATATGTGGCTAGGGGCTACCATATTGGACAGCAGAGCCTAGAACAACTAAATTCACTGGTACTATGGCTTTCAAACTAAACTTTATACTTAATTGCCTCCAATCCTTCATTCTCTAATCCAACATGCATGTGTTCTCCAGACTTACATTCCTTAAGCACTGGATAATTTCACCTACTTTCTCAAAAGTCTATGTAGGACTCTCATGTCCTACAGAACTGAAGTCCAGCTTCTAAGACTGGCATTCAAGGTCCCTCAAAACTTAGACCTTCTTGGTCTCCCGAGGTTCCTCTAGCCATGTGATTATTCTTGCCAAAGTGGTCTGTTCACTGTGCTTGGAACACATTCATGATGCTCTTCTCTGCTCATTGTGGTTTTCTCACCTGAGGTGGCCTCCATACATCTGGAAATCAAATTGGCAAGTATGGCCATCTTAATATTAATTCTTCACCTCATAAATATGGCATGTCTTTCCATTTATTTTGGTCTTCTTTAATTTTTTTAAACAACATACCATTGTTTCCAGAACTTAAAAAAAAAACAAAACTTAAGTTCCTTTGTTTAAATGTATTCCTCACTATTTTATCCTTTTTTTTAAACATCTTTATTGGGGTATAATTGCTTTACAATGGTGTGTTAGTTTCTGCTTTATTTTATTCTTTTTTGACGCTAAAAAATAGAATCATTTCCTTCGTTCGTTTTCACTGTGCTTCTTGCTAGACTATAGAAATACTACTGATTTTTATATAGTGATCTAGTATTCCTGCAACCTTGATGAATTTCTTTATTATTTCTAGTTGTTGTTAGTGGGTTCCTTAAGATTTTCTACATACAAGACCACATCTTCTTCAAATAGCGACAGTTTGACTTCCTTTCCAAGCTAATGCCTTTTATGTATTTATTTTCTTGCCTTACTGCTCTGGCTAGAAATCCCAGAACATAAATGAATAGAAATGATGAGTAGACAGCCTTTCCCAATCTTCAGGGGAAAGCATTCAGTCTTTCCCCGTTACGTATGATGTTAGTTCTGGGCTTTTCACAGATGCCCTTTATCAGCTGAGAAAGTTTTCTTCTAGCCCTCATCTGTTGAGGGTTTTTTATCCTGAAATGGTGTTGGATTTTGCCAAATGCTATTTCTGCATATGTTGAGGTAATTGTATTTTTTGGTCTTTTATCCTATTTATATAGTGTATTACATTAAGTGATTTTCAGATGTTAGACCAAACGTGCATTCTTGGGATAAATCCCACTTGGCTGTGATATATGATATTTTATATATATTACTGGATTCTATTTGCTAGAATCTGCTTGAGGATTTTTGCATCTATACCCGTAAGACCAGTATAGACTCCTGAAAGTGCTACTTTCAGTGTTGTCTAACATTTGAGACAACTTGAGGCTGGGAGACTCTAAGAAGCAGCATTGGCTATTTTTCTAAGACTTTTAAGCTACTGGTTCCACGACATTAGGCCATGACTATATACACAAGGTATGAAACAGGCACTCACAGCTTGGCCATCATTCTCTCCTCTGATTTTTAAAGATACCATTTCAAGTTCCTTGTTCATTCACAATAGCAGTAATACCTCCACAAACAGGTGATTCCGAGACAGTTAGCAACTAGAAAACTGTACTTAAGCGTAGCCCTCTCCCCACCAGGATTGCTCAAGTCTTGACTAACTTCTGTCTGCTTGATATATGCCAGTTTCTGAGAGAAGTGAATGCAAATCTGAAGAAGGAAGAATTATAGATTTGTAAACTTCACCCTGTGAAGCTCGCAGTTTTTAATGTGAACATTATGATGTTTTACGTGTATACAGGTGCAGGATTGCTGTATATTCCTGATGAATTGTTTTTTCTTCACTACTTAATGACCATATTTGCCTTGTATTATTTTTCAAGGGCAGTTGTCATAGAGTTCTTTATTTCTCCTTTCCTGCCTTCTTTGGAATTGATCATGGTTTTCTGAATGAAAATCATACATTTCTATTATTCCAGTCATTACACTTAAATGTCTGAATGCGTGCTCAATTTAGAATATATTGTTAATCAATACCACTATACACTTTACAGAAAATATAAGGGCTTTAGAATTCTTCAGCTCTCAATGCCTCTCACATTGTTATGTCATATTCTTTAATTCTTTAGTTTTATCCCATTTAAGAGTAGTCCAAAATTAGCTGTTATTATTGTTATCTTGTAAAACCTGTTTAACATTTTCTAACTCTGTCATACCACGCCGCATTCTGCACAATTCCCTCACATCCATATTACAGTTAAAAATTCTCTTAAACATTGTCTAAATCTTCTGGTTAAGCTAACTGGTATTTAATTTGATTGTTGTATTTTCATTTTTAGACATATTTGTTTCTTTCCAAACCTGACTCTTAAATTTGCTGGATCCTACTTTACTACAGCTCTATTTCTTCTCTTATTTCTTTAAACCTCTAAAGTTGGAGTCGTTCATTCTCTTTCAGAAGTTTTATCAGCTCACATCCTAGAGTTTGCGGTGACCCTGTTCTGTGATGAGCTGTTTCGTCGCATGGTTTGTGATATCTTTGTTGGCAAGGCCAAAGGTTTTCATTGACGTCTTGGCCTGCGGTGTCTACGGCCCAACGGCCGTGGGAACTGGATTCCACTTCTTCATAGGGTCTTCAACCCAACTGGAACGTTCTCCAGACCCAATATTCTGTGTGGGTCCCGCCTGTTTCCGAACTGTTGTTGTCATGGTTACTCATACACCTAGTTTAGGTGCTTTACCCTTATCAGTTGTTTTCCTTTCTTCCTTCCTTTTTTTTTGGTGGCAGGGCGGGGAGCAAACAGCATCTATGCATTTGCTTCCCATCTCAAGCACGTCCTGCCTCGTCCTGCCATTAAATTATCTTGCGTGCTTTGCATGCTTCTCCCTAAACAGATTGCTTGATTCTTTCTACTTTTTAGAGGCTTCTAAGTCTCCAAAAATCCAAGTTTTCTTCTAACTAAACTTAGTTCCTGTGCTCCCCAAGTACTGTAACTACTTCATGTGGGAAACGTAGATCTTATGGAGCCTTTACTCAGTGTGTGTCTGACACGGTGTATTTTCCTTTAAAATCTGAACACTTGGAATCTCCACCCATTCAAAATTCACTAGTAATTCTCAGTAAGTCGAGGAGCAAACATTCTCATTCTAGGCCCTCTCAGCCCGCGCATGCCGTGTATGTATTTTTATTCAGCAATTGCTTTGCATTAAATAATGTGATATATAGAGATGGAAATACACAAGGCAATTTATTTTAAGTGTTGAATCAGAGCTCCTTCCTTAAATCACCTGCATTTATTCCTCATATTTTAGGATATGTTCATGTACATGGAATTAAGAGTAGTCTCAAGACTTCGTTGACAAAAATATGAATGGTGGATGGCTAGATAAATGAAGACTAAATAATTAGATAGTATATTTCCCTTCCAAAGATAAAAATACAATTTAAAAGTGTTTTCATTGGATCTTTCTCACATGTACAAATTCTAAATGTACAACAATATTTAGGTACAAGGTATAAGGGAAGACATTTTAACTTTTGTTTACATATATTACACGTATTATATATAAATGTACACGGTATTTGTTATTTAGATAATGTGTATGTATTTATATATGCCTTGCTTTATACACGTATTATATATAAATGTACACGGTATTTGTTATTTAGATAATGTGTATGTATTTATATATGCATTGCTTTATACACGTATTATATATAAATGTACACGGTATTTGTTATTTAGATAATGTATATGTATTTATATATGCATTTGCTTTATATACACGTGCTGAGCCTTAGAGTTGAACCATTTTCACTAATAATTAGTTTAAAGAAATTCTCTTCATTTGTTTTACACAGTATATTAATAGAACAGAAAACGAGCTTCATAAATTTGGGAGAAATTATATATTTTCTCTCTCTTAGTTTATGTTTGAAATGCAGATTCAAGCGTCAGTTCATTTCTGATGCTTCAAACAAAAGTCAGCAAATTATCTGACACAAGAGATAAAAATACAGCCTATGGAGTTATATTTAAACTACAGATTTTAGCACTATGTATACATAGTACATCATCACTCATTTTGTATATTCATGAGGAACAAGTAGGTTTTATATTGTTTTTCACAAACGCCATCAAGCCAGTCCGTGTTGAGGACAGTCAGCGAGACATGGCTGCTCTGGTGCGCGTCCCTCCCGAAGTGGAAGGCGGGATTTCTGGGTGAGCTATTCACAAACGTAACTTACTGATGGATTATATTTCATTTGAAAATAAAAATGGATTACACCTGACGTTGGTCAAGGGGCATTTGCAGAAATGACCGTCCAGTAAGTCTGTGTTAACATGGTCTCACAAACTAAAAACAAAAGATCCTCACCACAGCACCAAACAGTTGGCCCTCCCTCTGCCCTGTAACATTCAATCTAGGAGATAAACAAGTCGCATTGAGACACATCTTCTCAGACACTGTTCCTTGCCTGACATGCGTGTTAGACTGACTGTTGGATACATGCTGTTTTCAGTCCCAAACCACAGTGTCTACACCCTCCAGCTGCAGGAGTGTGGTTCCTCGTGCCCGAGCCCACCCATTTGTGCACAGGGGACCAGGACAGAGATGACAGCACCCCTGCAGGAAAGGAGAGGAGCTCTTCTCTCCCTCTTCCCACCATCATACCGCCCAGTTAAAAATTGGCTTTTCTTCTTGGTGTGCACCGCCCCGTCAGAGAGGGGGCCCCAGGTTTATTGTGATCAGAACCGTGTCACTTACTGGAAATGATAAAATCTCTCTGGATTTTGCAATGAGAGGTTTTCTGCAACACTCAGAGTTCTAAAAAATATGACATGGTGTTCTTTTTATTTGCACATATGGTATAGGAAGCTGGTAGGTTACAACAAGAAATATTTCTTAAGCTAGAGGAGTCCCTATGCACGTTAGAGCCTTTAATTGTGCATTATTTCCAGGAGTGTTAGAAAATGAAAAGAGAAAAGATCTTCAGTGTGTTGAAGGCTGAAATGAACTACTTGCTCTTAAATCAGCGGTTTCCATGCCAAATGTGTGACCACAGGTTAAAGTGAGAAGCAATGAGTGTCTGGCTACGTTTTCCTGAGAAATCCCCGTCCAGGGTTCCCGGGCGGGTGACACTGTCAGCGTTCCTCTGGGAAATCAGCAGCCATCCCAGGGTCTCTGCAAACCAGACAGCGGGTTCCCTTCACCAATTCAGGGCTGAGACATGGAGCCGGGGGACAAATCCGCCCCCACGGGTGACCTGGCCACTCTGAAAGGCAACATCCAAAAATTACCCCCATGGGGTAAATTCCAGTGAAATTACTTTTAAAAAGTTGTTTATAATACGTAATCTGATAGGCTGACTGTCTCAATCCAATGAAAGTTACCCACGGGATGAGTTCATTCTTACATCAGTTCCTATGAATTCTTCATCTCTACACATTTGCAGCATGAAGACCGTGGCTAGAAGCGCTGGCCTATAACCCGTCACCTCCCAAACCGCATAGCGTGGGGTGTGGGATGCATGGGCAGGGGTAGGTGTAAAAAGCCACCAAATGAACACAGAGCTTTTGTCTTTACACAAAAGGCACCATCAGGCGGATGATACCCTGACAACACCTGCTATATTCACATAGGATTGGGTCGTTTACCCAGGGCTTTCAGGCTGCGTTTGCAGTGAGCCTGCCCAGAGAACCAGGAGATGAGTTCCAGCCCCAGCCCTGCCTCAGTTTACGTGTGTGACCTTGGACTACGTTCCGTAAGCTTCCAGAACAGAGACCTCTCATTTGTTGGTGAGAATGTGAAAAGCATGTAGCATCGGTCAAGTACGCATAGAGAGTAGCCATATTTATATGGAAAATCACAAACCTCAAAGTCTCACACCACTATCCTGACCTTACGAATATGCCTAGAATCTGTTCACCAAAACAACTGTTTTCTCTTCTCTTTTTGAGTTTTTCGGGTATTTCTCCACTGGTGCTGGCACACCCCTCGCAGACCCAGGAAGCGCGGTCTCCTTCCTCCCTCTGAATCCCCCATCACCTGCACATCCTGCCACCCAAGTCGTGCCTGCAGCTTGTTTATCCAAAGAGGAGAAGGAAAGGAAAACGGAAATTGAAATAGCGGCAACAGAGCCGATAAACAACACGGTCTGATGAAATGCTGTTTTGTAGGCACACACCCAGAAGGCAAGAGACACTTCAAAGCCAACACAATGTCTCTGCGTTTTTACCCCAGACGTAACGAATCTGACTCGTCCAGTGTCTAAGCTAAGAAACAGCTGCCCGTGTGTGGCAAAATATTGAATGTGGATCTAAGATCTGAAACAGTGAATTTATAAAGTAAATTAAAAATCAAATGAGTAAAATGACATCTTTGGAAAAATCTTCTCAGTGAGCACAAATACGAATTCGTTTATTTTTTTGTACCCAGGTTATCACAAACAGCATTCTTTTAACCAGCATTGACTAAGTTTCATAGATAAAGCAAACACTGCAGGGTCTCAAGGAGCTGAAATCTGGTAGGAGACAGACCAGTAAAGCACAGCTGTAAGCCGGCTGGATAATGAGGGTCTATGGATGCCTGGGAGGGACAGAAGGCTGGCCACTCCGAGTGCTGCCTCGGGGCACGGGGGGCTCACAGGGGACAAAGCATTTGAGCCGAAAGTGGAACTAAGACTAAGCCTTTCAGGAGAACAAGCAGGGAAAAGGCACTTCAGACAAATGCAAACGAGTTTGGGCCAAACCACAGGACGGAGAGCAGGTGAGCATTTCCGTGACGCAAGCTGCGGTGGAGGGTAAGGCACAGTGGGGTGCTGGTAGCAGCTAAGTCTGCGAGCGGGCAGCAGAGAAAATCAGGACCTTACCAGTCGTATAAATTAATTTAGATATTTAAGTTAGTCTCCAGACCATGGGGGAAATTCCAGTGATCACTACATGGAAATATGAGGGACAGCCTTGTGAGAGCTGGGACAGAAAGCAGAGAAACTGGCAGGGCAATGCCCCTGGGCTCAGGTGAGGGAGGAAGAAGGTCGTCAGCAGAGCCATTAGTGACAGAAGCGCTTGGCTGGCTCTGGGGGAGATGATGCCAACGCTCCACTGCTCATAAGGTGCATAAATGATGGCTACTCTTACGTAATAATCCATGGAGAAATTAAAAATGTTTAGTTGAGACAGATTTTAGAAATGATGAAAAGAACAGTTTTACAAAAGAAGAGGCCAAGTCCAAGCGTCCTGCGATGGGTGACGGTGGCAGCTGCATTGTTACAGGCTGACGCGTGGCCTCCAAAGGCCCATGTGTTGAAGCCTCAACCCCCAGCACCTCGGAATGAGACTGTGTTTGGAGATAAGGGCCTTAAAGAAGTAATTAAGTTAAAATGTGGTCACAGAGATGGTGCCTAATCCAACAGGACTGGTGTCCTTACAAGAAGCGGAGATTAGGACACAGACACCCACAGCGGAAAGACCGTGTGAAGATACAGAGAGAAGACAGTCGTCTGCAAGGCAAGGACACACCTCGGAAAAACTCAACCCGATCAACACCTTGACCCTGGGCTTCCAGCCTCCAGAGCTACGAGAAAGCACATTTCTGTTGTTTAAGCAACCCAGTCTGTGGTGCGTGGCGGCAGCCCCAGCTTACTTGTACGTGAGTCACTAAGGCTAGAGCCCACGCTCTCCAACGACCTTTCCAGTGCCTCACACTCTACCCACGCACCATTATGTTCTCATCCTCCAGTGAGCATTCCTTTCAGATTCTTCCAAACTCTGTTTTTTGGTTGGAAATTATAAAATAATTTCTAATACTTGACCAAGGTTGTTTATATGTAACAGAAATCACTGTGCCCAAGAAAACATCTGAGACAAACCATTGAGCAGACTGGATGTCTTGAGGCTCATCAAAGTGATGATTTATTTTTAAATGGTTGTTGAGCACCTACTGTTTGTCAGCTCTGTCTAGAGGACATGGTAATGATAAACAATCCTGGGTTTCTATTATTAAGGTATCTGCAATCTGGTAGGGAGAGAGAATTTGTACAAAAATAAATGTGATAGAAGCCCAGATGTTGCATGCTATAGGAGGACACACACAATGGGAGTTCGAAAGGGAGTAACCAGGGGAGAATTTATGATTTAATTGGTACTTGGCCAGGCCTTGAATAAAGGTGGCATTTGGCTACGGGAGGATTTATGCATGCAGGCCTGCGGGTGGAGGGTCTAGAGCATTTCAGCTACAGGGAAAATGTGTGAATAAACTTAAAAAGAAAGGAGGGGAAACAATGAGTATTTCAGTGTGAATAGAACATAAAATATGTGAAACGCTTATAAAAGATGGGTTAGGTCTACCTTTTAAAGAGCCATGAACATCCATGAAATTGGACTTCATTGAGGAAGGAAAAAGTCTTGATGTAAAAAAAAAAAAACACAAACCAATTTGATTCTGTCAAGTATTTTACCACATGTGGTTGAAGCAGAACAGCATCACAAAGTTACCTTTGAGGTCAGTGAATATTACAGCGCCCACGCTTGGGAAGTGGCTTTCATCTTTCCTTAATTTATTCCTCACCCAGTAGGAATGTTAAGTAGCCAGTATGTGCCAGCTAAACGCCAGTGAGCTGGAGACCACTCCCTGGCCTGTGTGAGCAGGGAGCATGGAGGGGATGATGGGGTAAATTACAAATTATGACGGAGGCGGGAAGGGTAGGATTTTACCATGAGTAGGTGTAGACTGAATTATCCATTGCCTAAGTGGATCCAGGGTGTGAAGAATGAAAATCTCAGAAGTCTCTAGAAATATCTGTGATTATAGCCTAGAGGACTAAGACAAAAAGAAAATAAATAAAACACACAACTTTTATTTCTAAAAATACCGGGGAAATGAAAAAACATTAGTCAAGTTGAGTAAATTCCAAAAAATTTAAAAGAATAGAACTAGTTCTAAAACATGGTAAAGGGATTCAGGTGGTAACTTCTGTCCTCAAGAGGAAAAGTAGAGAAAATGAAAATAAACAAACGACAGCAACATACCCACTGTAAACTTCAGGCACTGTGAGGAACAAAATATTTTCAAACTTTAAAGAACTGGCAAAGAAACTTTTTAAAGAAGGGAGACAGTCTGAGAATCTTCCGTGAGCCATAAACATGAGACATAGTACATGATGAAGTTTTGTTTTGGGCTAAGTTAACCACATCTTGAGAGTAAAAAGATGTCTGGGGGGAGTCAGAACATGCTGGACCACACTTTCCTTTCCCCATCCTCCATGCGTCCACTGCCAGTATACAGAAATACAATTCATTTTTGTATACTTATCTTGTGTATCTTGTATCCTGTGACTTTGGTGAACTTGCTTACTATGTCTAGAAGTTGTTTGGTAGGTTCCTTGTGATTCTCTACAGAAGTAAGTGTGTCATCTGAAAATAGCTTTGTTTTCCTTTTCAGTCTATAGACCTTTTCCTCTCCTTGTCTTATTGCACTGGCAAGAACTTCCAGCACCGCGTTTAATAAGACTGGTGAAAATGGACATACTTACTTTGTTTGCAATATTTGGGTGAAAGCATTTTACCGTTCACCATTTAACCTGTTATTACAGTGGATTACATTGACGATTTCTGAATATTAAACCTTGAATTCCTGGGCTAAACCCTCTTGATTATGCTATATTATTCTTTTGATATATTGCTATATGCTATTTGCTAATATTATGTTAAGGGTTTTTGCATCCATTTTCATGAGGAATATTGGTTAGTGGTTTTCTTTCTTTGTGCTGTCTTTGTCTGGTTTTGGTAACAGAGTAAATACTATCTTCAAAAATGAATTGAGAAGCATTCTTTCCTCTGCTATTTCTGGAAAATTAGTGTTAATTTTTCCTTAAACATTTAGTACAATTCTTTAGTGAAGCCATCTGCACGTGGGGATTTTTGAACTAATTCAACTCCTTATTACAAGGAAATATCCCCTATATGTGATTATTATTCTGGTGTTGTGCTGTATCTCCACAGAGTTATTGGACAGGTTTCTTTAAAGTTGAATTATCCCAATCTATGCGACAAGGCTTGGTACTTAGGGAAAAAGCAAACCTGCTCTTTGAGAGCTCTAACAGTTTTTGAATTTCTGCTGCAAAACTGCTGAAATCCTGAGCAAATTCCGCTTTTGCCAGAAGCCTTGCATTCCCACCACCTTCATCCACATTCAAGTTATCTTGTTGCCTGTTTCTACAAGAAGTGAATGAAATGCTGAAAATGGAAGTTGCATGAGGATAAAAAGAAAATCAACAAATATTCCCTGGGCATTTGGAACACACAAGGCATTGTGATTGCTGCTTTGTGTGATCCCAGAAAGAAAAATATGTGACTGGAATTAGAAATTAAAATTAAGTGCCATGTGAGAAGATGATCCAGAGTCACACCTGCTTCACATAGTTTACTTAAAATGATAACGAAGTATCTATTGTGGAATAAAGGGAATGTCATGTAGTATTACATACATATTCGACATATCATTCAGATCTTAATGAATTGTTCATTTCACTTCACACAGTGAAAGAGCGATGACAAATTAAATATTACATATTATGTAGCACCCAGGTGGGAAAGACACTTGCTCTACTATAAATTCGTGGCAAGAACTAAATTAAGGACACTACGACTAACAAAAATCTAATCTTGTACCACATTCAAAATAGCTCAGTATTGTTGATAATAAAAGGAAATAAAAGTCTTGGATTGAGTTTAAGATATGTTTCTTAGAGCTTAACTGACTTCTCAAGAGACAGAGGGAAACAATGAGTTTGGGAAATTGAAAGTTCCATCCATCTACGATTATGATGTATTGTTTAAAAATATTTTATATAGATTTGATTTAGTTGACATGTTACTTGTGCCTCAAGTTTTCAGTTTTTGTCCAAATTTTGTTAAAAGGTGTTCCTTGTGAAGAAGCCATTGTAACTTTCAAAATGGCTCTGCTTTGCTCTGCCTGCTACGTGTCATCTATTGCTTAGTAAAGAATGGCTTACCAGAAACACCACGCCCTACGAGCTTGTAAAACAATTTGTGAATCAGGGACATGTTATAGAGCTGACATCAGAGAGGGAATTTAGAAAAGGGAAGCACTGAAAAAGAGCCCAGGTTACCAAGGCCAGCTTCTTAGCCACTAGATAAACTCAGTGCCTTAAGACACTGTGAATTAGAGGCGCCACGAAGCACAGCTTTTCCAATGGCACTGGGTGAAAATCGATTCCAGTTTACAATTATTGATATGTATAATATAAATAAAAACAGGTAATTTTAAGTAAAATAATGTGACACTTTTGTTTTCTTAGTGCTCTCTCCTGTAAATCTGCGGTGTCTCATCAAAGAGGATTTAAGCACAAAGAAGTCTGGATAATCGTATAAAGATATAACCAAGACTAAAAGCACTGAGTGTAGGAACATGGGGAGTGGCTGATGCAGGCACGACCGAATGTGCAAGAGGGGCTCCCACCCAACAAGGATGTGCTGGGCGCTGCCACATGCCAGGAGTTCTGCTGAGACAGATATGGGGGCGCTTCCAGCAGGCGGCTCACATTCTCCCAGAAAAGACGGATTGGCAAGCAAGCAGGGGCTGAAGCATTTGTTCCAGGAGGACAAAGAAGGAGGCAATGACCTCTGCCTGGGGGCGGAAGTGGGGGTCAGGGGAGCTACATGAAGGGGACTAAAGCTCTCCATCCACCTTGGGGACCATGTCATGGTGTCTGCTCTACCCCAGGCTGTAGTCTAAGTGCTGGGGACCCCGCTGTGTCCCTAGATCCACCTTCCAGCGCTGAGACACTTCACATAGCCCTGTTTTCAGATGAGATACTGCAGCTTAGAAAGTTGTCAGCATGTCCATATTATATTGCTATTAACTGACACAGCTGGGATGCAAACCAGGATTTTAAAAATTTCTGAAGCCCCTCGCCACTACACAGACTGCTCTCCACCCATGGAGAGCCGAGGGTCATGTGAAGCCTGATCAGATGTGTGTTTTAGACAAGGTGGAAGGAGAGAAGACAGACATGGATACTAGTTAGGGAGATCATTGGGGGAAAGGGATGGACATTATGGATGCCGCTATATTTCAAGTTCTTATTGAAAACATGAAACTTAGCATAGAGTTTGTAAGAAAAAGTAATGATATTGATTAAATCAAATGGATTTTAACTCATGAATAGTGTATGGAAAGGAAGGCTCCAGGATGCGAAGGACAAAGTTACTCCAGAGTATGCCTTCTGTCTGTCTCACCTGGGGGGCTGGGACTGCAACGTCATTTGGGGAATTTAATTACTCAGGGATCTGTTGAGTGTTTACTCAGTGAAACGGATACATCCAGGCACAAGCCACTGCTCCTGTTTTCAGAAGCTTCCAAGTAGATGGAGAGGAGACACTGTAGGGAAGTAACTATTGGCGAGCATCTAGGTGTCACAAGAGAGGTCCTGAGAGATTTCAAAGGAGTAAGATGGACGTTTCTCAATTTTCTAACATCAAAAATATTCCATGTTGGTCGCAAATTAAACCTTTCTTGCAATAACTTATACATGAATTAAAATCAACTTAACTTGGGAATTCCCTGGCAGTCCAGTGGTTAGGACTGGGTACTTTCACTGCCGTGGGCCCGGGTTCAATACCCGGTCAGGGAACTAAGATCCCTCATGCTGCGCAGCACGGCCAAAAAAAATCAACTTCACTTGATAAACATGATTACCTTTCTTACAAACAATAAGCTGAGTTTCATGTTTTCCAAAAGAATTTGACTCTGCTGTTCTGCCACGGGCCCACGATGCCGCAGTACCAGACCCGGGAGAGTTCAGTCGCGCAGCAGAGAAAGTCCGCCTCGCAGACGCTGTGAAGGCATGTGTGGTTCTCAAATATAGGAATTCTGATGGGAGTCTGTGTATTAAAGTAACAGAGGATTTAGTTTGTTTGGTGTATAGAACTGACCAAGCTCAAGATGTAAAGAAGGTTGAGAAATTCCACAGTCAACTAATGAGACTTATGGCGGCCAAGGAATCCCGCAGCGTTGCCATGGAAACGGACTGAATGGTTTGAAAGAAGACTGTCTTGTTCTTAGGAAGTAAATATCTTTTGAATTTGAGAAAAGTGTTGGGACAGGAAATACTTTATGTAACTAAGTGAGCTATTCAGGAGCCGACAGGTCATTTTTTGTACTTTGTTTTTTAGTGTTTATTTAGAGAGCTAGGAATGTAAATGCTGTCAGTTAGAAAGTCTTTATTTATTTTTGGAAATGCAACAAGGAATGCCTCTATCTCGGAAACTTTTTGCAGATTGTTTGATGTTAGTTACTCTCTGGTAAGTGTGCGTCAGTAATTTGAAAATGAGATATCAAGAAAAGCCAATTCTTCCTTAAATTTAGTTAATCTGTCTTTAAAAGAAAATTAAATGTAACCATTTTGCTGGATTGATCTCCTTCTTCTGGAGCATAAGTTCTGTGCTGTTGATGATCAGCACATATAAAACACGGTAACTGGAGTTACCTGCGCACAGCGGCACAGCTGATCACATACAGTAGTGTAGTCTCAGTTATATCTAAAAGTAACTCAACCAAGTATGCCTTACCTTAAACCTTACAAATTTAAACTATATATTTTTGGTTTGTTTTGTTGCTTTTTTTAACATCTTTATTGGAGTGTAATTGCTTTACGGTGGTGCGTTAGTTTCTGCTTTATAACAAAGTGAATCAGCTATACGTATACATATATCCCCATATCCCCTCCCTCTTGCGTCTCCCTCCCGCCCCTCTAGGCGGTCACAAAGCACCGAGCTGATCTCCCTATGCCATGCGGCTGCTTCCCACTAGCCATCTATTTTACGTTTGGTAGTGTATATATGTCCACGCCACTCTCTCACTTCGTCCCAGCTTCCCCTTCCCCCTCCCCGTGTCCTCAAGCCCATTCTCTACGTCTGCGTCTTTGTTCCTGTCTTGCCCCTAGGTTCTTCAGAACCAATTTTTTGGGGGGGGGATTCCATAAACTATATCTTTAAATATAAGGGATTCATAGTATCATTAACCCGTTGAGCAAAGACTTACTTTGAATCTCATTCTCAGCGCTCAGAAACACCTGCCGATACTTTAAATGCCTGAACAGAACGCTCACCAATGGACTAAAACCACCATATTACAGAAATATTTGCCACGTATTTGCCATCTACATCTTCTCAGAAGGGCTCAGGATTCTTTGAACTGTTAAATTTTTGCATACCTCTGTGACACCTCAACCCATTTCTCTCATTACTTAACCAACGTGTTAAGCATGACTGTCACAGCCGTTCTCCATTAAACCAAAAGTATGATGTTATTCGATATTTATATTATATTTGTAACCTGAATTTTACCACCTAAATACAAAGTTCACATGTTGATTCCTACATTAAAATATTTTTTGTTAGGAAAAAAAAAAGGAATTTGAAAAATAGCGACATACATATATATGTATATATACTAAGGGATCTACAGGTACCTACTTTTACACTGTTACCTCAACCTACTGTCTTATCAACAATCAATAAACCATAAATATTTGCATATCTGGGTGAGGGAAAAAAGAAACAGAAGTGAAAACCAAAAGAATACAGCTAAAAACTAAGTCTCAATCATGTAATGAAACTCAGTTTTTCTATTTCTGAACAGTGTATAATTTTTGTCAATAAATATTTATGTAGAACTTTCTAAGTTGAGGTATTAGACTAAGCACTGCAGGGGAAATAAAAATGAATGAGGCGTAGTTCCTGATTTTGAAGAGTCGGCCAGTGGGTAAACACAGCATTTCCAGTGAAGCCAAATAACCCCCCTTCTAAACCTCATATAAAAAGGAAAAAAATACAGAGAAAAGGTGCTGCCGGCCATCTCTCATTATCTACTTTCTCTCGTGTATTTTTTAGAAAGATAGAACCTGAGGATTTATTTCAAAGCACCAATAGAATATGAAGGTCATTTACATAAAAGCCACAGCAAAGAGTGGCCTCTGTCAGGTGACAGGCACACAGGGAAGCACCCTGCGTGGCACCCAGCGCTGTCCTGTCACAGAATGAGCGCTGGGGGTCCTTCTGTGGCGGGGAACTCAGGCTAGCAACTCTATAGGACCAGCTCACTTAATGTGACAGCTGAAATGTTTTATTCCTGACGTCTACTTTTTTAATTCACCTTGGCATTTATCCCTAATTATTACTGAAGAGGCAAAGCATCCTTGATTGCTGTTCGGCTTTTACATAAACAACATCTGAATTTAAACAGTATGTTAATTTGGTAGATGCTTCGGTCTTATATACATGCATATATATCTTATATACATATGTATACATCTGTATGTGTGCATGTATATATATACATACACACACACACACCCGCACAAGTGTTTGAACTCTTCTTAGGCTTAATATGAAACTTCAATTTGAAACTTTACAATACATTGTGTTGGCATATTATTAACCCTCTTGTTAACTTGAGAAAACTAAAGCACAGAGGGGTTACATTACCTTCTCCAAAGTACTACAGCTTTTTAATAGAAGAGCCAGGATTTGAATCCAGTCAGACTGACTCAAAAGTCCAACCTCTTAACCACTACACCACAGCACAGAACAAGGATAACAGAAATAACAAGATTAACACCTAGATCTCTGGTGTGTGCAACGCGGGAATAATGGTACTGTTATCTGTTAACTGAATGAATGAGTGAATGGATGAATGAATGAATGGGTCTAGAGTGGGAGATAAAAAAGAGATCACTTGAATTCAGATTGCCTCAAAAGTGTCGTCAAATATCAGGTCTACGTATAACGTGAGGGGCACGAGATACAGCAGACAGAGTGTTTCAAGACACCAGTAGGAGGTGTGGATGGAGACACAGCAGCCGGGCTCATCTTTGGGAAGAGGATGCCGTGCGTGAGCCTGGGTACCTTCCCCCAGCCCCCCGGCGCAGCCTCACTGACCCCCAGCCTTCGCTCTGTGGATGGAGCCCTAGGTCCTTCCCGGGTCAAAGTCCTCCCCGTACACACCTGTTTACCTTTCCATCCTGACTTCTCTCAGATGCACCATTCACAGCCATGATCCAGCTCCATCTTCATTTGATCTCAGCTGAGTACAAATGCCATGGGTGTCAGGTCACCTTCTCTAGGGAGCCCTTCCTGAACTGCCAAGGCTGGGCCAGGTGGGAGTTCATCACACCTCCTCAGCACCCTCTGCTCACACCTGTCCCACCACCCGCTGTGGGCCAAGAAGGTATGGGAGAGGAGGGCTCTGATCTACCTAAGTGTAACCTTACCACGTCGCACAGCATCTGCACGGCACACACTTGATGGGGTTCAAGGCAGGCCGCCCCCAAATATGCCCTTTGGCATATTGATTATTTTGAATTAAAGCTACTCGAGAAACAGCCAGTGCAAGAAGGACACTGTGACTCTCCTTCGTCCCCCTGAAAACGGGAGATAAATCTCTCATGTGAGGATGCTCTCCCTGTACCAGGAGGCTGTAAGGCATCCTTATCACCAGAGGCAGGGAACTCAGGGCCCAGAGGCTGTACAAACAGACCCTGTGAATTCTTTATGAATTTGCTCCCCAAGCCCAACCCCCTCTGTTTTGCCAGTTCTTCATAAATGTATTGTTTCTTTGTCTAAGTATAAAAGCTGCCTGCTTTGGTCACTTTTTTGAGCCCCATATCTTTGAGGCTCCCGTACATACAAAATTAAATTAGTTCCTGTTAACCTGTCTTACGTTAATTTACAGGCTAGCCAAAGAACCTAGAAGAAAAGAAAGAAAAAGATTTTCCCCTACACACTCAACAAATATTTAAATGAATGAATGAATGAAATCAAAGAGCCCAAATCATTATTTTTAGATAACCAGTTTTTTGTTATTTTCTGAGTTTAAGAGTATGATGTCAGGAATCAACTATCTGGGTTTGTATCCTGTCTTCCACATTTAAAATATATTATATTGGAGAAGCCATTTAAACTTTTTTGACTCTGTCCTCTCATTTGTAAATGAGGAGGATAATATAATCTATTTCATGGAGTTGTTGAGAGTATTAAAGGAGTTAATGCGAGTAAAGCACTTTGCAAGAATGCCCTACACAGAGTAAGCTTAAATGTGGCTCTTAGTTTTGGAATAAACTTTAGAGAACAAGATAACTGACTTACTTATAGTTCATAAGTAACTTTTGCATAATGTCACAGTTATAAATATATTCTTATGTTCATAACCCACAACTGCCATTCAGACAAGGCTGTTGAATGAATTAGAAGTTAAGATGCGAGGTAATTCCAAGTGAGTTTAAAAAACATTTTTCCCCAAAACAATTGGGTGTATGCATTTTAGGATTTTTTTAAAAATTCACATTTCGTTATAGTGAAAAATAGCACAGAAAAATTTGCAGAGCTTTTTAAAGTGCAGCAATTTGCTGTTTAAAATTAAACCAGTAGAAACCAAATTAAATCGGGCTTGATGGCGTGTGCTGAAAAAAGGAAAGTTTAGTTCAGTGTGTGTGTAAGTTTCAACCATGTCCCAAAGAGTCACATCAAAACTCAGTCCACATCCGGTCTGGCCCAGAGATGGACATACGTAAGTAGATATTTCAGGACAAAGGTTATGGACATTAATGATTAATTTAACGAAATCAGAAGATTCTGAAAACAGCGGGTTGCTTTAGGAATATGTCTGGATGTTCCGATTGTTGGAGTGGATTGACATCCATTCATGGGGATACAAGTTCATGGTGGGAAGGCTGAGCTTCAGTAGCTCACACATTTTTCCATGAATTGATCAAAACTCTGCAACTATGCAGTGTCCCAACACTGCATTCCACATATTAAAAATATACCAATAATGACAGACTTTAAAAATTGACAAAAATACATGACACTTTCTGATTTTATCTTCAACACTTGTTTCTTACATTTTAGCACCTCTCATTTGTTTGAATGGGAAAAAGTACAAATAACAATTTAAAGAAAAACTAAACATGACAATTTTGGGGGGTGTTTGAGAACAAGATTATCTAATGCTGTGGCTTTATGTTGTGTATATATGATATAATAGCAAAATGTAATTCCTACTTCCTATGAAGGAATGAAGTATATAAACATTTCCTATCTTTAGATGATGTTTCATCTGAACTAGTGAGAAATACTGAACTTCCTCCATGATTGTTTTGAAGTGAAGGGTTCACAGCAGGAAACCATTGATATTTCTTCACACTCTTACTGGCATTTCATTTTCTTTCTACTTTACAATTGTGTTAGTTATCTATTGCAGTGTAACAAGTTAACACAAACAAAGTGGCTTAAAAGAATACAAATGCATCCTCATGGATGGAATTGTGTCCCCCTAAATTCATATGCTGAAGTCCTAACCCCAGGACCTCAGGATGTAACCTTATTTGGAAATAGGGTCATTGCAGATGTAATTAATTAAGAAGAGGTCGCACTGGGGTGAGGGGTTCCTAATCCACTGCAGCTGGTGTCCTTATAAACTGAGGGACCTTGGCCTCAGAGGCACAGGGGTAGAACATCATGTAAAGAACGAAGCAGAGACTGGGGTGATTCAGGAGAAGCTGAGGACGCCAACGGTGCCAGCAACCCCAGGAGCTGGGCGAGAGAGGGGGCAGAGTCTCCCTGACAGCCTCAGTCGGCACCAACCCTGCAACACCCTGATCTCGGACTTCTGGCCTCCAGGACAATGGGATAAGGACTGTCTGCTATCTAAGCCACCCAGCCCGTAGGACGTCGTTATGGCAGCCCTAGGAAACTAACACGTGGACGGTCTCTCAGTTTCATGGGTCAGAATCAGGCACCGGTTAGCTGGGTCCTCTGCTCTGAGTCTCGTCAGGCTGCAACCAAGAAGTCAGCTGGGCTGCATTCTCGCCTGGAGACTTACTGGGAAGGAATCGCTTCCCAGCTCATTCAGGTTGTGGGCGGAACTCGTCTGCCCCAAGTATATGACTGAGGGCCACCTGTAGGGCCCAGAGGCCACCGGCGTTCCCCACCACGTGGCCCTCTGCACTGACAGTCCACAGCATGGCTGTCTGCCTCCTCAACACCAGCGGGGGAAGTCCTCTCACTCTGGTTAGATGGAGCTTTATGTGATATCACGTAATCACAGGGGTGACTTGCCATCCCCTTTGCCACATTCTATCGGTTAGAAGCAGGACCAAGTTCTGTCTACACTGAGGGCGGGAACGCAGAAGTGTGTGACTCGCTGGGACCACCTGAGGGCCCGTCTCTGCCCCAACACGCATTCACCCCGTGCACCGCACTCGACTTCTTTACATGAGTCAAGAGGACTTTTCTCACAATACAGAAAGACTGTACTGTTGGGCTCCCCTGGGGGCGCAGTGGTTGAGAATCTGCCTGCCGATGCAGGGGACACGGGTTCGAGCCCTGGTCCGGGAAGATCCCACATGCCGCGGAGCAACTAGGCCCGTGCGCCACAACTACTGAGCCTGCGCGTCTGGAGCCTGTGCTCTGCAACAAGAGAGGCTGCGACAGTGAGAGGCCCGCGCGCCGCAATGAAGAGCGGCCCCCGCTCGCCGCAACTAGAGAAAGCCTGTGCACAGCAACGAAGACCCAACGCAGCGGAAAAAAAAAAAAAATACTGTACTGTCAATACGTAACACACCACAAATTCTATCCTTTTCCTGTAATTATAGCTCTTTAAAAATTATAAAGTCATTATTACCAATTTTGGAGGGAGTATTAAAAAATTAATAAAAGCTCTTTGTATCAACCTTAGAAAATAAGGTACAAAGAAGAAAACAACTGAAAAGCATTCATAATCCTCAGTCTCAAGGAAGATAATTGCTGCAAATGTCTTCAATTCATAAATTTTAAAATCTGATACATACATTTTGATACATAATGTTATCATTACCATTTTTTGGAATATTCCACTTAACTTCCATTAACCTTCTTGACAAAATATTTATTTGCTCAAATGATTTTAAAATTTCTAAAGAAGAATTTTATTTTCAATTGAATCATTTAATTTTAGATTAGTTGAATTGAAGAGTATTGCCCATGTGAAGTTTGTTCTTGAGAATTTTAGTTTTCCTTGTGATATAGCATATAATCAACTTTTGAAAAGTCTCCAGGAATATTTGAAGGTAAAATGAATTTTAGTTTCCAGGGTACAAAGGTGGATACATCTCTCATAAATTGATCTCATTAATAGTGCTCAAATACACTTCGGTTAAAGAGAGTTGAATAGATGCTAAGATTTCAAAGGCAAGAGTTTCTAATTATAGTACATATAGATTACTAAATGAAAGTAGACTATCCTGTCTCAGTTAATGCCCGTCTTCCTTAAACTCAGCCTTCTTTAAAGTTGCTATTGCCACTCCTGTTTCTATCTCTTTGGAAGCCGGACTTACTTTTACCTATATTTTTATATTTGAGCATTCTCAATATTTAGCTTATGTATGTCTCTTGCAATGGTGTACAGCTGAAATACACATCCATGAATTTTCTACTTTTAACAATTCCCTTAACGCATTGAAACTTCAGCTCTATCTGGGTCGTATTAGCTTTCTTTAATTTCACTTCTGGTTCATTGATGAACTAAAAACCTTCAGTTTCAACATTGTTCATGCTATTCTCCTTGGGATTTGCAGGGCATACATCCTGGTTTTACAGGTAAGTACCTTTATATTTCATGGGAGAATTTCTGAAATGAAATCTCACTAATTTTCAATATTAATACTTAATAATTCTAAATACTAAATAATAGTAAATGGGAAATGTCTGATGGAAAAACAAATTTGGGGGATTAAGAGACCATTTCTTAATTTAAACAACTTAATGAAACCTTGCTTATTAATAACCTAGGTCTGATATAAGAAGATGCTGTTCCCCTGGATGTCATAGATTATAATGCTGTATTTGGAAGATAACTTAATATCCTCAGAACTTATAAGAGGCTATTTTCAAGCAAATGTTTTATGTTCTTTGTAAAGTGGGTATTATCAGCAGAATTTGATTCATTAACTGTATCACCTTTTGAACACACCATGTTTTGCACCATTTCAGGGCTGTTTAGTGCCCTTTCTCTTGCTATGAGGTTTGTTCTCACCTTGATTCCAACAAGCTTTTCATATAAGATATTCTGTACTAGCAGATCCAAGGAGAGCAGGAGGTGTCCTTACAGTGTTCTATTAAAAGCAGCAACAGGACTTCCCTGGTGGCACAGTGGTTAAGAATCTGCTGCCAATGCAGGGGACACAGGTTGGAGCCCTGTCCGGGAAGATCCCACATGCCACGGAGCAACTAACTCCGTGCGCCACGACTACTGAGCCTGTGCTCTAGAGCCCGCGAGCCACAACTACTGAGCCCACGAGCCACAACTACGGAAGCCCGCACATCTAGAGCCCATGCTCTGCAACAAGAGAAGCCACTGCTCGCCGCAACTAGAGAAAGCCCATGTGCAGCAACGAAGACCCAACGCAGCCATAAATAAATAGATAATTTTTTTAAAAATAGCGACAACTTTCAAAGACAAACCTGAGAACACTCTTGCAATTAAATTGTTTCATTAAAAGCTTTATAAGAATTGCTAAAATCTTACTTCTTTAGCAATACTTTGAAGCCTTTTTATAAGTTAAACATGAAACAGCCATAGCATCATGAAGTATTATGGTAATAAGATTAGTCTCTTATTTCTTAAGAAATTAAACTTTCATTAGCTTATAAACATAAGAACAATTTATTTGAACTAAAGTCATGAGTAAACATAAATATATTTACGTTTGTACATAAAATATACTGTATTTAAAATTACTTGATGTTTTAAAGACAGAGCTGAATGTGAAGTATGTGGCTAGAAATTCCAAGACCAGATAGTTCCATAAATCCCAGTAGAAAATATGCATCTGCTGGCTCTTTGTGAAACTGTTTTGTTCGAAGGAAGTTTTATTTCATCACATGGCATGGTGTCTTAACACATCATTCGTCTTGCCTTGGGAATGTACCACCTGCATTAGGTGTTATTTCTTGTTTCCAGAATGAGTGGGGAGCAAATCGTTTTCTGTTTGATACTCAAGGGATTTTATCAGTAGAGTTTGATTTATTTGATTTACGGCACAAACAAATGTGCCAATTACAGAGTTTGCTGAAATAAGTAGATGGGTAATAAGGACTTGTGAATACTATTTAATTGCATCTGTAATCCTACAACATTATGCAAAGACCCTTGTCAATTGATTAGATGATACTGAAAATTACTTTAAATTGATGATAAAATGTCAAGTGTTGCATTTACAGTTTGTTAGCGTAGGATTCCAAGTAGGAAGGTCAGCCAGCTGAAGAAGAGTTCCCATATTTACGTGGAGGAACTTGTAGAAAGTGGAAAAAAGAGTAGCTACGAGATTCACGGCAGGATAAGGAGAAACAAAAACAAAAACTGTACTTGGACTTGGGTCGTCCGAGTTCCGTCCGGGGCTCTGCTGATCGGCTGAGGGTAAGTTACTAAGACCTTTCCAACTTTTGCTTCCTAATCTTCAAATGGAGTGTTTTGTTCCATTTTTTAGTCAAACGATCTCTCAGGACATCTCTAGCTCTGAAAACCTATAACTAAGAGAACTAAGGGAAGAAAAGAACCTAGAAACATAATGTGAAATGCTTTATAGTTTATAAATTAAATGATGTAAGATATTAAATCTCAATGAAGATTTGAGAAATTTTTCATTATCTTACATACTGGTAAAATAAGATTCCTAGCTTTCTTATTATTTTCATTGGTTCTGTCATTTGCTAATCTTGATTGCTGTGATCTTTTGATAATTATAAGTTTACATTTCCTTTGTGAGGGTCCTATGTTCCCTTTACTTTAAAAGCAAATCAAATCAATCATTACTTTGAACGCTTGTAACTTATAACTTCAACAGTGCAGGCTCTATCTTAGACCCCTAATTTCTCCTCATGCTTTGCTCCGTATTTTCAGTGAGAACCTACTGTTTTCCACCACGTACCTATGGCACTTCTACTACATGGATGATGTACAATTACTATGGCATTATTACTACTAGAATTACTACTTTTCTGCTGGTTGAAATAAGAGTAACTCCAGGTCAAGCAATTGACTCATCTATAATTACCCCTGCAAGCTAGCTTAGTGTTGAAATATGCTTTGAGTCACCCTGTTGGTTGTTTTGACACAATACAGACACGTGTCAATTGAACAGCATTTTCTCATGTACTCAGAAAAATAGAAACCTCATGGACAATAGGTTAAATAATCTTTCACCAGAATCTTCCATGATTCGAATTAGAATATTGTTTCTTATCCTTACCAGAATTCACCATTCCAGAGTGTTATATTAAAAGACTAACTCATGAATGTCCCAATTTTCTCCTGTATAACTTGCACCAGTGGCCTGCACCTACCTCATGGCAGTTTGTATCCACAACCAGCAGATGGCTCCCAGCTCACCTCGACTGTTCTTTCTTGTCCTCTGGTACCACTGGGAGCAGTGCCAGTGCAAATCACGGGCTTCCCAGAATGACTTCTAGTGCCCTGCTGGATGGCACGACAAAAAATTCAACACGGAGCATCTAGAATTAGTCCCTGAAGGAGGTCATCCTAGTATATGGCACCCAATTTGTCTTTAGATACATGTGACCATACTAGTTCACACATATTTGGATGGCCCAGAGGGAAGACAGCAGACATTTTTAAAGCGTGTGTCAAAGTACAGAGGCCCAGGGCTTCCCTGGTGGCGCAGTGGTTGAGAGTCCGCCTGCCGATGCAGGGGACGCGGGTTCGTGCCCCAGTCCGGGAAGATCCCACATGCCGCGGAGCGGCTGGACCCATGAGCCATGTCTGCTGAGCCTGCATGTCCGGAGCCTGTGCTCTGCAACGGGAGAGGCCACGACAGTGAGAGGACCGCGTACCACACACACACACACAAAAAATACAGAGGCCCAGCAAAACAAATAAACCCACAAGGCAAAAGCAAGAAGTTGGCAATGCCAAAATAGAACACATGGGATGCCTAAGGGTTCCCTGAATTTGGGGAAGTTAGTGGTGTGGTTTTTGTTTTTAACCGAGAGCCTGTGGATCTGCCCTTGGTTACGAAGGGAATATAGCCAGTCGGACAATAGTCCACTGTCTACAACATACCTCGTCACTTCTGGACAGCACACTTCAATCAAGATTTTGATAAATTGCAATGTTTTGAGAGACTAACCAACATGCAAAATCAGAACTGAAGCAAGTCTAAAAAAATGGGGCGTTTGAGGGCTGGATGTCTATTTAGTGAAAATGAAGACTTACTGGAGCAAAGATCCATCTTCAAAGAATAGATGTCATGTCCCATGTTTCTCCACATGGAAACAAAATGACCAAACAGAAACCTCTCATGGTAAGTTTGGTCTCTGGGCAATATTAAAAATAAACCTAATAACTTGTTTTTAAAGGAAATAGACTCTTAGGAAACACAGGCTCGGAGCCCATGGGATTTACATCTTCGCAGATGTCAGGACAAGAGGGAGGATGGATGAGCCCACAGTCAGTGTGTTTGCTTTTTCCCTGGGGTAACCCCTGAGGTTCTGTATAAGAGCAATTTTAATCTTAAAATTAAAACCTGTGCTTTATAACTCAATTCCAGGTCCTACCTTAGCCTCGGAGCAAAACTGGCTTTCTCACCGCTTGCCTCGGCATATTTTTAGCGCAGGCTGCAGTGCACAGGAAATGATTAAACAGGAACCTCTGTGACCTGCAACAGCCAGCCTGACGCTTAAGCCTGTCCCACGGGAAAGCTCCGGTGCCCAGGTTTTCCCCAAGGAGCTCAGACCTTCATCAGAAGGCAGCTCATCTAACAGCAATAAGAGAGGTCTCTGCCCGACAGGTAGATCGCTCACCACAGGACCCTAGGATCTGAAGGCATGGACGTGGCCTCACGGGTTCCAGCATCTGGAGGACAGTCCTCCCCTCAGCTCCCAGGCCCACAGGGACCTGGAGGCCCGTGGGTGCCAGTGTAGGCGGACAGGGCTGTGCTGAAGCCCTGGGGACGGAACAGCCGAGAATCCTCCCGAAGGGCTGCAGCCCCAGGGAACCACGCCTCGCCTGGCCGAGGGCTCAGGGCAGCTCAGCTCTGGAAGGATCCCAGGCCAGGTGTCTGGTCTCAGAAGGTGAAGGACCTGGGTAGGCGGGCTGCCTTCCCGCCCCAGCCTGGGAGGGGCTGACGTCACAGCCCAATCCCTCACCTTCTGCCAGGCTTCAGCCCCAGAGGCACCTCAACAAGCTGGCCTGAACCCCATGATCCAAGAAAGGAAGAGCATCCAGTTCAGGAGCCCGAGAGCCAGGGAGAGAGGACACCCCATGGGGTGGAATAGACACAGATGAGAATACAAGGATTTAGCACTGCAAATGCTGCAGAAAAAAACTTTTCAAAGCTTTAAGAGATGATGCTGGAACTAAGAAGCTAAACGGATTAATTAAAAAAGAAGATGTTCCCTGCTGAGACTGAAATTAGTGAATCTGATACGTGTGGTCATGTGCAAAAATAAATCAGCACATTTAGCAAAAACATAAAAGAGGTGGAACTATGAGGATAAAGCAAAGAGACTGGGAGGGTAGATCCTGCAGGCCTAACTCCCAGGGACATTTCAAAAGGGAAAAAATGATACTACACAGGGCTTCCCTGGTGGCGCAGCGGTTGAGAGTCCGCCTGCCGATGCAGGGGACGCGGGTTCGTGCCCCGGTCCGGGAAGATCCCACATGCCGCGGAGCGGCTGGGCCCGTGGGCCATGGCCGCTGAGCCTGCACGTCCGGAGCTTGTGCTCCGCAACGGGAGAGGCCACAACAGTGAGAGGCCCGCGTACAGAAAATAAATAAATAAATAATTAATTAATTATATTACACAATATTTAAGGACTATAGAATAATCAAGGAAATACGAAATTCAAATTTCCCTTTGTCGAATAAAAATGTATATCTGAATTGAAATTGCTCACTAAGTCTGAGACTGGGTTAGTAATAAAAGTTGCATTTAGGCATGTTGTGATCTAATTCTGAAACCCTGAGAAAAAAAAGGAGAAAAGGATCTAATATAATCATTGTACTAAAGAATTTGAAAAACCTATATAAACAGGAAAAAATTGATATCTTAACTTCCAATTGCAATATAAGAAGGTAAAAATCAATGAGGGTAAAAAAAGACCACAATTCAGGAATGCTATACAAAGTAAGACAGCCTTCACTTTTCAGAGAGAAAAAGATATTTGAGGGTAAAACATAACTCAGAACATTTTACGCAAGTACCCCAAGTGCGAAAGAGCATTACTTGAAAAAAAATTAAAACTGTCTGGGTTTTTCAACCTTGGGAATCTGACGGCCGCTCACGTAATCCCACGGGGACTCTGCCTTCACGCACACACCAGCCTGGACTTGCTGAATGCTGTCACCACTGTCACAGAGCGCACAGCCCAGCGACGCCTGTCTCAGCTAAGCTAGCTGCGTGGGGCTGAAAACTCTGGGATTTGGGTACCAGAGCCTGGTGGTGAGCAAAGAAAGGTGCGTGTGACAGTCGGTCCTGGGCTAAGCCTAACACAGGTAACCAAAGGGAAGCAGCTGGGAAGGCGTCCAGCTAAGGAGGCTCTGAATTGCCACCAATAAGTTCTTAAACCCCATGCCTTTGAACTATCCCTTTCTATTCAAGTTTTACAAAATGATTCAAGGTATAGTTCTGTCAAGTTTTTTTTTTAAGCACATCTTTTCGTCTAAAACTCCACGCATTGGCCTTAGGAATTGCACGATTTAATATCGACATGTTTGCCTAAAAGGGATATATTGCTTTTAATTATTAATATATACTAGCTGATTATCTCTTGACTGATTAAAACAAACACATGCATTTTTAAATGAAAGGATACCGTTTCAAAACACTATTAAAGGGAGCGCCTGTGTTCACTGTTTCAAGAAGTAATTGAGTACCGCGTGCCAAGCACTTTTCTCCTGCTGGGCACACCACAGCAGACTAAGATGGGACACGGGAGAACTGGTGCCACTGACACGGTTTTATGAGCGGAGTAGTGTCCCCCTCAGATTCACATGTTGAAGTCCTAACCCCCAGTACCTCGGAATGAGGCTGCATTTGGAGACGGGGCCTTTAAAGGGTAGTTAAGTAAAAAAGAAAGGTCATTAGGATGGACCCGAATCCAACATGACTAGTGTTCTTATAAGGAAAGGAAAAGTGGACACAGGCTAGAAGGTAGACCACGTGAAGACACAAGGAGAGGACGGCTGCCCACCAGCCAAGGAGAGAGCCCTCAGCAGAAACTGACTCTCCCAACACCTTGATCTAGGGCTTCCAGACTGCAGAACTGTAGGGCACTAAATTATCTTATTTAAGCCATGCGGTCTGTGGTATGCTGACATGCAGCCCTAGCAAACTAATACACATGCGGAAGACAGCTTACTCAAAAAACCAAAGCTATCTATTTTACATTTGGTAGTGTATACATGTCCATGCCACTCTCTCACTTCGTCCCAGCTTATCCTGACCACCTAGAGGGGTGGGATAGGGAGGGTGGGAGGGAGACGCAAGAGGGAGGGGATATGGGGATATATGTATACGTATAGCTGACTCACTTTGTTATAAAGCAGAAACTAACACACCATCGTAAAGCAATTATACTCCAATAAGGATGTTAAAAAAAAAAAACCAAAGCTTTCCCAAATTTGTTTAGATTTTGACTACATATATCCTTAAATTATTGCCAATTAAACATATTGGCCCCATTATGTGCTGCAATAAATCCAGGGTGCTAAAAATAATTTATAAGAATTAATGAACTATTATACTATTAATGTTTGCCAATGTACAATAAAAAGAGTTAACTCTTTTACTACTTTCTTTACAATATAATTCGTAAATGGAAGAGATTTGGACGAACAATTTTAAGGAAAGAATAATTTCTAGTATAACGTTCATTAAAAACTAAGTTCTAGGCAGCGTTTTACGTCCTTTGTATGTATCACCTCTGCAATAACACAAAACGCTTGTCAAACAGGCTCACAAGAGTCCTAGCTCTTGCTGAACTTTACTAATGATTCCAAAGCTGCAACATCGGTAACACATTTGGTCCAAGTGATACAAGAGTAACAGTAGGTTTCATGCCAAATCGGGGGCAGCTGCTCAATTTCTGAGTTTTCTTACTTTTTACACTTGGTCTGTCTGGCAACTGTAAAGAGGTCACACGACTAAATTACTCGCCTGCCAGCTGAGTCCCATGATTCCATAAATTCAAGTTTATTTACAATAGACACTTCGGGCAAACCAAGAGATTCTGGGCAGAATTCCCAGTTGCCTTTCCACTAGGAAATGCCCTCAGCACACAGCTTTGCAAGGAGGTCCGGTCAAAGGTCTTCAGTGAAGACGTGGCGGGAGGGCTCCGCCCTGCTGTCGAGTCCTGCGCCCCCACGTCATGGCCAGTTGCCACGATACACGAAAGCCACGCGCTTTTGTTGTGCACACTTTGCAGATCAGGAAGCAGCTTTAGAGCAATACGCCTCCCAGAGGTAAACGGCTGTGAGTAGAGGTGCCTCGATTCAAACACATGGTAGTGAGTCTACACAGCCTTGTAACCACCGGCTTCCAACGCCTTCCTGGACAGTCTATTTCTTTTCTTCTTACAAAGATTTATAAGAATTTGCAAAAATGGATGCTATCTGGTATTATCAGTGGTGAGAAAAATTCTGTAACCAGATGCTATCTGTTATTTCTTGCATTCCATATATTTTATATAACAGAAAGTATGGAATCACACTATCGTGTTTTTCTACATATACTTTAGAGCAAAAAAAAACCAATTTTGTTATCTTTGAGAAGTATAACAGATAAAGCTTCACCGGTCTCCATCTCTCAGCCGCTGAAGCTGGTAACAAGCAGGCACATCAGCCCTGGTCCCACCCCAGGACCAGGGCTCAGGTGCCCAACCAAAGGGCGGGCCAGAAGCCAGTGTCGCGCGGGGTGCCGTACAGCCTGGGACAGACAGGAGGACATCACGCGCTACAGTCTGCAAGTGACAACGGCAGTGTGATTTATACAAATGACGGCAAAGCGTGATTTTATTTTATACACACAGAAAGGAAACGCAGACATGACTACTCTTCCCATTTCACAGGTAAAAGCACTGAGATGATGAAAGAATTCAGGGATCACCCAGCTGGCAGGGAGCAGAGCAGTGACCTAAGCAAGGGCATTTCAAGGGCCTTTCACAGCAAAATCATGTTGCAGCCACTGTGTTATTCTCTATAATTATCCTATAAGTGTATGGAATATAACTATATCTGTGTGTGGGGGTGTGTGTATATGTGTGTATGTGTGTGTACATATATCCAACCAATTCTTTCAGAAGCATTTAGAAAATAAATGAATTAAGCATTCAAAAATTTACATGTCAGTGTATAGGATAGGTATGAACAGCGTAAAAAAAAAACAGCATAAAAAATAATGTGTAGAAATAATATTGAAACAGAGCAGGACCCTACGGTACTTAGCCCCCGTTTCCTCCACCTGCCTTTTGTCTGTAGAAAAACTGTAGCCAAAGAATATGTTTAATCAGAGACGTCAGAAAATGCAGAAGCAAAGAAATGCAGCCAAACAGGACAAAAAAATAATAGTTTAGTTATTAAGCAAAGTCCAGGACCTTTAGTTCCTCAGGGCTACGGATAATAATCTGACCTGTATCCTGTAAGGTGTCTTGCAGATACTGAAACCCTCACCAGGTGGAAGACCACGGATACCAAAATCCACGGGCGCTCAAGTCCCTTATATAAAACGGAGTTGTATTTGCATGTAACTTACGCACATCTTCCTGTGTACTTTAAATCATGTCTAGGTTACTTATAATTCCTATTACAATGCAAATAGCTGTAAATATAATGTAAATGCTATGTAAATAGTTGCTGGGGCATGGCAAATTCAAGTTTTTCTTTTTGAAATTTACTTGAATTTTTTTTTTTTTTTTGGATCTGTGGTTGATTGAATCCATGGATGTAGGACTGAGGGTGTGGAGGGTGACGGTACAACTTTGAATATAAATCATGATAGTTGCCATCCTTGTCTTCCTTATGTTTTTAAATGAAATGCTTTTAACATTTAATAGTTTGCAGTAGATTTTTTGAGATGCTCTTATTAAGTTAGGATACTCTATTTTTCCTAGAATGCTAAGAGCTTTTCTTAAATTCAAGAGTTGTTCCATTTTTCATGGAATGTTTTTTCTACCAATACTGAAATGATCATTTTTTTTCCTTTTTAATCTGATCATCACATAAATTGCATCAATACTTTAAAAGTTTTGTACCAATTATATTACCAGAATGAAGCTATTTGGGTCATATTTTATACATACGTTGCTCAACTTGGATTTTCAATGCTTTGTTTAGAATTTTTATCTAAATTTATCTGAGTTATTATCTCACAAAAGTTCCTTTTTTCATACTGTCAGTTTTTTTAACGTCTAAATGCTGCTGTCCTCAGAAAGTAAGTTAGTGTTCTGTGTCCCCTCCTTTTATATTCCCAGAAAGACTCCACGGGACTTGGGACTGTCCAGATTATATTTATAAATCAAGTACTAGGTTTGATTTGAAGAACATACGTCCAAAATTTATTCTGAAAAACTTCCTTCCCCTCTGAAGTCATAACATCTGGACTGCTTTGCCAAAGCTTTGAGTTTCTCGTTATTGCTGTGTGCCCTACCCTGCACTTCCAACAAAATAAGTAAATAATGTATTATATTAAAAATAAGTTTTAATTATTGGTGTGAGCTGAACTGTGTCCTCAAGAAAGATCTGTTGAAGCCCTCACCCCACACCTGTGCATGTGGTCTCATAATTTGGAAGTAGGGTCCTTGCAGATGTTATCAAGTTAAGATGAGTCAGTAGGCTGGGCTCTAATCCAATATGACTGGTATCCTTATGAGAAGAGGGAAATGCAGACGCAGACGTGAAGCCGCACACAAGCCCCCGGGTCCTTGTCTTTTGAAGTAAAGGCTGACTGAGGAGTTAATGATGGGAAACGTGAAGATGTAGAGAAAAGAAAGAGCTGTTGGGCTGGGGACCTGGTAACAGTTTAGACTATAATTCTGCCACATCGCAGAATCACCAAACTCCCAGTTCCCTGAAAGATACAGATAAAGGCCTGACACACATTCCTAAGTTGTTTGTACAGGACACAGATCCCCACCGGCTGAAAACTGCTGACCACAAGCGCACGGACCCCAGACTGGTTGAAAGCAGAAGGTTGATGATGCTTGAAACTTCACCTTGATGCCAACCATTCTGAAAACTGTCCATGAGCTGACCACGCCCTGCTCCCTGAGCACCGTAAGATTCCTCACTACCCCGCAGGGCGGGGCACACGGTCTTGAGGGCACTAGCCTGCTGCGGCCCCCTTTGCCCGGCAAAGCAATAAAGCTACTCTTTTCTACTGCACCCAGAGCTCTGTCTCTGTGTCTCTGTTCAGTGAACAGAGACCGAGCTTCGGCAACAGACACACAGTAAGAACGCCACGGACGACAGAAGCGGACGGCGTGTGGCAGCCACGAGCCAAGAAAGCCAAGGGCTGCTGGCAAACTGCCAGCAACTAAGAGGCAAAGGATTCGCCCTTACGGGTTTCAGAGGGAGCGTGGTCCTGCTGACCCCTTGAATTCAGGCTTCTAGCCTCCAGAACCGCTAGACATTTCTGTTGCCTTCAGCCAGCCAGTCTGTGGCTCTTGTTAGGGCAGCCCTAGAAAACTAATGCAATTATTAGCTCCCATAATTTCATACTAAATTCACTCCTAATTTCTAAAACAGGTTTCCTGCCAAATGTTACCACTGTCCTGTTTTTCTGCTCATTTTTAATGTCAGGTAATTTTGATTGTATCTTTGAAGGTATTTTTAAATCAATGTCTTAGAAGGACTTCTAACGATATGTTGCATTCTGAATTGTTAAATCATACAGCATGAGAAATAACAGTTAATGGAGATCGGAAAGTTGAAAAGGTGAAATTAATGGCCACGGGTTGTAAGAGTTCAGAAAATACGTGGTAGTTTGAGTTTTTAAAAATTAGAACATTGAACTTTCCCCAACAGTGTAATCTTGGTTTTGTTCATTTCAGTCCTTTACTACTTATCTGTTTTGCTGCTCATAACCAATTCAGCTAAACATTAAACATTCCCGTCCCTGTTGTAGCTTGCTGCTTTTTACTGTGGCTCACCCCAGAGCTCCGAGAAATGCTGAGAGTCTTTTAACCGTGCTTAGTACAAGTACCATACTGAGTAACTTATTAACGCTACGTAGCTGGTGCTTGAAGCATTACCAATCGTGAGCTCCAACCTCATTAGAGGGAAGTCGGAGACCAATAAATTCTCAAAACGCTTATTGATTCATTTGCATGACTCAGGAGAACGTTGGCTCTGTTTTTTTTTTTTAGCTTTTTCAATTGTAGACATTGTCACTCCTCTTTCTTGGTTATAATTAGTCACTCTCGACGACAGAAGGAGCTTCTGCAGTGGTATCTCGGGTGTGTCACTTCACCTGTCAAGGTTCCTCCCTAAACCTAGCACTCAACGACGTATGCTCTGTACTCAAAATACTAACCCGGTGTAAAGGCGGCATGGCTATGACTGTACAGATTTATACAATCTGAGGTGGCATCTGATGTGCAGTGCTCCTGAGGGTGACAACGACAGCGCCCACCAACCTCCTTTCTGCTGAGCACAGGTGCAAACCTGAAGGCTGCGGGTGCGCTTGAGCACAGCACTGCCCGAATTAAGTACCAAGTTAGAGAGCACTGACCAGAGCAAGTGTGGAAGCTGCCTTCATGGGGTCTCCTGGCTTTGACAATATAAAGTTTAACTGTGTTTATATTTGGCGTCTAACCTCCCTACTACTGCCAAACAGAAACACACATGGAATAATAAGAGCAAACGAAGTCTAGCCATGTTTAAGAGTGGTACTTTTGTTGCCACTTTGATGTACGAAGAATCGAAAGAAAAGATTCTCAGACCTTGAAATGAGCAAAGACAACGATGTCGATCCACATCTAATTTCATAAGGACAGTTTGCCTTAATGTCTGTTTGAAAAGGATGGATAATAATAAGAACTCTCATTTAACTGGACCATTCAGAGAGACACGAGGGCAGAAGGTCCTGTACGGAGTTGTTCAGGCTGTGCCTGCCCGCCTGATTCAGGGTGAAGGACTGATGATGCAGCAATTATGACTTAAATGAAACAAAAACCTTTACCACAAACACTGAGGGATGGCGTTTTGTGATAAAACGTCCTTATGGAAAAGCTTTCGGAGGCTCTCCTGAACTTTTAGTACACATATAATCATTTGGTAGCTTTTAGAGAGAAAATATGAAACATGTCATTCTAAAAAGCAAAATGCCCTTGTGACTTTGAGAATTCCCCAGAGATGGAGAATTCAGGGCGAGAAGCCTATAGAAATAAGTCTTGTGACTTTTTAAACTGAATACCCCAGGCCCAAACTCTGTTTAGATTCTTCACTAATTGGGCACCAAAACCTAAGTTTCTTTGTCCTGCCAATTCCTCACCATTGTTTCTTGGTCTAAGAAATATAAAAGCTGCCTGAATCAAAATTTGTTTCTTTTTCGTCTGTTAAGCTGTCTTGTGTCAACTGTATTATTAGTTCAGCCACAGGACTCAAGAGGGGCGGGGGTGGGGGTGGGGGGGAAATGTCCCCTCCAGCTTGAGAGAAGTAAACGACACACCATCACACACTAAGACACATCCAGCATGATGGTCAGATCAGAAACACTGACAGTGTGACACTACAGTTAATTGAGAGCCACTTAAACACCAGAAAGACAAGTTAGTCTCTTCACCTGGAGGAAATTTTCCTCAAAATTCATTTTTACTAAACACTGACATCAGGACTCTAAATGCTTCCTGAAAGATTTTACTGCACCGTTAACTTTTTTCTTTTAAAATTCTTCTACAGTTAAAATGTTATGCATTTTGGAGAGCTATAAAGCTCTATCTTTAAGATACATTATCTCTGTAACTGAAATGGCACAGAAAATTAAGCAAATGGGGAAAATGAACTGTCACTTTTTTTTCTCACAATTTTATCCACGTTTTGCTTTTATAGGAGGAGGAACGTTTCTACGACTACATTACAGGACGAAAGTAATCTAAGCTACTTTATATGATATTTTATAGAGAACTAAAAATGTAATGGTCACCGACTTTTCAAAAGCAGACTAGAGAATATAGAACTCAATAAATATGTCCTATAATAAAAATAATCATTTAAACTCTACCTTGCTAGAGAAAAAGGGAAAGAGATGGGCCTAAAGAATAGTTTTAAGAAAGAACAAGAAGAGGCAGAAGAATAAAAACATAAAATCAATGACAGCAGAGAATCAAGAGCAAGACAGAGGTCGGTCCAGGAGGTCATGGAGCCTGGGACCGACTTCCACACTGGAGAAGCCATAGGTCTGCGTCTGCCGGAAATTCATGCGTATGGAACACTGGCATTTTGAAAAAACGTTCTGAGGAAATCTTCCATGAACGTAAGATTTCGACATTTATGGCACGGCAACTATTAATAAGAAAATCCCCTCCTCTTTTCCTTCACCCCGGTGGTAGACATAGATAAAATACAAATACTGAAAAAATAAACTCCTTTACTAAATTCTACCAATATACAGTAAACTTTGAAATCTCTGGCCCTAAGAAATCTTTTCTTTTTGCTTAAAAGGCTGTTAACAAGTAAGTATTGGGGTTAAAGACATGTAAGCCCCAGACAGACTTTTCCTCATATCACGACCATGAAGAAAAATAACTAAAAAGGGAAAGGAATATGTTTTCCCGTGTGAGACGTTACTGACTGTCCCGTCTACAAACCATATAAAATTAACACATTTCCTTTAGTGAGCATCCCACACCTAAGGAAATACAGTAATAATAACACATGGTTTTGGTTCCTGATTGTGACATAAACTGAGGTAGGAGATGGATGGGCCCCTGGGCTGGACAGCTGGGGTTTGCCCATGGAGTAACTCTGAAGCTTGGTTCTCACCCAGGTGCTCCAAGGGCAAAGCCAGTGGCAGAAGCTGAGCTCTGTTGAAGTAAAGAGATAAGATGAGCACTCCCGAGGTCAAGGAAAACTTCCTGTCTGCACATGCGCAGGAAGGCTCCTCGGGGGTCACAAAGGGAGGGGCTGCCACCCCATAATATGTGTGGGCATGCACCCACAGGCCTCTGTGGTGGGATCCGTCTCAGCAAAAAGTTGTGCACGCGTGTCGGGGAGCGTCCTGGGACCAGTCAGGTGTGAAAAAAGAAACAAGACAACTGGCCAAATGTGGACAAAGCCCCGGAAGGACTGTCCTACATAAGTGATTTCAATCACCTCCTTACCGCTCTCCTCCTCCTTAGAGAGGACGCCCACACCCTTTCCCTCTGGGTGTGTATTTCTTCCTTGCTTCTGACTTAAATCAATAAACTGCTCCTCTGTGTGCTCTCCCACTTGTCCTGCTGTGTCTCTAATAATAAACTTTGCAGCTGTTTTTACAGTTTTCGCCTCCTTGAAACATTCTTGTTTTCTAACGGAGAAAGAGCTAGGGCCAGTTAGCTTCTAGCCTCCAGCCCCTGGTGGCCTGGCGGCTATTAGGATTCCTGGTTTTCATCCAGGCTACCCAGGTTCACTCGCTTCGGGACCAGTCACTGCTGCCCCTCCGAGATCAAAACGATTAACGCTTTTCACTCAGTCCACAAATTCTTAATGACTCCTAGAGCTTTCTAGCCACTAGTCTGGGATTAAAACTATGACTAATTGACAGCCCCTGCTCTAGAAAAATCCTAGGCTGGTCAGGAGGCATAATCAGATGTTTGAGACATAAACTACAGTCCATAAAAGCATGCCATGGTATTATAAATAGGAGACGATGAACAAAAGAAGCTATCGGTGAAATTCAAGGCATTTGACAGAAATGCTTGGAGATTTCTTCAAGTTTTTGAAGTCATACTCCATGTCTCTGTAGTAGTAATAGTAAGATAGCTTGAGAGATAGATAGATGATGATAGATAAATAGATAAACACATAGATAAGAGTCCTTTCTACACGACAGCTAGGAGATAAACATTTTATTTTTATTGTCCTATTTAATCTTAACTATAGAAATTGGATTTATAAATTTCATTTGTGTCCCTTGTGTCCGCAAAACTGCAAAACAATTTTGGTTTGGTACCCTTACAAAAGGCTACCCTGTAAGAGAATCAGGAAGAGCATCTAGAACCCCCACAGCCTGACATCAGAGCCTTCATCCCTACGTGCTGTCTTATGACGTTTCTCACCATCTCCTTCTGTTCCAAAGCCAAAGCCACCAATGGCAATTTTTGAAAAGAAAGAAGTTGGCAATGGGGAGTTTTGCAGAGTGGCTATGTACCCCTCGCCCCCCAAAGATGTGTACATCCTAATCCCGAGAACCTGTGAACACGTTAACATAGCAAAAGACGCTTTGCAAATGTGATTAAGCGTGAACCTCCGACACACTTACAGTGGTTCTATACCCAGACGACCGTTCTGTTTCTCACTCTCAGGACAGTATTCAATACATTACATGAGATAGTCAACACTTCAGTATAGAATAGGCTTGTTTGTTAGATGGTTTTGCCATCTAATGTAAGTGTTCTGAGTATCTGAAGTAGACTGAACTATGGTGCTCGGTAGGTTAGGTGTATTAAATGCTGTTTCGACTTCTGATGTTTTCAACTTAGGATGGCTTTATTGGACGTGATGCCATCATAGGTTGAGGAAGATCTGTACTCAGCTCTACCGTTATAGCGGGAAAGTGGCCGTAGATAATATACGAATGAACAGGTGGGGCTGAGTGACCATAAGACTGTAAGCGCAGGTGGCCTCCTGTCGGCTGCAATTTCCTGAGCCCTGTGTTCGAGTCTAGCTCGCAGGGCGTCCACATTAACGCTGACGTTTTAGCACTCACAGAGCTGGGTTCCCTCCCCGAAGTGCCCTGGGGTCCGTGGGCTGCCAGGGGCTCCCGAGGGACTGGGCATCCCCCTCTGGAGCAATCACCTAAAAGATGCAGCAGAGTTACCAACCCTAAGAGAGCTGTGCTTGGACCAGGAAAACACCTGGGGTGGGTCAGGCTAGTCACTGAGCAACTGCCTGCAGGCAGGTTCACCGCGAAGCAAGTGAAAGTAACTCTCCAGAGTCAGGGCCCCAGCGTCCCTCGCAGGCCCTAGAGCTCGCCGCGATGTTTCCAGGTGGCACACGTGCTCACAAGACGCTCGTCTGCATAAGCTTCGGGCCCCGCGATCCTGGACCCTCCCTGCCTGTCCACACTGCTCCAGATGCTGGGAAATCACCATGAAATGAAACAGTCGTCACGATGACCGAAACGCAGCAAGACAAACGCCTTGAAGTCACACTTTGGAGACCGTTAAATGCAGGAGTGGCATGGATTTCATCTGTCCTGCCCACCCCGCCCAAATCCTGGTTTATAAATAACAGTAGCATAATAAATGTCTGCGGAGCTAAGATGCTACTGAGAGAATCAAGGTGTGGAGAAATTAAGTCATTGTGGAAGCAAGGTTTTTTTTAATGGATTAAAGAAATTAGAAAAAAAGAGAATTAAGAAAATTATGGGACAAAAACTATCAAATTTCTTTAAGAGCAAGGTAGTATGCTTAATTAAAAAGTAAAAGTTGAAACTATGGAAGAGAAAACAGTGAAGAATTGAAAGACATGATAAAATTTGGTTTTCAGGGGGAAAAAAACAATGCCATAGAGTAACTGAAGAGACATGAATGGTAGAAGCCATCACAGTAAGTCAAGGTATATTGGAAAACAGGCAACAGACAGCTATGCTATTGCTTTCTTTCTTTTTTAAATGTATTTTGTAAGCAGAGGTTTGCAAGGCTTTTAAAAACATCTATTATTCCTGATGAGACCCACACTCACTTCAGGTGGCTTTCAGGGCAGTCAGACCGCCCGACCCTTTAAGCCGTCAGCACGACGCCTCTGGCTAATGGGACTGTCGCCGACAACCGCACGGCTCCCCCGCGGCTCCTTTCTTAGTTTCTAAGGGAAGATTATGTGAGATTCCAGCAGGTGATGGCTGCGTGGGCCTCTCTTGCTCCAGCTACTGACACTAATGGATCTTGGCTCCGCTCAGCTGAGAGAGAAACATGGTCTGGAGGTTTCCTGCAGTCACAGAGACCAGCTCCAACCGACCACCCACGGTCCCAAGAACAAAGGAGACTCGACGGGGAACTTGAAGGTAGGACTCGCTTCTGCTTGATTTGCGACTGAGATGCAGAAGCTGAGTTTTTGCCCTTTCCACGTGTCAGACAGATTCCGTGTCTGAGACGCCAGCGGACAGCATCCCTGCGGTTCTGTGTGTCCCGATGGAGGGCACAGGGACCCCGGGACCCCCGGCCCCAAAGACCTTCCCCAGCAGAGTGGATGGCTCCTGTGCCTCCACACAGCTCCGCAGTAACTGAGTTCTAAGAGGTGGGCGGTGACACGAGAGTCTGGAGGGAAACAGCACTACTTTAACCACTTCCAGGCTAATCAAGATACGAGTTCCAAGTGGCCCTGCTTTTTCCTCAAGAGCTTGTAACAAAGCAATGTTCTAGGTTTAACTCACAGAAGGGAAAACAAGGACTTGATCGCAATTTTTAGTTTCTCAACAGCTCTTCCACTTGAAATCTAAGAACCTATGTGTTACATTTTATTTTTTAATATTTTGGTGAATGTTTCCGCCATCGCCATTTTAAGGACGGTCACAGATATGGCATATATGAGCCCATACACGTCAGGGCTGATACTAACACAAAATATTTTATTAAGGATTTGGGGTAATGAATAGAAAGTTGGTAAAACATTTTGGTCTATTATGTTCCCAAAGGGAGTATCTACTGGGGACTCTTCATGGTCAGCAAGTCTTTATGAAATAAGAAAAACAAGCTTAGAATCCAGATTTCAATTCCCTAACGAGAAAGGGGTTGCAAGTAAGTTCCAGTGCTAGTATGCATGTTAAAATCACAAAAAATGACACTACTACATTTACAGGGTTTTTTTGTAGTTGTTATTGAAATGTTTTGCTCTCTGTTAAGATATGTTAAAAATGCTAATGACGTAATAGTCCACATCCCTAATCTAAAGCAACAGGAATTAAAATACCTAAAAAACAAAAATAACTTTAAAAATCTGTTCATTAATCCTCTGCCTACTTAACAAGTACGTCTAAACACCGGGCGCTGTAGACGCAAAGGGTAGAAAGCTTAAGGAGACGCTATTTTTCCCCAGAACATTTTCAGTTTAATGAAAAGTTGATAAACAGTCACAATATGAACTATTTTAATAGAAACAAGTACAAGGAAAAGTTGGGTCTTTAGGAGAAACAAGATGAGGAAACCTATTTGGATCCGGAAGACCGAGGGAGTCTCCGCCAAGCAGGTAAAGGAAAGAAATGTCTTCTAGGCAGAAAACAGAGCTTATGGGGTGACGTGAAGCCTGGAAAGGTCGCAGCATTCTCAGGAAAGGGGAGAGTTTGGGTTGGGAAGCGACAAGAAATATGGCTGAAAATTTAGATTAGGACCAGAGTCTGAAGGGGCTTGTTCTCAAGTATAATATTTTTCGTAACCTGATTGGAACGAGAAAATCCTATGATGTTTTTAAGCAGAGAGGTGATAGGCTCTAATTTGTCCTCTGCAATAAATCTGATGCCGTAAGAAAAAAGGAGAGTGGTGCAGGCAGAGAGAGCTGCTGTGAAAATTCAGGTGGAGAGAAGCCTAGAATACAGACTGCATTAAGGAAGGAAAAACCTCTGTTTAAACAATGGTATCAAGGCGAAAATAGTAGGGAAAAAATACATAATTTAGAATGAGTGCATTTTCTGCTTCTGACTATGGAGCTGTAAGCTCCATACTGGGAGCAAACCAGTCCTTCCATTACTAACAACCATAAAGGAGAACGAAATAGATGAATGCATGGTTTTCAAACGTTGGAAGATGAGCAGCATAAAACTAAGAAACCTGAGAAAAGTAAAACTCGTACCAATGGTCCAGCTTTCTGCCAGTCAGGGTGCTGGAGTCCGAGCACAGCAAGGGGTGTCGGGTTGGGGGTCCTCTTGGCTTGTCCTACACGTCCACTGAGACGAGGCACGAAGCAGCATCTACACAAGCCCAGGGTGCAATCTAGTAACTGACATGTATTTAACAGTTACAAGACAGGCAAGGAAACTGAACATACAGTCCAGACCTAAGAAAGTAAGTAGTCAAGAGTAATCACCTCTGAAAATATGGCTGTGATGTTGAATTGATCAGAGATGGACATTAAAGCAGTTATTACAAATGCATGAAAAAAATTAAAGAAGCTATGTTCATAATAAGCTAACACAGGCAAATGTCAATGGAGAACTAAGAACCATAAAAAATGTAAACTCTAGAACTAGCGTAACTAAAACAAAAATTTCACTTCACATGTATTAGACAGCAGAAGAGTCAGTGAGCTTGAAAGAAAGATGGTGGCGCAGTGGCTAGGAGTCCACCTGCCAATGGAGGGGACGCGGGTTTGAGCCCTGGTCTGGGAAGACCCCACATGCTGCGGAGCAACTAAGCCCGTGAGCCACAACTACTGAGCCTGCACTCTAGAGCCCACGAGCCACAAGTACCGAGCCCACGTGCCTAGAGCCCATGCTCTGCAACAAGAGAAGCCCCTGCAATGAGAAGCCCACGCACCGCAACGAAGAGTAGCCCCCGCTCACCACAACTAGAGAAAGCCCGCGCGCAGCAACAAAAACCCAACACAGCCCTAAATAAATAAATAAATTTTAAATAAAAGGAAGAAAGAAAATAACCAAACCTGAAGAACAGATAAACATAGAGTTACCAAGTGATCCAGAAGTTACGGGGTTAGGTTTTTATTCAAGAAAAATGGATACATGAGTCCACAAAAAGAGCCACGTGTGAGTGCTCATGGCAGCATTATTCAGAAGAGGTAAAAACTGGACACAACCGAAGTGGCCACCCAGGTGAAGGAATAAACAAATACTCATACGTTCACACAGACAAGCTGCTCACAGTTAACAGCAGCAAAGTGTATCATCTGTTGGTACATCTGACACATAGATGAATTTTCAAAAACATGGTGAGCAAAACAAGCCAAGCTTAAAAGGAAAAACCGTAAACAGGACAAAAAGACAACCCTCAGAACGGAAGAAAATATTTGAAAATGAAGCAACTGACAAAGGATTAACCTCCAAAATATACAAGCAGCTCATGCAGCTCAATATCAAAAACAACAAACAACCCAATCCAAAAATGGGCAGAAGACCTCATATATACAATGGAATATTACTCAGCCATAAAAAGGAAAGAAATTGGCCTTACGTTTAGGTCTTTAATCCATTTTGAGTTTATTTTTGTGCATGGTGCTCGGGAGTGTTCTAATTTCATTCTTTTACATGTAGCTGTCCTGTTTTCCCAGCACCACTTATTGAAGAGGCTGTTTTTTCTCCATTGTATATTCTTTCCTCCTTTATCAAAAATAAGGAGACCATATGTGCGTGGGTTTATCTCTGGGCTTTCTATCCTGTTCCATTGACCTATATGTCTGTTTCTGTGCCTGTACCATATTATCTTATAAAGTTTTCTATAAAGAATTTATTATGATTTAATATTGTATATAACCAGGAACAATTAAGTTAGAGTATAATATTAGCATATATTAGTAAAAATATATAGTATAATAGTATAATATACTATAGATTTCTTCAGTTGAATTATTATAATTGTAAAATAATCTAACATAGCATCAAATTTCAAAGGTGGGAATAAAAGCAGACTCGGAAAAAAGCATAGATATATATTTATCATTTCATTTCTAAAACACAAGTACTAAGACTCACAACTATAAAGTCCACACAACTGATGCTAAATTGAATGTCATGCTTTAAGGTGTTGAACCAATTATTTTGCATTCTGTTTCTGCAAAATGAATGACACTGACTCCTTCTAAGCCCTGGACCTTGGGGGTATCTGACTGACAACCAGATTTTAATCGGCCTCTTGTCACTTTTTATTTGCTCAGCCGCGTGTCTCGCTTCCCTGCAGGGCTACAGAGCTGACTGAAAGAGTTTTTAATTTTTGGAAATTGGGGTTAAGATAATGCAAGAATCAAGTATGTGGCTTTCTCTGTAGTCACTTTTCATTCCTTTTTATTATATAAAATTAAGACATCGTAGTTGACTGAAGTTGCTAAATAGCTGACAGAAGATAAGTTGGTACGGATCAGTGTAAAAACCTAGTTCTCACCTAAGAACACTTCATCTGGTCAGGGTTTTACCCTGAGGAACGGATAAAATCCAGGGCCCTCGGAGGCTGAACGGAGCCACCCAGGCAGGTCACACGTCCCGGGGTCCCTGGAACTGCCAGGGGGTGCTGGCCCCACGCCGAGCCCAGGGAGTTAAAGGAAAACTGGACAATTGATCTGCAACCACGGAGCACGTGCTCTCAGTCCCCTGTCATTAGATTATAGGTTCCCTAGAAAGGCAGGGACAGGTGGGAAGGAGACGACCGGGAGAGGGGAAGCTCTGAACACGGCATTGACGGTCAATAACACGGCTTGGCGTATAATTGTACAAGATGGTATGTTTACAAAATGATTGTTTGAAAAAACCTGATGCTCAGGGTTCTGGTCCCAGCTATGCCACGAAAGACCCCGTGTGAACGTGGGGCTGGGGGAGAGCCGTCCTCAGGGCACCAAGTACAAAACAGAATAAGGGAAAGTGGAGACGGGGAGAAAAACCCTGAACACAGAGCTGCCAAGACATGAGGTGGAGAGAAACACAGGGCCTCGGAGGCCTGGCTGTATTGAAACAGTCCAGTGTCCTGCAAGGAAGGACAAAATCCCTCCCTCCCAAAGGGACAGGGGACAAGGACGGCTGAGCAAGGACTAAGAAAGAATGGTGGTTTCACATCTGGGGCCTCTGCTCTTCGGCCGGGCGTTCCCTGGGGAGATGAGGTGAGGGCATGCACTTCCCACGCCTGCTGAGCCCCGGAAGGGAGGGCGGCCAGTAAATAGTTGTTCATATCAACGTGGCTTCCAGGAATCTCTGAGTCGTCTAAAAACGAAGGCAGAATTGGGGCGTGTAGTTTTGTTGTCTTTTTCCGCAAAGAAGGTCCACAGTTTCTATCAGATTTATAAAATGGTCCTACATAAAGCGGTTAAGGATCACTGTTTTACAACAAGTGAAGTCGCTGCTACACGTAAAGATGAAGGGATGATGTTATGAAAGGTCCCCTGAAGGCAGGGACAGGTGTGAAAGTCAAGGGCCCGTTAGAAGCATGAGTCAGAAACCCTGGAGAAGGACGGCCAAGCATGGGGAGAGTGGACGTCTCCCTCAACGGCAGGGAGGAGAGACAGAAGCTCTGAGAAGGTCACTGAGAGCCTCACCGAGGGACCCAAAAGTGGACAGAGGGGAGACACTCAACAGCTCTATTGTTTGTTTTTTTGTTTTCTTAATATTATCAAGCAAAGCAGCTATACGACGGGTGCAGGGCCTGAATATGTTACTTAACGGGTGAGCCGTAAGCTATTGTGTAAAGCAGCCAAGGCAGCCGTACACCCCTGTGACGACGGGCAACACGTGAGCTTGTGTTTACTCCAGAGCAGCAGTAGCCACACCCACAAAAATATACACGTGACACTTTCAAAAGAGGGTCCCAGAACAGCTTTTAAAATGGTCTGCCTCTGAGAATTTAGGTTCGCCACTCAGTGGATGATCTTCACATCCTGCTCATTACGTTTTGTAAAGAATAAAAGGAAACAGGAAGTATGATTTTTAGAGCAAAGATAATACTATAAAAAGAAAAGAATTCATTTTCGTAGGGGCTTTAACTAAAACAACTCCTTAAAAATAGAATCCTTTTGACAAAAAGAAAAATTAAATTAAAAACGGTTTTAAGATTTCCAAAGATTACCAAGGGATAATCTTTAAAAATTACCAAAGGGGAAAGGGGGTGGCTATAAATTCGGAGTTTCGCTCCCTGCCCTCCCCATGGGGAGCCCTGAGAAGCCACCATCTTTTCAGTTACTTCTGCATCCTTACACGCATCCGTCATGGACACAGCAAGGTGTGCTTAAGTTGCTGACACCTTGTCTCCTCTACTAAAGAAAGACTGTGTTAAGGATGAGATGATGCCTTATTTATCTTTGTACCTCAAGTACCAAGCCCACTGACCTGCACGTAGTACTGGTTTATGCACATTTGGAGAACTAAACTAAATGAGTCAAAGAGAATAAAAAGGTCCCTGAGGAGGTAAAGCTGTCTTAGAGATTCTGGTCCATGGAGGCCCATCAAGCCCTCTATGTCTGGAATCATAATACCTGTAGATCATGGTCACAGCAGTAATGATGGTCACAGCTCACTTCAGCTAAGCCCTTTCTACGTGCCAGCACTGTGGAAGAACTTTGTCTGTATTGACTGATTCAATCCTCCTGGCAGTGGAGTAGATCCTACGATTATCCTGAGTTCACAGGTAAGAATCCGAGGTCCAAAGATGTCTAGTCACTTGCTCAAGGTGCTGAGATGAGGAATCACAGTAGGAGTATAAACAGGCTGCATGACATGAGGCCTGGACCACCGTGCCACGCTGTCTGGGGAGAAGCAGAAGCAGGGCAGTGCGGCAGGACGGCATCTCAACGTCCTCCTGTCTTGACCAACCACTGCAAAGCCTCAGGCTGAGCTTTATTTGACCTTGAAGACAGCGATCATGTCTTCCTGAATATGTCCTCGTGTTGCAAAGCATCCCAGGCGCCTCCATCAGGACAAATGGGGCATTTGTGTCTTCACTGGGCTCAACAGACTCCAACTCCAATTATAATAAAATAGTGCCTACCTGAAGCACGGTGCTCATCTGTGGGCAACAGCATACAGCCAGGTGTGCTCGACCTGACAAGGTCTGGCAGGACCACGGGGTCTGACACTGTCTGGTTGGAGGCTGGCACCACCGAGCCTGCTCCCTAGTGTGGGACCAGGTGGAGCGGACCCGTGGCATAAATTAACGCCACTTAGATTCTGCGAGGAACAAGTTTCCTTCTCTTTGAGACTGACCTGACTGCGACGGCCGCCAGCCCAGGGGTGGTACCTGCACGTGAAACTGAAAACACCCCGCAGTCACTTTGTTATACAGCAGAAACTAACACACCATTGTAAGGCAATTATACTCTAATAAAGATGTTAAAAAAAGAAAGAAAGAAAAAGAAAACACCCCGCAGTCTTCACTATCCCTGTTGTGATTTACGGAGATCATAAAAACTAAGTAGAACTGAAGGGACAACAATTTTGTAATCAAAATAAAATAAGTTCTTACTGTGAAAACAAATGTCTTTGTGTGGACTTAATTGCACTGTCAACCTTCAGCCCAGCATCAAGAATGGATGATTCAACAAAGCCGTCCCCAGCTCAACTACCCTGTATGGCTTTGAAAATCAATTCTGTAACTAAACATATCAAACATCAATGCATGCCACCGTGTGCCTCGGCTGTGGAAGTGTGCGCTCGGCTTCCCGAGGCAACCCTTTCCCCTTCACGAGTAGAGCCTGGGTACACTATGTCAACATCCTCTTCCTGATTTCACCAAACAAGCCTTCTGACAGGTCTCGCATCCCCTAGCTTTCTCCTGGCTTCAGTCCGTCTCCTCCAGGATGAACCAGCCGTGCAGCTGACAGGATCTTGGTGCTCCGGCCAGGTGTCAGACCTGAGCTTCTGAGGTGGGAGAGCCAAGTTCAGGACATTGATCCACCAGAGACCTCCCGGCCCCTCATAATATCAATTGGCGAGAGCTCGCCCAGAGATCTCCATCTCAGCCATAAGACCCAGCTCCACTCAACGACCAGCAAGCTACAGTGCTGGACACTCCATGCCAAACAACTAGCAAGACAGGAACACAACCCCACCCATTAGCAGAGAGGCTGCCTAAAATCATACCACATTCACAGACACCCCAAAACACACCAGTGGACGTGGTCCTGCCCACCAGAAAGACAAGATCCAGCCTCATCCACCAGAACACAGGCACTAGTCCCCTCCACCAGGAAGCCTACACAACCCATTGAATCAACCTTAGCCACTGGGGGCAGACACCAAAAACAACGGGAAGTATGAACCTGCAGCCTGTGAAAAGAAGACCCCAAACACACTAAGTTAAGAAAAATGAGAAGACAGAGAAGTATGCAGCAGACGAAGGAGCAAGGTAAAAACCCACCAGACCAAACAAATGAAGAGGAAATAGACAGTCTACCTGAAAAAGGATTCAGAGTAATGATAGTAAAGATGATCCAAAATCTTGGAAATAGAATGGAGAAAATACAAGAAACGTTGAACAAGGACCTAGAAGAACTAAAGAGCAAACAAACAATGATGAACAACACAGTAAATGAAATTAAAAATTCTCTAGAAGGATCATAGCAGAATAACTGAGGCAGAAGAAAGGATAAGTGACCTGAAAGATAAAATAGTGGAAATAACTACCACAGAGAAGAATATAGTAAAAACAACGAAAATAATTGAGGACAGTCTCAGTGATCTCTGGGACAACATTAAACGCACCAACATTTGAATTATAGGGGTCCCAGAAAAAGAAGCGAAAAAGAAAGGGACTGAGAAAATATTTGAGGGGATTATAGTTGAAAACTTCCCTAATATTGGAAAGGAAATAGTCAATAAAGTCCAGGAAGCGCAGAGTCCCATACAGTATAAATCCAAGGAGAAACATGCCAAGACACATATTAATCAAACTATCAAAAATTAAATACAAAGAAAAAATATTAAAAGCAGCAGGGGAAAAGCAAAAAATAACATGCAGGGAATCCCAATAAGGTTAACAGCTGATCTTTCAGGAGAAAATCTGCAAGCCAGAAGAGAGTGGCAGGACATCTTTAAAGTGTTGAAAGGGTAAAACTTACAACCAAGATTACTCTACCCAGCAAGGATCTCATTCAGGTTCCACAGAGAAATGAAAACCTTTACAGACAAGCAAAAGTTAAGAGAATTCAGCACCACCAAACCAGCTGTACAACAAACGCTAAAGCAACTACTGTAGGCAGGAAACACAAGAGAAGGAAAAGACCCACAATAACAAACCCAAGACATTAAGAAAATGGTAACAGAAACATACACATTGATAACTACCTTAAATGTAAATGGATTAAATGCCCCAACCAAAAGACACAGACTGGCTGAATGGATACAAAAACAAGACCCGTATATATGCTGTCTACGACAGACCCACTTCAGACCTAGGGACACATACAGACTGAAAGTGAGGGGACGGAAAAAGATATTCCATGCAAATGGAAATCAAAAGAGAGCTGGAGTAGCAATTCTCATATCAGACAAAATAGACTTTAAAATAAAGACTATTACAAGAGACAAAGAAGGACACTACATAATGATCAAGGGATCAATCCAAGAAGAAGATATAACAATTGTAAATATATATGAACCCAACAAAGGAGCACCTGAATACCTAAGGCAAATGCTAACAGCCATAAAAGGGGAAGTCGACAGTAACACAATCATAGTAGGGGACTTTAACACCCCACTTTCACCAATGGACAGATCATCCAAAATGAAAATAAATAAGGAAACACAAGCTTTAAATGACACATTAAACAAGATGGACTTCATTGCTATTTATAGGACATTCCATCCAAAAACAACAGAATACACTTTCTTCTCAAGTGCTCATGGAACATTCTCCAGGATAGTTAATATCTTGGGTCACAAAGCAAGCCTTGGTAAATTTAAGAAAATTGAAATTGTATCAAGTATATTTTCCGACCACAATGCTATAAGACCAGATGTCAATTACAGGAAAAAAAATCTGTAAACACATGGAGGCTAAACAATACACTACTAAGTAACTAAGAGACCACTGAAGACATCAAAGAGGAAATCAAAAAACACCCAGAAACAAATGACGATGAAAACACGAAGATCCAAAACCTATGGGATGCAGCAAAAGCAATTCTAAGAGGGGAGTTGATAGCAATACAATCTGACCTCAAGAAACAAGAAACATCTCAAATAAACAACCTAACCTTACACCTAAAGCAATTACAGAAAGAAGAACAAAAATACCCCAAAGTTAGCAGAAGGAAAGAAATCATAAAGTTCAGATCAGAAGTAAATGAAAAAGAAATGAAGGAATTGATAGCAAAGATCAGTAAAACTAAAAGTTGGTTCTTTGAGAAGATAAACAAAATTGATAAACCATTAGCCAGACTTATCAGGAAAAAAAGGGAAAAGACTCAAATCAATAGAACTAGAAATGAAAAAGGAGTAGTAACAACTGACACTGCAGAAATACAAAGGATCATGAGAGATTACTACAAGCAACTATATGCCAATAAAATGGACAACCTGGAAGAAATGGACGAATTCTTAGAAAAGCACAACCTTCTGAGACTGAACCAGGAAAAAATCACAAGCACTGAAATTGAGACTGTGATTAAACATCTTCCAACAAACAAAAGCCCAGGACTGGATGGCTTCACAGGCAGATTCTATCAAACATTTAGAGAAGAGCTAACACCTATCCTTCTCAAACTCTTCCAAAATATAGCAGAGGGAGGAACACTCCCAAACTCATTCTACGAGGCCACCATCACCCTGATACCAAGACCAGACAAAGATGTCACAAAGAAAGAAAACTGCACGCCAATATCCCTGATGAACATAGATGCAAAAATCCTCAACAAAATACTAGCACACAGAATCCAACAGCACATAAAAAGGATCACACACCATGCTCAAGTGGGGTTTATCCCAGGAATTCAAGGATTCTTCAATATACACAAATCAATCAATGTGATAAACCATATTAACAAATTGAAGGAGAAAAACCATATGATCATCTCAATAGACACAGAAAAAGCTTTATACAAAATTCAAAACCCATTTATGATAAAAACCCTCCAGAAAGTAGGCATAAAGGGAATTTACCTCAACATAATAAAGGCCACATATGACAACTCCACAGCCAACATCATTCTCAATGGTGAAAAACTGAAACCATTTCCACTAAGATCAGGAACAAGACAAGGTTGTCCACTCTCACCACTATTATTCAACATAGTTTTGGAAGTTTTATCCATAGCAATCAGAGTAGAAAAAGAAATAAAAGGAATCCAAATCAGAAAAGAAGAAGTAAAACTGTCACTGTTTGCAGATGACATGATACTATACATAGAGAATCCTAAAGATGCTACCAGAAAACTACTAGAGCTAATCAATGAAATTGGTAAAGTAGCAGGATACAAAATTAATGCACAGAAATCTCTTGCATTCCTATACACTAATGATGAAAAATCTGAAAGAGAAATTAAGGAAACACTCCCATTTACCATTGCAACAGAAAGAATAAAATACCTTGGAATAAACGTATATAAGGAGACAAAATACCTGTATGCAGAAAACTATAAGACACTGATGAAAGAAATTAAAGATTATACAAACAGATGGAGAGATATATCATGTGCCTGGATTGGAAGAATCAACATTGTGAAAATGACTCTACTACCCAAAGCAATCTACAGATTCAATGCAATCCCTATCAAACTACCAATGGCATTTTTCACAGAACTAGAACAAAAAATTTGTATGGAAACAAAAGAGACCCCCAAATAGCCAAAGAAATCTTGAGAAAGAAAAACAGAGCTGGAGGAATCAGACTCCCTGACTTTGGACTATACTACAAAGCTACAGTAATCAAGACAGTATGGTACTGGCACAAAAACAGAAATATAGATCAATGGAAGAGGATAGGAAGCCCAGAGATAAACCCATGCACATATGGTCACCTTATCTTTGATAAAGCAGGCAAGGATATACAATGGAGCAAAGACAGCATCTTCAATAAGCGGTGCTGGGAAAACAAGACAGCTACATGTAAAAGAATGAAATTAGAATACTCCGTAACACCACACACAAAAATAAACTCAAAATGGTTAAAGACCTAAATGTAAGGCCAGACACTATAAAACTCTTAGAAGAAAACACAGGCAGAACACTCTTTGACATAAATCACAGCAAGATCCTTTTTGAACCACCTCCTAGAGAAATGGAAATAAAAACAAAAATAAACAAATGGGACCTAATGAAACTTAAAAGCTTTTGCATAGCAAAGGAAACCATCAACAAGATGAAAAGACAGCCCTCAGAATGGGAGAAAATATTTGCAAACGAAGCAACTGACAGAGGATTACTCTCCAAAATATACAAGAAGCTCATGCAGCTCAGTATCAAAAAAGCAAACAACCCAATTCAAAAATGGGCAGAAGACCTCAATAGACATTTCTCCAAAGAAGATACACAGATTGCCAACAAACACATGAAAGGATACTCAACATCGCTAATCATTAGAGAAATGCAAATCAAAACTACAATGAGGTATCACCTCACACCAGTCAGAGTGGCCATCATCAAAAAATCTACAAACAACAAATGCTGGAGAGGGTGTGGAGAAGAGGGAACCCTTTGGCACTGTTGGTGGGAATGCAAATTGATACAGCCACTATGGAGAATGGTATGGAGTTCCTAAATAAACTAAAAACAGAATAACATATGACCCAGCAATCCCACTACTGGGCACACACCCTGAGAAAACCATAATTCAAAGAGTCATGTACCACGATGTTCATTGCAGCTCTATTTACAATAGCCAGGACATGGAAGCAACCTAAGTGTCCATCGACAGATGAATGGATAAAGAAGATGTGGTACATATATACAATGTAATATTACTCAGCCATAAAAAGAATGAAATAATGCCATTTGATACAACCAGGATGGACCTGGAGATTCTCGTACTGAGTGAAATAGGTCAGAGAAAGACAAATATTGTATATCACTTATATGTGGAATCTAAAAAAATTATACAAATGAACTTATTTAAAAAACAGAAATAGACTCACAGACATTGAAAACAAACTTATGGTTACCAAAGGGGAAGGGGGGAGGGATAAATTAAAATGTTGGGATTAACATATACAAACTACTATATATAAAATAGGTAAACAACAAGGACCTTCTGTAGAGCACAGGGGACTATACTCAGTATCTTATAATAACCTATAATGGGGAAGAATCTGAAAAAGAATATGTGTGTGTGTGTGTGTGTGTGTGTATAATTGAATCACTTCACTATACACTTGAAACTAACACAACATTGTAAATTAACTACTCTTTGATTTTTTAAAAAACTAAGCATGAGCCTACTTAATTTGTCACTTTTACTTGGAAATAAAGCAACGGAGATCAATCAGGTCGATCTGTGCTGGCGTGCAGGCTGACTTGCTTATTGATCCATATGTTAGGCTTTTCTCTGTCGCTTCCCTTTCACACCTTCATTTGTGAAACTCAAGTGTAGAAAGTGGCAAGAACCCTGCACTCTTACTCATGACAATACCTGGCTCTGGGCCACTGCACCTGCGGGCATAATGGGTTATCACAGGTCAGCCTGGACTTGGAAGAGAACCCGTATGCTGGGACCCAGTTCCCCCACTCCATGCACAGTGGTGCTGAGTTGCCAAAGCTCTGTGTCAGACAGAACCTGGGAAGTGATATCTAAATTTCAGGAAAGCATCATTTAACACGTAATCTGAATTTTACCTGTTTGATAATATTGCTTTTATTCTATTTCCAAAATAGTTTTGCTGTCATAGTTGTATGAAGTTTACAAGCATAAGGAATTTGGCAACACTCTTGTTTATCTCTTGACTCAACCATAAATTAGAAATAAGACTTGTTCAGTATCTACTTCCGGCCTGGTGGTTGTCAAATGTGATTATCAGATTAAAAAAGGCTTGCCAAGTTCCTTCAGAACTACATGTCACAGAGCAAATATGAGGTGCTGTTCCAAGATTACTGAATCCTAATACAACAGATAATCTGTAATATATCCTCACATAATTATCAATCGATATTGTGTTGTCTTGTCACTTTCTTTCACCTGACCTGCTATTTCCCTGTATTAGTAAGAACCAGCAAGAGTGTAGATGTGAAAAGGAGGGGAAAAGGAGTAAGGAAGGTGGCATAATATGCAAATATTCTTTCAAATCATTAAATTCTAAAGTGCACAAATAGAAAACACACAAAAGTTGTTTGTTCACAGATTCTTAAAAGTGCATTCAGAAAGTGCATCAACGGGACTTCCCTGGTGGTGCAGTGGTTAAGAATCCACCTGCCAATGAAGGAGACACGGGTTCAAGCCCTGGTCTGGGAAGATCGAACGTGTCCCGCAGAGCAACTAAGCCCGTGCACCACAACTACTGAGCCTGCACTCTAGAGCCTGCGAGCCACAACTACTGGGCCCCTGTGCCACAACTACTGAAGCCCGCGCACCTAGAGCCCATGCTCCGCAACAAGAGAAGCCACCACGATGAGAAGCCCGCACACCACAACGAAGACCTAATGCAGCCAAATTAAATTAATTAATTAAATTTTTTTTGAAAAAAGCACACTGGAAATAACATTTTTTTAAAAAGTGCATAAATGTTCACACAGAAAGTATTCTTAACAACGTTAACTCTCACTTTTATGTCATTTTAACTATGAATTTTTTAAACTTTCCTAGTTTTAGGGTAAAATAAAGCAAGCTTTTTATTATTCATTTGGTTTCAGTATTGTTTTATTTGTTTTGGTATAAATGGCAAAAAGATTTCTTCAGAACAGCAGCGTATTATGCAAAATAAGTTCAGCTTATTGGGGCTCGTTAGAATAAAACAATACTCTTAATACCTTATTTGTGTCAAAAACCTCCTGAATTAATGGCGTAAGGGAGAGAATAATCAGATAATTCTGAGCTTACTCTCCATCTTTTTATGCACAATTTTGCAGAGGTCGAGGAAGGACTAGATCATCTTCCTTTGTTAAGTACTGGCATTAACAGAAAGGGGAAAGGCCTCAGTCGGTTTACAGGATAAACCCGCACTTAAACTTGTCTGATGGACGTCAACTTTCAACACCACTGTGAGACCCCATCACCTCCACTGGGGATAAAGTCGAGGCTGAATTGAGTCCTTTCAGGAAAGGGGAGCTCAGAGGGTGGGGTGTCAGTCAACTGGGCTGTGCCCACCATGTTGAAGGCCTGGCTCTGGGGACAGGGGACAGACCCGGGAGAAGGCACCTGTGCCCCTGGGGCCATGCTCACCAAGAAACACCACGACCTCCATGAAAGCAGGTGCTGTCACCGCTGCCAGGGTTTTGAGCACTCATTATCCCCTCCTCACTCCTACAGAGAAGCAGCCACAGCGAATGTAACTCTTGCAACTACACAGGCCTTTTCACATTAAACCTCCCCTGGAAAGAATGATGCTGACTAGTCCTGACACTTGAGAGCCTGTCCTAGGAGACCAGCTACTTCCAAGCACAGAAACTGACACCAGCAACTGCCTTTGTGATATGACCGTCTTTGAACAGCAAGAAGCCTGCTTCCCTCACCATTCTGCCCCGTTAAACAGGTAAATGCTCCTTGTCTTACAGGCTCCGCCGTTTCTGCAGAGACTGGGAAAGGAAAGACACCAAGTATTTTTTTTAGGTTTTAATATTTGAGTTATGCCATTTATTTTGATTAGTTGCTTTCTTTATAATTTTTAAACTATCCAAAAATCTGGAACTGCTACTTACTGATCTTGAAATTTAATGCTAAGAGTTTTGATAACGTGTGGCTTATCTCAGGATAGAACACATAGATTTTAAATCAGGAAAAACATGAACTCATAGAGAATATCAGAGTAAGACTAGGGTTTTGTAACATTAAGAATTACTATGTGATGAAGAATTTCTGACCCTACTAGAATAAAGAATTGCTGGTTACTAGCTACACTGTTATAATTTAAATAATAATGTTCTGCAGAGAATCCGTTTTTACCATACAGTATTATAAATACATGAAGATTGATGTAGCATTAATGAAAATATACTCTTTGTATAAAACACTCAAAGAAATGGAATATTCAGAAGTTTGGTATCTCAGAAGAATTTGCCGGTGGAAGGATGTGAACCTATTGAAATACGATTTCCTATATGGTAGGAAAACAGTGACATCGCTAAGGATTCTATTTGATTAAAGAAACCTATTTTTTTTTAATTGGGGCATAGTTGTTTTACAATGTTGTGTTACTTTCTACTGTACGACAAAGTGAAGTAGAGCTCTCTGTGCTATACAGCAGGTTCTCATTACTTATTTATTTTATACATATTAGTGTGTATATGTCAATCCCAATCTCCCAATTCATCCCACCCCTCCTTTCCCCCCTTGGTATCCATACGTTTGTCCTCTACATCTGTGTCTAAAGAAACCTATTTTTAACCTGTATTTATAATGAGAAGAGTTACCCAATACCTTTTATAGACCCATAAGAGCTGGGAAAACTAAGAGGAAAAAATAAATACACAAAACCCTATTTAAGAAATCTGCCTCTTTCCTTAAGGAAACCAAAAAACAGGCAAAGCCCAAAGCAGCACTCCATATGCTTATAGCTGAACTCATTTATTTCATCAGCTGGTTGTCAACAAGGCAAAAACTCCTAAACCCATCTGCACAAAAAGCAACCCTGATGTCAGCTCACATGTGCAGACACATGGGGACACGGCACTCAGGCATCACGGCCTATCTGCATTGCTAGGACCACAGCCGAGGTCTGGTTCAGTCGCCTGGAGCCTGCCTACACATGGACTCTCTTACCTCCAGGATGAGCTGATTAGTTGAGAAAAAGGGCTGTATTTTGTATAAATGTCTGACAATCAACTTTTTAAACAGTCACCACTGATAATCAACTCGCACAGGTCTAGAGCCCTATAACCAGATTGATGATTAAATGTAAAATGATGCCAATTATGTTGGCCAATTATAAATGCTTCCAAATATTGAGACAGTTGTTCTCATAGCAGCAAATCTTACCTAGAAGCTTGATGGATTGATTTTTAATTTCAATGTGGGATTAATTACACTAGGTCAGGGTAACTCATGTGTGTTGAATTCCATTCATCCTTAAATCTCTGGCTCCACATTTATTTGGCTAAGATTACATCCTACATTCCGTAATTTTCAATTCCTAAGAAAACATGATATACATTTGCAAATTCTTGCTTTTGCTGTTTCCTGCTGGCATTGTTATTTTTGCTGTTTGATACCCGCTTAAGAGCTTAGATTTTAAAAAAAACATACAACAGCTTTGATTTATTAATAATATTAACATGTTAGACTAGAAAGAACATATAAGGGACGGAGGGTAGTGAGGTGAATCCTTTAGGACGAGGAGTAGAAGCTGTCCAAGGACACTTATTCAGCTGTGTGAGAAGCTTAAACACTTCCCGGTGACAGCAAGAAGGATTGGCCACAGTGAGGCCAAAGGAATTCCGAGCCTCATAATTACATCTTCCTTGGTCGGCAGCCCTGCGTCCACCGAGGACCTGGAAATTACCACCCTCTGGAATCAGAACCCCTGCCTGGGGGTCAAACAGAACTGTCACTGGAGGAACGGGGATTCCTTACAAAATAACATCTTATGGTTTGATACAGTGTCATTGTTCAACAAACATCCCCTAAGTGCCTACTGTGCGTCAAGCACCGGACGAGCAGCTATATGACTCCAGTGGAGAGAAGAAGAGAGAGAGAGAGAAAGTTTCCAGAGAGCGCGGCTTGTCTCGCTAATCAAAATAAATATGACACTCAAAACTTCAATCATGTAAGTCTTCAATATGATGATTATCTTAAAATCACATGTCAATGAATGTAGATATACAGTTTATTCATACCCTGCTTACTTCTAAAAAAGAATTTCTGACGGCAATAAAAGTAAAACTGGAGGGCTTCCCTGGTGGCGCAGTGGCTGAGAGTCCGCCTGCCGATGCAGGGGACACGGGTTCGTGCCCCGGTCCGGGAAGATCCCACGTGCCGCGGAGCGGCTGGGCCCGTGAGCCATGGCTGCTGAGCCTGCACGTCCAGAGCCTGTGCTCTGCAACGGGAGAGGCCACAGCAGTGAGAGGCCCACGTACCGCAAAAAAAAAAAAAAAAAACAGAGGCTGAAAAATGCAAAAAGATACCTTCATCAATTATAATCACTTAATTTGAAAAGTCTCTCTTACAAATGAAAAGTTCCAGTTGAGACCTCTCAACCTTGTCTTTCTAAAACACCGCCCGTGTTCTCAGCTGTAGCACAAAAGAAATGCGGCACCAACAACAGGAGGCACTGTTACTACATGGCAACGACAAAAATTAGCCAAGTGCGGGCTTCCCTGGTGGCGCAGTGGCTGAGAGTCCGCCTGCAGATGCAGGGGTGACGGGTTCGTGCCCCGGTCCGGGAAGATCCCACATGCCGCGGAGCGGCGGGGCCCGTGAGCCATGGCCGCTGAGCCTGCGCGTCCGGAGCCTGTGCTCCGCAACGGGAGAGGCCACAACGGTGAGAGGTCTGCGTACCGCAAAAAAAAAAAAAATTAGCCAAGTGGTTTTGGAAAACAGCTTCATAACCTTTCACAGATTTTGTCAAAATTTTCAGGAAAACTGCCGTTCAAATGTACGTGGGCTTGTGTATTTTTAGGAACACCAGAATCTGAGGCCAATCATTTCATTTTGATGAAAAACTTAAAATGGAAGAAGCAATTGTGTTGGGAAAATATGGCTCCAAGGACCAAAGGACATAAGAAATATAAGTAAGGAGCTATTATTTTTTTAAAGCCACTCAAGTTTCGAACCCACGAAGTCCTGTTTTTCATGTCACTTTGTTTTAGTACCAAGTTTTTCATCCTTTCTTACTTCACCTAATGACCTAATTTTAAACCACTTCTGAGTTATTAATTCAAAACTGTTTCTTGCCAGTCACTGAAACTCTTAATTTATACACGACAAAAGCAATTTTTCCTTATAGGAATTTAGTTATGTTTATGAAGCTTTCATCCCCAAGCAAATGAGAAAGAATAAACTTTATCAAAGCCCTGAGACAAAATCAGATACAGTCACTTAAAAAAGAAGAAGAAAGCAACAGATCCATTTCACTTGCTAGAAAAAATCACAACAGCAATAAATCAACTAAGAATCATTACCTCTGTTTCAGCAGGCCAATCTATCTGTCAGTGTTTTAATATTACAGTACTTTTAGTCAAGATCTTACCTTATTCCATGTAAGTATGGGCTATGGTTCTCCCCGAGCCTGACATGAAATGTTCATATTCTTTCCAACTTCTACACTTGTGTCCCTAAGCAGTTGAGTAAACACGGGGAGAGCTGTGGAAACAACCCAAAATAATGTCATGTCATATCATTTTTGTCAATATGTGCCAACCGAGTCAAGCAGTGTAAGTCTGGGGACTATATTGGTCACCCATTAAAAGTTTTTAAAAAATTAATTACTTTGACATCTGAGAGAATAATAAACATCAAGCCCAGGGCAGTGGTAAATTGGAGTAGAGGTGAGAACAGGGAAAAAGCAAGTAGAATGCATAGTCTTTAAATATTTGTATGTTTATTTCTTCAGCTGAGTAGTGGATACAAGGATTTTCATTATTCTTTCTCAGTATTTTTTTTACGTCTGAAATAAAGGTATATGGTAATATCAAAAATTTGTTGCTGGCTAAGATGAAGAGATTTAATCTTACTCATTTCCTCAAAAAGCACAAGCTACCATGACTCACCTAATATGAAACAGATAATTGAAATAGCCCTATCACTACTAAGGAAATCAAATTCATAATTTTTTAAACTCCCCAAAAAATAAATCTCCAGAAAAGAATGAAAATCTTTTCACTGGAGAGTTTTACCCAATAATTGAAAAAGAATTAACACCAACGCTATACAATCTTGTCTAGAAAATAAAAGAGGAAGGCATGTTCCTAACTCTTTCGAGAAGATAAAGACAGGGCCAAAAACAAACAGGAAAAAAATACAGACCAGCACCTCTTGTGAATGCAGACACAAAGATCATTGGCAAGGCATTGGCAAATAAAATTCATCAATATAGGGCTTCCCTGGTGGCGCAGTGGTTGAGAGTCCGCCTGCCGATGCAGGGGACGTGGGTTCATGCCCCGGTCCGGGAAGATCCCACATGCTGCGGAGCAGCTGGGCCCATGAGCCATGGCCGCTGAGCCTGTGCATCCGGAGCCTGTGCTCCACAATGGGAGAGGCCGCAACAGTGAGAGGCCCGCGTACCGCGGAAAAAGAAAAATTCATCAATATAAAAAGCTTTATACACTATGATCAAGTAGAGTTTATTCTTGAGATGCAAGACTGGCTCAGTATTTGAAAATCGATGGGATCTACTGTACTAAGAGCAAGAGAAGAAAAGCCACAGGATAATATTAATGCCAAAAAAAGTGTTTGACTAAATTCAATACTCATCTATGATTAAATAAAAACCCTCACAAATATAATAGAGGAGAATTTACACAGCTTGAAAATGAACACAGGCAAAAGGCTACAATAAATGTTCTACTTTTATTGTGAAAGAGTGAATGCTCTCCCCTCAGAAATCAGGGCAAGGACACCTGCTTTCACCACTCTTATTCAACATAGTGCTGGAGGTGCTAGCCAGTGTGATATGGCAGGAAAAGGACACAGAAGGCAGACAAATTAGAAAAAAACAAGAAATTAAACTACCCTTATTTGCAGATATTATTGTCTATGTAGAAAATCCTAAGAAATCTTTAAGAATACTTCAAAGTGAGCTCAGTAAGACTGCAGTATAGAAGATAAATGTAAAAAAAAAAAATTCAATTGTATTCATATATTCAAGCAATGAACATATGGACACAGAAATTTTAAAAACAATACTATTTACAAGTGTTTAAAAACATTCAAATATTTAGATATAAATCTAACAAAACATATGCAGAGCTTATTTGCTGAAAACTACAAAATGCTGATGTAAGAAATTAAGTAAAGCCTAAATAAATAAAGAGACATATCATCTTCATGACTTGGGAGTCTCAAGATAGCAAAGATGTCATTTCTCCACAAATTGATATTAGGTTTAACGCAATTCCTATCAAAATCTTAGCAAGACTTATTATTTGGAGATACAGACAAGACTATTCTAAAATCTGTATGAAAACACAAAGGAACTAGAATAGCTAAACAATTCTGACCAAGAACAATAAAGTGAGAGGAATCAGCCCACCAGATTTTAAGGCTGATTCCATAGCTGCAGTAATCAAAACTGTATGGTATTGATGAGTGGTGGACACAGACGTACATCAATGGAACAGTGTAAAGAACCATACAAATATGCCCAACTGGTTTTGACAAAGATGCGAAAACAATTCCACTGAAGCCTTTTCAACAATGCTGCTGGAGCAACTGGGTAGCTATGGGCAAAAAATGAACAGCAAAGTAATGTCACCCCGGCACAAAAATTAACTCAAAAAAGACAGCAAACTTAAATATAAAATGTAAAACTCTAAAACCCTTAGAAGAAAAATAGAAGAAAATCATTGGGATATAAGCCCAGGTAAAGACTTAGCATTAAAAGCACAATCCACCAAAGGAAAAAAAATGATAAACTGGACCAAAATTTAAAACTTCTGTGTTGTGAAGGACCATGTTTAGAGCATGAAAAGACGAGTTACAAACTAAGAGAAACTATTTGCAAACCACATACACAACAAAGGGTTAGTGTCTAGAATAAAGAACCCTAGAAATTCAACAGTAAAAGACCAAGCAGCTCATGTAGACAATGGGTAAAAGGCATGATCTTGCCCTGAACAGAATACAGAGATGACAAATAAACATAAAAGATGCTCAACGTCATTAGTCATGAGGGAAACACAAATTAAAACCAGGATGACATATAACCATTACACACCTATCAGAATGGCTGAAATAAAAAATGGTGACAACACAAATGGCTGGAAGGATGCAAAGAAACTGGATCACTCATACATTGCTGGTGAGAATGTAAAATGGCAAAGCTGCTCTGGAAGAAAGTTTAGAAATTTCCTTAAAAATTTAAACATGCAACTAACATACAACCCAGCAAGTGCACTCGTGGGCATTCTTCCCAGATAAATAAAAATGTAAATTCACACAATAACCTGTGCTCGAAAGTTTATAGCAACTTTACTAGTAATAACCACACATTAGAGTTCAACCCAGATGTCCTTCAATGAGTGAATGATTAAACAAAGTGGGTACATTCATACCATGACATACTACCCAGCAATAAAAAGAATGATCTCTCTATACACCCCCTCTTTGCTCCCCTCTCCTCCTCATGTAAAGTAAAGAAACACGTCTTCTCTTATCTTAAAGGCAAAGTGCTTCATTGGATTTGCAAAGCCCATCCCTCTTGCCACCTGAGAGATCTTGAACCATCCGTCACTCTCTTCCATCTTTCTGACTTCTCCTCTTTGGAAAACACCTCCCTGCCCCACCTTCACTGACACCTTCTTACCGCTTCCCATCATGAAGAAATTTCTTTAAAAAATAGTCTCTGCTCATCACCTTTATCCCCTTTTCTCCTTAGCCTACTTTCACTAAGGCTCTGGTTCCCCTGATTGTATGGAAACTGTTCTTGTTTAGGTTCTCATATACAGAATCCTTTTTAAAAAATCTAATCTTTATGGAAAGCACCTTTCTGTTGCTTTTGACACATTTGATCGCTCTCTTCTTCTGGAGATAATTTCTTTCTCAGGTGTTGAGACTCCTGTCTCCTCCCAATTTGACAACTGGTAGCTTCTTATGCCAACTTCCTTCACCACACACACTAGGAGAAGGGTCAAGGTTTAATAATAGTACTGTTTTCCCCTTGTTTTATGAATAACTTTCTTAAGTAAAATTACTTTTTTCCACTGCAGGTGGAGAACACAAAGCTCCCTAGCACAGTTGGGGCCACTGCCTTGGTTCCCGCTCAGGTCCCAGCACCAGACGCACCACTGCTTTTGTGCTATCAGGCAAATGTCAACGCAGTGCAAACGGCAAATAACAACTTGATATTATTATGAGATAATTTTGACCCAGAAAACCCCTGAATGGGTCTTGGGGATTTCCTCCAGTGGAACACATTTTGAGGAACACTGCAATGTACCAAATGTCTTCGAGAAAGAAGAAAATAACGGGACACAAGAACCATTAACAGAGTTAGTTTATGACAATTTTCACAAAATAAAATAGTATTTAAATCTTCATAAAAAAAAAGAACAGGGCTTCCCTGGTGGCGCAGTGGTTGAGAGTCCGCCTGCCGATGCAGGGGACACGGGTTCGTGCCCCGGTCCGGGAAGATCCCACATGCCGCGGAGCGGCTGGGCCCGCGAGCCATGGCCGCTGAGCCTGCGCATCCAGAGCCTGTGCTCTGCAACGGGAGAGGCCACAACAGTGAGAGGGCCGCGTACCGCAAAAAAAAACACCAAAGAACAGGTAACACCATAAGGAAATTCAATACTGGAAGTCTTAGACAGAATGAGGCTGTACATAAAAATTCATGAAAACTTATACAATATGCCCAAAATATTGCTAAGGAAGCTGATTCTCTTCAGGAAAAAAAGGAAGGGTCTGCAAAATATCATCAGGGGTAGATATTAGAAAAATTAAAGACTATTGCTCATCACTTCAGAGGTAAAATGGTTCCACCCGTGACATGTTGACTTAAGTCCATCCCCACCATCATGGATGTTCAGGTCTCCAGACACATCACTTGGCTATGACCACGGCTCTTCTAATGGGTTCTTACTTTCACTGTTTCTTCACTCCCACTGATCCTATTCACTTGGGGCTGCTTCATATTCTACATAACAGATCCGATGAACAGTTCCATAGCCTAAAGTAAACTCTGACATGTCCCAACTCACCCAACCATCCCGTCTGTCTCCTGCCACCTGCCCTCTCTCCTGACCCACTCACACCATCTGCATTTACCGGGGAGGGCTCTCCGTTCCCTAAAACTCTTGTTTCTTTGTTCCTGCATTCATGCCTGTGGCTGATGACATCGTCTCAGCTGCGGACACTTGATGAAATGTATCAGTGTCACCTACATCTGTCAACTATTAGATTAAATGGCATATCCTAGTATTAATTTCGAGGGTCACTTTATGATACCTTAGAGAGTCGAGGAAGTGAAGCAGCTTCTACCTGGAGACCTAGAGGGTCAATGGGAGACGGTCCATCAAGGTGAAAGGACGTAATAATGGGGCAAAAGGAAGGCAGAACTAAGACCCATAACTTTAACATCCTCACGTGCTATTTTATTTGATTAATGTTTCTTGACTTAATACGTCTTCTTTTTTTTTTTTTTTTTTTTGTGGTACGCAGGCTTCTCACTGTTGTGGCCTCTCCCGTTGCGGAGCACAGGCTCCAGACACGCAGGCTCAGCGGCCATGGCTCACGGGCCCAGCCACTCCGTGGCACGTGGGATCTTCCCGGACCGGGGCATGAACCTGTGTCCCCTGCATCGGCAGGCGGACGCTCAACCACTGCACCACCAGGGAAGCCCCAATACGTCTTCTTTTTTAAAAAAACATACTAATGTAAAAACCTCCTGATTTTTTAATTAGTTGAAAACCAACTCAAGAGAAGTTTCAAGCGTTCTGCAGACCAGCATCCGGCATTTCCTCTTAGACAAAGGAGCCAGAGAAGTGGAGGTTGCCAAGGGCACGTCACGTCCTTTCATCCTCCTACAACGGTGTTTTCAAAGCTTCTCTTGCATTTTAGTTGCTATTTGCACACCCTCCCTCATATCTTTCTTCTCTCATAGAAACTCAACCTCCATCAAAAAAAAAAATTAAATAAGCATTTGGTGCGTCTAAAATACAGTGAGAAAGGGCTTGACAACAGACCATACATAGATGTTAGCTCGATGTGGTGCTACATCATGTCCCAGCAGTGGGAGCACCTGAACGTGACTAATTCTTCTTCGCACGTTGACACTGTGGAGTCTGACAGCAGCTTGTTTAGGCATCTGACATGCTCTTATCTAAATATGTGTTGCCTCTGAGTTTAGTTTTACGACATCAAAACAAATTATAGCAAATTTCTGGAGAAACCCAGGAAAATGTGTTGAAATATAAAGCAGTACTGAAAATGGAAGTTAGGTGCTATATATATTGTAACTAAGATCCTTCATTTCAGCGTTAAGCCAGGAACTAAGAAACTTCAATAGCATTTAATAACAATCATTTTTCACTCTTGTATTAGAATTATCTTTAAAAATTTAAACCTTGAGTTTCCTTTTTTTACCTGTCATTTAACAACAAATGATGGACAAAAACACAATCTCATTCCAGAATATTACTCCTTATGATAAACGAAAATACTGTTTTTTACATGATGAGTCTGAAGCAGAGTGTCTGCAGTATTTTCCCAATAACCCTGAGCATAAAAGATACATCAGTAGAAGACCAAGATTCGGCACATCAGGTGTGAGAGACTGCATCCTTCTATAGACGGTAGAGCTAATTAATGAGCTTCATAGAAAAGGTAGGAAAACACAAAATGGTTCTTTTGGAAGAAAACGTGATATTAATAATTAGTATTAATAGAAAGAAAACTCTAAAGCAAAAAAAAAGTCTGTAGGTCCTATAAAACATGCCCTAAAAGTAGTAAGGTCCTGGGTGTGTCAAAGGCACAGAGGGAGCCCCTCCAGGAAGTGTAAACGCCACCACGGCCTGCGTTACCTCTAGGTGTTAGGGCCAGACGCACAGACTCCTTTCTCAACCGCAGTGGCTGACGGCTCGACATTCATATTGGCCTTGATCCTGACGCGCTGTGTGGTCAATTCTCAAAGCGCCTGAGGAGAGGACCACCTACCACCCTCCTGGGGTGTGAGGCCGCCCTCCTGCAAAGAGGGAAGGAAGCTCTTCGGGCTGTGTGTGGCTTGGAGCCAAGAACTATGCCTGCAGGAAGGTGGGGTCTGACCGCAGGAACCCTGGGTACCGGGATGCTGTGACAGTTCCTCCCCAACCCTGCATCCAGCACAGAAGCCCCACCCTCGATGACCCCAACGGAGCAGCTTAGCCTCCTAAAAAATTCCCCAACTTCAGGCTCCCCTCATCTTCCCTCACCACAGTTAGAGAACAAAATTCACAGCCAATCTGGCCAGGGCAGCAGCCTGGCTTTCGGCAGCCTCCACTAGCCTTAGAATAAAAGCTGAAATTCTTCCCCGGGCTCCTGTGGATGACTCAGGCCGGCCCCCACTTCCTCTGCAGGCTTAGGCCCGTGCCTTCCTTAATGCAGCACAAGGTCTGGGTAGGAGAGGAATCAGTTCTACACTCGTTTGCATTAACAACGGCTTTTAGTCCTAGATTATCCACCAAATGAATACTAAATGCAACCTGCAAATACCTCCAAACACTTCTCACCTGTATGCAATGTATGGAATATTAAAACACTATTGAACGATACCATTTAAAGGGCCAAGGCAGCATGTCAAGCACGGTGATTCTGTGACCCTCATAGCTGTGCCCCCAGCCTCACTGCACTCTGACCTCTGAACTTGGACCGAGTCCACATTCCCCGTCATCTCTAACAAGTAAATGGATTGACATTTTCAACTGTTTCAGTGAAAATTTGTCATATTCAATGTCTTGTTATAGAAGGAGCAAATAATAGCTAATCTTTATTGAGTATGTACACAAATGTGCCAGCCACTGTTCTAAATGTTTCAGAGCATCAATACGTTCAAATCAATCTCCACAGTCACCCTACGTTGTAGGAAATATCACCCCCTCCCACATACAGACAAGGGGACGCCAGAAAACAGCAGCTAACCCACCTGTCCCAGGTCATCCAACTATAGCCAATGAAGAAGCAGAGATGTGGGTCTCAGCTTTCTGGCTGCAGTGCACACCTCCTACCCACCCTAATCTTATGCAGACTAGAGCAAAAAGTTCAGTCAGGAGAAATTCACAAACATAGAGGTATTTAGAATCTAATCTGGTACCTGAATTAACATGGGAGTTCGGAATTCCAAGCCCAGAGAAACCTTAGACAAGCTCTCTTCTCACAGACTGTGGACCTTGTTCTGTGACGTCCCAAGCGTTCCCTGGAAGTTCCTGGGTCCCACGGGGATGGGGTCGGTGGTCCAGCACCCACCCCACTCTTCACAGACACCTGCTCTCTTTTATCCATTCAATATCTTAGAGCTTCACTTATGATTTCATTTCACCTACACTTTCATTTTGTACTAAAAGAGGATTCTGCCACTTTTGAAAAATGTTTAAAACCACTGAACTTTCCAATAATTTCATTTCAAAAATCAGGAAACTGGGTCCCAGACAGGATGCTCTAAGGAAGGCCACACATTCAAATGCTGAAACTTGAAACACGGCAAATTACGATGACGTAGTTAAATCAAAGATGACCTTCTGTGTGATGTTTTCATGACCATGACAGGCCTATGATAATTAGTTTAAACTATTTCTTTTTTGCTCTTGTGAAAAGAAAGTATTTGTCTGTTCCCACAATCACTTCTCACAACCACAAATACCTTCTTTCGTCCAGGCAGTTCCTGGAGGTAGGCCGCCCTCAGCTGCACAGATAATTCTGCAGCCTGTCCTTCTAACACCACTTGATCCTGGGGGCTTATTGTGAATTGTGGGTGAGCTAAAGAGAATTTTAAATTACATCAAAATTTTAAGTTATTTGCTAGTTTTTTATTCCAAGGGGAAAATGGAAATATGTTTAAATATGTTGTGTAACTAGAATGTCTCTAATCATTTATGATGAAGGCTATTTCGAGTGTGTAGGTGCCTGCATGAGTTTGTGCCTGTTTGCAAGGAAGCCAGAAATATACAGATCTGGTTGGCAAAGCAGAAAAGCAGTCATCAATAAGAAGGGATTATTTCTAAATCTTAGGGGAGCTACTTCATATGATTAAATCCTCACAGTTGTTTTTATTAGATGCGATAGACACGTTTAAAATACAAATCACATTTGAATCATTAACAAATTTTCTGCAAACTCTCACACACAGTAAAATGTGAAACAATTTGCTCTATTCATTTCAGAAAGAAAATGAATGTCCCTCTAACATGTGATATGATCCCTTTGACTAAGTCACATTCAAGTCAAATTCTAAAGATTTCCAAATACTCAGATCTTTCACCGATGAATTTGTTTAGTGAACAGCTAATAGCTGCATAAACAGTCATGAAATCTGTTCATGACCCTTGAATTAATATGGAAAATAAATATTTTTTTATTTAAAGTCATCACTTAGTATTATTGGAGGTAATACTAAGTGATGACTTTTCCAAGAGCTTTCTGAGATGACCTGACAGATCCCTTCTCTTTGTTGTTCCATCTTTCCACAATCCCTGCTGTTCCTCGCTCCTGCCCACCCTCTGGTAATACAAGAAACATGACAGAATAAATAATATTTGGCAAAGCATACTTGTTTCAGGTTTCATGTTGTGTGCAGGTAATAAAGCTTTTTAAAAGTCTCCAATTCTAAGGAAGGCGCTAGGCTAAATAACTACGGTAGCAGGTAGATTCTTGGGTCACCCAAACCCATGAAAGCCCTCGGGAACGCCTGCAAGATATTGGTAATCAGGTCCCAGAAAAGTTGACCTGGCTCCGAGCTCCACGGATGAAGAAATTCCGGATGTGGGAGGCTGAGGGGAATGACCCTCAGAGCTAAAACCTGGCAGAGACAGTGTGAGACTCTAGGTCACTCAACCCCCGGCCAGCTGTTCTATCCGGAACATTACACTCGCTCTTAAAACTACCAGAAATCGGGCTTTCCTGGTGGCACAGTGGTTAAGAATCCGCCTGCCAATGCAGGGGACACGGGTTCAAGCCCTGGTCCAGGAAGATCCCACATGCCGTGGAGCAACTAAGCTCATGCGCCACAACTACTGAGCCTGTGAGCCACAACTACTAAGCCCACATGCCACAACTACTGAGCCTGCGCTCTAGAGCCCACAAGGCACAACTATGGAAGCCACGCGCCTAGAGCCCATGCTCCGCAACAAAAGAAGCCACCGCAATGAGAAGCCCGTGCACCACAACGAAGAGTAGCCCCCGCTCGCTGCAACTAGAGAAAGCCCACGTGCAGCAATGAAGACCCAACGCAGCCAAAAATAAATAAATTAAATAAATAAATAACTACCAGGAATCGCTTGCAATGAATAAAAATATTTCTACATTAAAAAATGAATTCATGACACAGTAAAAGCAGGTTGTAAGTAGTTAAGACAAGTCACCTAGTCAAGGCACCAATGATGAGAAATTCACACTGTGATTCACACCTTTTCTTGAATCTCTTTTTTTTTTAAATTTTATTTATCATTTGCTAGGCCTGTCTAGGGAAGGAAATTAATCTTTGGGTAATTGTGATCTTGGCTTAAAAGGACATTAAAAGAACTAAAGAAAATTGATACAATATCTGTTAAGATGACACAAAAAGGGTACATCTTAAAATAGTCTCTGCACCAGTCAAATAAAAGAAGCCTCTTTTATAAATGTAGTGAATGATTAATGGGCCATTTCAAGACCAATTAAAAGTCTCAACACACAAATCTACAAGTATGCAGTTGCAAGAGACAAAAGATAAGCAGATGGCGATTTCAGTGCCAACCGACTGGCAGAAAGAAATCATTAGCATATTGTAGCCTGAGAAATGAACAGGACCTTAGACACCAACTGATGCAGATGAACAAACAGAAAAAACAGAAACTAATGCAAGAAACTGACAAGCTGGGTGTGAAATAAGTGAGCCAGTTAGAGGGCAAGTGTCTAATCAGGTACCTTGCTTCCAAAGAACAGCCATTAAATACAAAATAATGCAAGCAAAACAAAACTGAACACTATTTCTTCAAGAGCATTTTTCAATCTCGACACGCTGAAAGCCTAAAAATAATGTTTGGGTCCTTTAAAAGTAATTTCCCCCAGGAGTTACCAAGAAAAATTTCATTTCTGCACCTTCTTTTCAGAGCACAGAAAATCTTTTTCATGATATTAACATTTCTAGGGGAAAACACACTTTTTTCCTCAGACATGTCAATGGAAACAAGAAATTATTGATCTATTGCTACTTAAGGGGTTGGTGCTAAACAGTTCAATTCAAAAACATTGACGGACTTCTGGTGGGTCAAGCCCACGGCTCACACCGCCTAACGTTGCCCAACCAGGACCCCACGGGGCTGGGCAGGTTTCTATTTCTAAACTCTTTTAGAAAGAGTTTCTCAGGGTCGGGTTTTTTCTCTTATTCCATATGAATTTTTATTTATTTATTTGTTTGTTTGTTTGTTTAACATCTTTATTGGAGTATAATTGCCTTACAATGGGGTGTTAGTTTCTGCTGTGTAACAAAGTGAATCAGCTGTACGTATACATATATTCAGGGTCAGTGTTTTGATGGGTAACATCCTATGCAAATGTAAGATAAGTAAAGTAATAAAATTTAAGTAAATTTTAAGTAAAACTATTAAGTAAAATAATAAAATTTCTTAACTAAATGACAATGTCCATGGCTCCAGGAAACCCTTAAAAAGGATAATTGTAAATTATTATGCTCTTGTCCACAGATGAAAAACTGTTTTGGACAGGACAGGACTTCCGGCATCCCTCCAACATCACTTACATTCTGCTCTTTACTGACCCTCTGAGCCCACAAAGAGTGTTGCGCACACGTGTGCGCACACGCATACACACATGCCCACATAGCCCTACACCCACACACAATACCCACGACAGAAAGGGAGGGGCAAAAGAACGGCAGAAGAACAGGAGGGCTTTGCAACATCGCTGCACACCGGGGCCCATGAATTATCTGCTGTGTTCAGAACAGTTTTCTTTGAGCTTGGCTCCCGCAGCCCAGGCTACTTGCACGAGCCTTAGGCACCTTCCTCCGCTGTGCTGAGTGGGCAGCGTGCTCAGCAGAGGACACACCTTTTCAACCTTCCCGGCTGCAGGGTCTGCCCTGCATCTGTGAGGTGTTCGCAAGCACAGGTATATTCTGACCGTTTGCTGCCAGACCGATGACTTCACGCCTTTTATCGCTCATGGTTGATTACGGCATTTGGATAAAGGCTGAAGTGAAAAAAAAAAAAAATCCAAGTTTTAAGGTGAAGCAGATTAGTTTTGAAAATTTTATTGTGTCCAAAAAACCAGCAAATAAAATTCTGTATCCACTGATTTACGTGACATTGTATTTTAAGTTGAAAACTAATTTTCCAAGTCTGGCAGCATGAACATTTCCGCCTGCCCTCCTGTCCCGGTACTTTGTACGATTCTGTCGGCTGCAGCTTGAACAGAGCCTTGGTCACTGTTGGCGGGACAGGTGAGCCAGCCGTGGTCCCCAGTGGGATACTCTGCAGATGGAGCTGCCCGAAGCAGCAGGTGCCGGGATCCGCCCAGTGCCCCTCCATCGCTCCTGGCGGGTGGCCAGTGGCCATAGACTGCAGAGCTGTGCTGGTGCCACTGAAAACCTCTGCGTCCCCAGGCTGGATTACAAAGCTGGGCCTGGCCAGCGGAAAGGCAAGAACCGAACAGAGCACCGCAGTGACAGTTTAGAAGGTGAATTCACTCGACATCGTGGTTTTAAGATTGTTGTCATTTTCCAGGCGCCTTTGTACTAAAATATTATGTACACAAGTTAAATTCTCAAATAATGCAATCTAAAATAAATTATATCTGGATTTGATATAAATACATACATATTTTTTAGACTGGTTGTCTTGATGCCATGATGTACTGCAGACACTGCTAGAGCCCACCTGTTCCTTATTTTAGGGACTAAATGTTCAAATGTTCCCATTGAAACATATCCTCTCCAGGCCCCCATTCAGTTAAGGATGTTTATGGGACACAGTTCTGCAGTGACACATAGGCACAGGTCACCAGGAGGAGCTTCCTTCCCAAACAAAAGGGCAAAACCTAGCTAGTCAGGGCTCTTCCCCGTCTGCTACCTGGGATTCGGGTTACGGGAGCCACTTTGTGACCAAGATGTGACAATTATGAAGAGGAGAAAGAGGCTGACATGCAAAGCATTGAAAAATAATAAGATATCATTGCACATTGGGCTAATGAAGCAGCACTGGGCAGACCTATCCTGCACTATTCGGGGCATATGAATACGCCACACACATATACGCAAGTACACACGTGTACACACGTACACATGCACACATACACACACACAGATGCACGCACACACACACGAGTTCAAGCCATGTCTAATCAAGTTTTCAGTTACTTTCAGCTAAACACATTGCAAACTGATTCACCAAGTACCCTTGTAAACACAAAATATCAACTTCCATATAGGGTGTTCCATTCATTGATTCATAAGAGTTCCACCTTTTCTAGGAATTTCAAGCAGAAATTAAAGATTTACTGAGGTGATAAAATGCCTAATTATTAGGCTTAAGTTGTGGAGGCAGCCTTAATTCCTGAGATGAATATACACTAAAGAGTAAGTTGATGTAATCTATTTCTGCAATAAAAACTTAACTTTGGCAATATTAATACCTGACGTATGTTAGTAAAATGGTACATACTGGACAGAGATGAAGATGCACACAGGACACACACCTTCCCTCCTATGCTCCTGCAGTTGCTACGGGGACAGAGGACAGAACACACAGCCTGTAAAACTACAGCATTCCTTGCCAATCATTATGCTAGAATTAGGTGTAAAGTGCTAGCAGGAGGGAAGGGAGAGCATAGGGGAAGCTACTAATAATCAAGGTAGGAAAGGTTTGGAAGTGAGTCTCCTGGCAGCGGAAGTGGAAAGGAAGATAATCTGATATGTCTCGGACCTACGTTTTTAGGGACTTGAAGAAAAAGTAGCTGTAGGGGCAGACTGCCTTTACTAAAGGTTATTGATCCTTCTTCATTAAACCAAATGTGTTTATTGGCACATTTTCAAGGAGAAAAACCAATAAGTAAATTCTACTTATGCAAATCTGAGTGTTTTTACATCAAACACTTTACCTTTAAAATTCTCTCTCCTTTCCTTTACTCAGGTTGACACAATTTTCTTTAATCATTCTTTCTCTTCTCCTAGCATGGAAGTGATATTCTCTTCCTATTTTCTAGTATTTGAGTGTAATTTTTAAGAGGACTTCTTGAGTTAGCAAAATCCAAACTTTGTATCCCTCTCCATCTCAGAAAAGAGGTCTGGAAATGATTTAATTATGTCTCCTGTCCTTACAATTTTTGGTTAGTGTGGTCTAACTCTTCTCTTCTCCCTTACTTAAACTTGGTCAGTACTTCACTTAATCTCAGTTAGTTCATATTTATCAACGTGCTTTAAAAACGCTTTGCTTTCACCTTTGCTTCTTGCGTATCACATCTTCTTATGGATCCAATTTCCTACTGAGGCACATGTGTTTGTAGTACTTTTAGCAAATACCCCCAAGTAAGGCTCAGTTCTTCGTCTGAAAATATCTTTATTTTCCTTGACAGATAATTTAGCGGGATAGAAAACTGAAGGAAACCAAGTTTATTTTTCCTTAACACCCTCAGTATATATCATTGCCTTCTGGCTGGTGTAGAGTTAACTGTCAGCGTAATTGCTATACATTCGACGGCAATCTGAAAGTTACTGTGGAGTGAAAAACTTTGTCTCCGACTTTCAATTTTCTGATGATAATGCACCAGGCATAGATTCTTTTTAAGCCCTGTTTGGGAGTCAGTACAATTCTTAATCTGAAATCTTGTGATTTTTGTCATTTCTGGAAAATGCCTGGTTGTTACCTCTCCAAACACTGTCTTCAGTTCTTTGTTTCTAACCTCTCTTCCTGGAGCTCCTCCTGGATCTGCATGGGATCTCTGCATTGTAGTCTCCATGACCCTCAACCACTCTGAAATCTACTTTATTCCAACAAATCTACCTTCTAATTCTCTAATTCCACTTTTGCTTGTGTCTAATCAGGTTTTATCCCACTCCTCTAAGGACTTTTTGTTTTGGCCATGGCGCACAGCACGTGGGATCTTAGCTCCCCGACCAGGGATCGAACCGGCACCCCCTGCATCGGAAGCGTGGAGTCTTAACCACTGGACCACCAGGCAAGTCCCTCTAAGGACCCTAAAGTCAGGATAGAGGTTATCTCCAAGGGAGGAGAGAAGGGTGATGCTAAGAAAGGGACACTAAGTAGCTTCTAATGAACTGACAGTGGGGTTTTTTTTTTAGCCTGGCTTATGTTAAACAGATATCTGTTCAAAGTATTTGCTATGCTATATTTCGCCTTTCATGAACTTTCAGTATACGTTTTATCTTCCTATAAAAAAAAATACTGAACAACAAATAGTAAGTTAAGACTTGAAGATGTTAAACATTTCTTGGTATAAATCCTTCCCTTTCATCTGTAATTTTTCTATGGTTAATATTCTAACAGGCATTTCCACCTCTACTTCACCTTTCCTTCAATTTATTTCTTCCTTTTCAATTTCTTGGTTTCCCTTTTAATGATCTTAGTTTCTTTATTTGTTGTATTAAAACCTTTATGTCATATTTTCCATTAGGCAGTATGATTCTTGATGTGTCCCTTTCTAAATACTGGTCAGTGCCTTTGTAACCTTGGACACATAGTGACTGAACTGAAACCGTAAGAAGGCAGAGCAAGCAGTGTAAGACATTACAAGCAGCACTTTCCATTCCCCAAGCGCTCTTGAACACTCTCCAAGTAGAAATAGACTGAAGCCTTCTATCAGCTGAAGCCTTTCTCCTGGGCTACATGCCAGATTTAATAGTATTCATAATCACCTTCTTGCCAAAGTATTTTTAACCTACACTTATTTTTTTTTTGCAAGAATTAAAAACACATTCTACAAACATGTCTTGAGTTTCTGACTACAATTAGATATCCAAATTATACACAAAAAGGACACAAACTATTTATAATAGCTCTTAGAATATTACATGAAGAAAAGCATAAAAATTCAGAGTTGATTATATGCTGGCTTGTCAGTAAATGGAGCATTAGAAAGCAAATTTCTGTCATAAAAGCTATCATCCGAGTAATCTTCCAAGGAGTCCAAATGTCACACACATATCTACACATGAGCACACACACACACACACACACACACACACGTATGTGTGTATTTATATTCGTCAATTCACATTTAAAGCTAAGATAGGAATATATAAACAAGCATATAGATATTCCTTCATTGACATTAAAAGCTTGAAATGAGAATCAAATAATATCCCAAGAAGCCACACCCCGCTCTTTAAGAAAGGCCTGATAGCTTTACTAAAGCTGCCAGAATACAAAATATGCTTATTTAACCCAAAGTTGGCATTATCTAAAGTATACAGAAAGATATTAAAACAAATTTTCATCACTTTAGCGATATTTGTGGTCTATCTTGCATGGAAAAACAGGCAGATTTGTTGAGTGTTTCTCCTAGCAATGAGTATTCATGACTATTTTATCTAAAGTTGGGAAAGCTAAATTACTGATTAGCTCTAAGCAATACTGAGGTATAAGTGGAGACTTTAACGCCAGCCTGAATGTCCTGTGATCTTGTTGAAAAATCATTTCTCATTATTTCTCCTTCGAAACTTGGAAGTTGGATTAAATGATCCTCAAAGACACTCCCAGCTCTAACAGTTCATGATGATAAAAACCTCCTTAAATAAAAATGCAGATGAAAAGGAAATGGACCACACTTTTCGCTAAATGCCTAAAAACGTTTCTGATATTATGCTCTTCCAAATGCAACTTTATATAATAGACTTCATAGAACGAGGACAAAAAAGGCATTTCCGTTTTACATGCACAGAGAAAATTACACACCGCAGGTGAATCCCTCTACTGTAACCCATGCTAGCGGCCATCCACGGAGTGCACTGGGATGTTCACACATGGCCACCGCGGTCACAGCCTCCCATGAGCTCCCCCTGGCCACAGGAAGTCATGGTCACACCAGAGCCCTGAATCCAGACGCCTGGGCAGGCAGGCGAGACTTACAACTGGTTTTTTTTGTTTTTGTTTTGTGTTGTCGCCGCGCCTCATGGCATGCAGGATCTTAGTGCCCCAACCAGGGATCAAACCCATGCACCCTGCCAGGGAAGTCCAGGCGAGACTTAGAACTGTTTAAAGTGACTATTACTGTCTATTTTAAATCTTCTGAGTTAAAATATTTAATTTCCTCTCATTTACCTTCTCTGACTGTTTTGACTCCAGTTCTAGTTACCAAGAAAGAGATTAAAACAAAGGCTTACCTGGTAGCATATCTTGAACACAGGAGGTACATTTCCATATTAACATTGTTTTGTAAAGCACTATATTCATTGATTATAAATGAATAACTGTAAGATGAAATGAACACATATTTGCTTTTTGAAGGTTTTCCTGCATCAGTATCACACCAGGTTCACGGAACAAAAGACAGCAGCCTCCTGACAGTATCCAGTGAATAATCACAACGCAGAAATAGTTACTCACTTGGGCCTCTTCTCTTCTCAATGGGCAATTTCAAAGAAAAAAAAAAGCATTATGTAAATTTATCTCTTCTATTTGCAAAGAGAGGAATACATCACTTGACTTAGAAAATCCCTTTCGTTTAAAGGTCCCAAAGCATTTTTTAAAAAGCATTTCTTTAATTTTCTCAGTAGGTGTGTGAGGAATGGGGTGGTCGTGAGTTAGAAATGATAGAGAACAGGTGGAGAAACCAAGGCAGGTGTCGCACGCAGACCCAGTGTGACTCGCAGTGAACTGACACCCCCTCCCCCAGTTGTGGAAAGACTTCGCAGTGGGAGGTGGGATTTATTTGATAGTAGGTGGCGCCTATATATTAGCCCTCAGCCACTTTCTTGCACTCTGGGTTCCTCATCTAAATCACAGTCTGGACAGGCACAGGGTTGAGGATTTGGAATAACTAGGCGCCAGCAGCCACAGTCCCAGCCCGATCCGGACTCCACAAACCCTGGAGCAGCTTGCTCAAGTCACCTTTATGTCACTTTACCGTCAATGGTCAGTGTACCACCTGTGAAAGCACATACTTCATTGACACAACATACTAACAAAATTATCTTAAAAGTGGCTTAAAACATTTGAAATAGAGTGCACACACATAAGACACATACTGGGACATCACTGTAGGCAGGGTCTCCCTCTGCTTCTTCATTAGCATTTATTTCTCTGTGTCTGTCCCAGCAATGGAGTGAATGCTATTTCATTAAGTGTAAGAGGTCAGAACAAGAAAGAATAATAGAAAGAGACAAGAAAAAAACTAAGAGATTTAGCATTTCAAGATGTTTTAAGAGTCTCAGAAGGCAAGAACGATATCTAGATAGAAATCTATCTAGAGAAGAAAATGCTTAATGAGAATGATAATTGCTAATATACAGACAGTGACTCTTTCCATAAGTGATGGAACAGATCCAACAAAAGAGAAAGCAGGCAAGTAAAAAATAAAACACGATATTCCTCCCATTACTAAAATAAAACATCCTTTGACCTCGTTACAAAATGTCTTGGCATTTTTCATTTCCCAGAAATGACTGGAAAACAAGAATGTTACAACAACGAGATACCACTACACACCCATTACAACGGCCAAAATGTATGCCCCTATTCTGCTGCTTCTTTCTTTTGTCCAACTTCCCTGAAGTTAATCTTCAAAACATTTCTGCAATGTTTTTGTTGATTCCTGCTTTTTTGCAGAAGTATTGCTTTGATTGCTTTACTGACAAAAACAATCTAAAAAGCACTTCTACCTGTAGTGGGAAGTTTGTGAAAGTATTTGCTGCTGCTGTCTTCCATCAAAGATACTTGGTCAAAAAGATAATATTTTGGCAACATCCTCTGGCTGGAAATTAACACAAAGACTGACCTCTCTCCTGGGACAGAAATATACACGTTAAGAAAGCCAAGCCACCAGTGGCTTTTCTCAACGAAAGTGTTCCGAGAAGGAGAGAAAAATGAATCTTCAGCCTGAATTTTAGGTTAGTGTTTCGAGAAGGGCCCACTGGAAATTCGAGAGACTTCTGAGAAGCAGAGAAAGCTTCGTACTCGGCACCAACTCCCTGAGAAAGATTTTTGAAGATGCCTTGGCTTTGGTGAGGTGCATGCCGGGTAAAGAGGGCGTCTCCCGGGCTGGCCAGCTCCGGGCCCGTCCACGCCACTCCATAAACCCCCAGCAGCACGTTGTTGGGAGTCTGTATTCTCCCCAAACCAACAAAACCAAGGTGTTCTCAGGCACCACCAGCGTTCTTTCTGGGCAGAGAATACCAAAGTTTTCTTCTTCTTGATGGTTTTTTTTTTCCCCCATTTTTTACAGACAGAATCACTAAAGATTCCAAAAGAAGCATGCAAAACACAAACCGACGCGGTCAGTGTGCACGTACAAGATAAGCACAAGGTGCCCGATTGACCAAGGATGCCCACAGTCTCACCGCTTTGCAAATTGCAAGTGCCGTTAGAGAAAAATGGCCCGGTTGTTAGGGCCTTCAATACCCATCATGAGTCATTAGACTAAACACCAGAATTCTGTACACTTTCGCAGAGGCGTTACGGCTATTTCCTGCCTGTGTATCACGCTCCAAACCACCTTGAGCATTTCAAGCCATGTGGCTCCACCAAATGTGCAGAGCTTCCTTTCCTTGGCGATGCAATAAAAAATAGTTTATGATGCTTAAAGGTAAGGCTTATCCACTGGAGAACAATCTAACTTCGGTAAAGCGCCAGGATTTTCCAATCATTCCTTCTAGCAGAGAAAAGATGAAGACAGGTTTTCTCCTGCCTACGTGGGCATCGTGCCTCCCCTGAAAGGACATTCCCATCAAGTGGGAGGGTGGATACTCAGGAACGAAACCCGGGGGCGGGGGTACTTTTCTCAAGTCCCACCAACGAAGAGCTAGTCTCCATATCCTGCTGCTGCTGAAGCAGTTACTTGAGAACATGAGGTTATAGGCAGAGTCACACCGAATTTGTTTAGATTCAGAAATCCCTTAATAGAATAATTAATTTTAATATTTAAGGTGTTACTTCAACAAACAAATTGCAAATTTATAGGGAGAAAAATTCTGATTCAAAACTGAGCTGCAGGGGCTTCTCTGGTGGCGCAGTGGTTGGGAGTCCGCCTGCCGATGCAGGGGACGCGGGTTCGTGCCCCGGTCCGGGAAGATCCCACATGCCGCAGAGCGGCTGGGCCCGTGAGCCATGGCCGCTGAGCCTGCGCGTCCGGAGCCTGTGCTCCGCAACGGGAGAGGCCACAACAGTGAGAGGCCCACGTACAGGAAAAAAAACAAAAAACAAAAAACACTGAGCTGCGTACACAAATTTGCCTCATTCTCTTTTGAGACTCCACTAAAATAACAGCCCAGATGGTCAATACAAATAAATAAACCCATGACAATCAAAAGGCCAGAATGGGGGAGGTCATCAACAGACAGGAGATTTCAGCAAATTCTGGAAACATGTAAAACGCATGGGAGAGGGCTGACAGATGAGACAGACAGGGAGAGGCGTGGGGCAGGAACCACCGGATTCTCTGGGCCCAGAGACCCTGCACGGTGCCAGGGGCAGGAGAGCAGGAGGGAGTTGCAAACAGAGAGGCTCGGGAAGGCCCTCTGTGGATGGAGACACACAGTGAATTAGTAGCTGCCACCCCTACAAGGACACCAGCTGTTAAAGGAAAGCACCATATATATAATCCTTAAAGAAACTGGACAAATTGACAGAAGAAAAAGAATGGATCCTGTGTGGAGTTGAACTCAAGAGAAGCCATTCTCATTCTAGTATTTTGGGAGGAGAAATCTGTCATTTTCCCACCCAACCGTCCAAACGAAAATTCCCACCAAGGGGAAATTTTGTAAGAAAACAGACCTACCTACAGGAGCGCAGAGGAAGCTCAGACCATCTACCCAATGTCTTCAAGTATGAACAGACAACCAAGGAGCACAAGGCAGAAGAAGTTAGTCAGCACCATGACAAAGAAAGAGCAAGAGAAAAAGAAGGAAAACTAATCCCAGAAGAAACAGGGAAATTCAAAGAACTAAGGGAAAAGTAACAAAACAGATTATAATAAATACACTTTCAGGAAATATCAGTATATATATTTCTTTAAACAACAGGAAGGAGACTAAAAGCCCTGCCTTTCTTGTTAGTCTGTTCCCGACCCCTTCGAGCCCTGCGTGGATCCTAAGATGAGACCCCCCCTTGATAAAGGCAGGACCTGCCATCCCTGCTGTAGGGCCTGGATGGGTTCCCAAATGCCCGTCAGGCACCAGGAAGTCCCTTTCCAGCTTTGTAGCTTTCAGTGCTGCTACTTAGTAAAAATAGGGCAGGGGCTTGTATTTCTCAAAACACATCAAAGTTCAACGTGTAAAATTTCTATATTTAATTTAAATATGCCACATTTAAAAAAAAATAGGGCATGGGGTTTGAGAGCCTGGTGGTTCAGTGGGCGTCTTGCTACACAGGAGGAAAGTAACACTGATTCAGCAGCAGGATGCCCCCCAAGTTAGAGGCGATGCCCCCGGCTTTTAGAGGTTATTGATCATCATGAAGCTACACCTTGACTTTGCCAACATGGGCCTCACTGCTCACGCCTGCTAGAGCCAGAGAGGGAGTCCCAGGAAGGGGAGTTAGAGCCTGAAAGAGCCTTTTTCCTACCCAGACCCTACACTTCCTCACACGCCTCCAGCAAAACAAAGAAAACTGAAGCATGTAATTTTATGCATTACGATTCCTGTGCTTCTATATGCAAATAGGATTGGAGTAACGGTATGAGAAAGTCGTTGACCAGCTCTTTTTATCTTTCAATTTTACCCTCTGTTTTGTGTATTGATATTAAAGGGCATCCTTTTAGAAACCTACAAACTCCTAATTCAGATTTTTTTCAGATCTATTTTAATTCAAGTAGATTCCTGACTAAGTTGAACTATGTAATTCTTCATCTGCTTTCTTTTCAGGAAAAAAATGCCGTATCTTCAGCTAAAGACACAATAAACGTGTTAATATGAGGCATTAGAGGACATGAAGTAGATTGTCCTCATCTGACAGAAGACAAAACAAAAGGAGGCTGTCCAAGTGTTCCCCTGGTGTCCACTGTTACTTAACGAAGCGTTATTAAGACAGAACCTTCATCAGAAAAGTGCACACATCCTGACTTCCCCCAGAGAGAAGGCAGCTGTGTAGCTACCACCCAGGAAGAGCAAGAAAAGACAAAGCCTTGCTAGGCCTGCAGAAGCCCCTGCAGCCCCAATCCCGCCCTCTCTCCAAAGGTAACTGCTGACTTCTCAATACTATGTCTAGCCCTGCTATCTGTTTTTGAACTTCTCCTTAAAACGAAATCAAAGCATGCCTTTTTCAGTGTCCGGATTAGTCTTTCTCAAAATGTTTCCGCGATTCATATGTGTTGTACAGTACTCTACTTTATGGATACAAACAACTGATTTCTCGTTCGTTGTTGGGTGCTTGGATAGTGTCCAGGGTGCAGCTATTGTAAATGACACTTCCGTCCACACTGAAGAGCACGTCTTCTGGTCACACAGACGTGCATTTCTGTTGCGTCGATAACTAGACGTGGAACTGATAGGTCACGGGATGTGTGTGTTCAGTTGTAGAAGTTTCTGTGCCATACGGTTTCGAAGTGGTTTCACCTCATTTGTGAAGTGCTGTTCGTCTCTGTTGCCCTATTTCCATTGAGTTATCCATCTTTTCTCCATTGATTTCAAACCATAGAATGTCTTGAGTAACTCCATTTTATGGTACAAAGGTGCAGACTCTGCCTCTTGGGCTGACAACAAAATGTCCTGATCTCCAGGACAGCCACTGTGTTGTATAAGCAGAATATGCAAAGCAGAAGTGAAGGATGTCTAAAGAGTCGACACTCGCAGTCTCTCTAATTTCAGAAGGTAACCAAAGTCTCTGGCTGCGGGGTTTCGATTTGGCTGACATGGAAGATGCTTGGGAGGCACAAAATCAAATTGGTTATCCCCTGGTCTGGTGAGTAAGATAAAAAGGTCTGAGGAATTAGCCATAGCTTCAGCTGACGTTCAGCTCTGAGTGATTTCACATCTCTTCCTGGTCGTCGCGGTCCTGGGTCTAGAAACCTGATGTTCGAACCGGAACTGGAAGAGGTAACTTGATGTGGTCCTTTTCTCAGGTGATGCTCTTGAACAGAAAGACGCTGGGTAGGCGGGGGAGGTACACCTCTACTCATTAAAACTTTTAAAGTGAAGCTAGGTTAATAACTAAGATTGGAGTCAAAATATGACACATTGCAAGTGACCACATGCTCATTTACATTTCAGAACAGAGAGAATTTTCCTGTCTAGAGAAGACAAAGAATGACGTATCTGACGTAACATGATGATTATTTGAAATGAATTAACTATACCGCTGGGGGAGATAGGAGAAGTAACGTGTCCTGTTTTCATCCCTTTAGAATGAGACCCTTTCAGCCCTGGGTGTCCCCCTGCAATTCATCCAGTAGGAGTTTCCAAAGCTGCCATTACAGAAAGCCTTCTCTTGAAGTCAGAGCAGCACAGCTAAAGACAGAAGGTTTGCGTTTCCTTCAGAAATCCTGTGATGGAATGGAGAAGCCTGCCTTCAAAGCAGAGGGCCGAGCAAAGCAAATCTTAGACCCACTGGTGAGGCTCCACACTCCACTACAAAATTTAAACATCCACCCTGCACCTCGCTTCTGAACACAGATTTCTCAAATCATCAAAATGACCCCGACAGGGATCCACAGCAGAGTCCGCAGTGGCCACCCGCAGAAAGTGCCCCGAACACAAAGGGCACCACGGAAAGGAGTCTCGCACTGATTCGTGCTTCTAGAGAGGACACAGCAAATCACACTTGACTTCTCAGCAGGAAGCTCTGGGGCTGGAAGTGAGGACATACAAGAAGAGAAGCTTTATTTTTACATGTTTACATAACATCTGTTTATTTAATCACAAGGAGAAATATATATATATATATATTTTTTTTTTTTTTTTTTTTTTTTTGCGGTACGCAGGCCTCTCACTGTTGTGGCCTCTCCCGTTGCGGAGCACAGGCTCCGGACACGCAGGCTCAGCGGCCATGGCTCACGGGCCCAGCCGCTCCGCGGCATGTGGGACCTTCCCGGACCGGGGCACGAACCCATGTCCCCTGCATCGGCAGGCGGACTCTCAACCACTGCACCACCAGGGAAGCCCGAGAAATATTTTTGAAAGAAGAAAATAAAAACATTAAAGGGAAACAAACACCTCTACTTTACTCATAGGCTTCTTTCCTATAAAATCATTATTACAGGACCAGCACTTTAGACACTTAACACAAAAGCGTAATAATTACAGCAGAACGAAAGGATGTCGTTGGAAAAGAATAATTTCCAGCTGGTTTAGATTGGAGCCTGAAGTCAGAGCCACACCCTCTGAAATTTGGCATCATGGTTGGTGGTCACAGGCGTTCTTCCCAAGGCGTCCACCTGGTATAAAACCTACAACGGGGACACTGTATAAGACGCTGCAATGTTTGCTTTAGTATTTGCAGAAGGCAACTTTGTAACTTCACGCACACACTCACATGAACGCACGCTCACACGTACACAAACAGGCCTCTACAAAATCACGACCTCCCTGATGGGTCCAGCACGTTAACAAAGAAGAGCCAGGAAGAGCTGCCGCAAGAGCTGAGACGGGATGGGCGCTGGGCGACGACGGGGAGCAGAGGCAGGGCGAGAGGGGCGTCAGCGACCCCGGCGAAGGGCGCTTTGGAAAGGGCTCCATTGCAGGACGTTTCTTCCCAGTGAAACGCACGGCATCGCTGGGCCCCAGGCTCACTGAGGCAGAGTGCAAGTAGACACTTTCCGATGAATATGAATGCGCGGATTAGGGCTCCAAGTTCAGCACGAGCTAAATAATAATAGTAGCAACAACACCAAGCATGTACTGTTCTGAGTGCTTTACACGCATTTGCATTTAGTCATTGTTCATCCTCACAACTCCCCTCCGAGGCGGGTCCTAAGAATACGCTCATTATTTAAATGGGGAAACTATGGTACAGAGAGGTTAAGTACCTTGCTCAATTTCGCACAGCACGGAAACGCTGGGACCAAAGCTCAGTTCAGGCAGAGCCCAGAGGCCTGTGTGGTGGCACAGAGCCGGACTCAGAGGACAGGAGAGCAGGCAGCTCACCAGGTGAACGATGACCTAACGAGGCCAGAGCAAGGCCTTCCTCAGGCATGGAAGCCACACTCCACGTGGAGATGTCCGGGCCCCGAGGCCACAGAGCTAACCCTAGTAACTCCAAGCCACAAACAAGGAGCCCTGCCCACAGCCACCCCTGCCCCCGGAGGCGGCCCCCTCCCCATCAGGGCCAGCCCTGTGGGAGGGAAGGTGTAGGGCTCTTCCCTGAAGAGAGGACCACGTTCCGGGCCTGGAAAACCCAGGGGGCCCTCAGCAAAGAGGCGTAGCCAGGTCTGCCCTTCGGCCACCTAATGCCGCTTCCAGATTTTAAAAGTGAATATTCTGGTTTATGAATGACCTAGGCCCTTCTTTTCCTCTTTCCCACTTTTTAAGCTTCTTTTGAACAATTCCTTTATTAGAATTTCCCCCATAAATAACCCTGGAGTTTAGCGCAAGCATCTGTCATTAGCACTATTCCGCATCGTTAATCAGACGTGCACCTGTGTGGTTCGCCCAAGTACCTGGACGGAAGGTAACGAAATCGAGAGAGCTTCCTGCTGGGAGGGTGTCTTACACACCGAGCCAACTAAAATCAGGGCCAGAGACAACGGAAGGGTTAAAATAGCACACAGCATTTTATTCAACGTCATACCGTGACATTAAGGACAAATCATACAATTATATTTCTCATCAACAGAACTCGTGATTTGTATTCCACAGTAATTAAAAGAATTGACAAATATTGATTTTTACATTTAAATATTTTATACTAGCAATTTATACTAAGTCCTTCACAAGGAATGCATAATTTCTTCCAGCACAGACCTACTGAGGACCTGCTAATCACAGCCTGTTTATTTCCTCCAGTGTTTCCCTGGAATAAATCTCCCCAATTCTAGACTCATCCAGGGATGCCCTGTAGGTCGAATGCTTTCTGCTGGACTTCAGTCTCATGCATGGTAGGATAAGCCACTAGTATTTGAATTCACTACTAATGAATGTAGAAAATGCACAAAAGCAGATTTTGTTCCCAGCAGGGAAATCAGACGACCCAGAGAGTTCTATTTGATTATACTGCAGATGTCTTTAAGCTGTTTGTCCAAATTTTCTAACAAAATTTCCCCCCCAAATTTTTTTTATTACTTTAATTCAAAACAGTATGATATTTTAAATTAGGTTTGTTTGACATATGTCATGGCTTCAGCCCCATCAAATCAAGATGGATTTAGCTTTGATTTTCACTCCCTTCTCAACTTGGTAACATCACAAGTCTACCCTCTCCTATAACTTTATTTTTACTAGACTGTTGAAATTCCCGACATTTCCAGACATCTATTACAAGTCGATAAATGTAAAAGATCACTTGAAAGGATCTGAAATCTGTTTAAATCATTTCAAAGAATTTAGACATAAATGAATTAGTAGCTATTTCTTCATATGTTGAAAGCAGAAAGTTATCACCGTTGTCATTTCATGTTTATCCACATACAACCTCTCCAGATAATGTCACCTACACCCATGGCTTTAGTTAGTATCTCTTCGCAGCAGGCTTACAACTACATCTCCAGATTTCTCTCTAAGATCTAGATTCATCCATGCAACAACTTCTTTTTTTTAATTTTTATTGGAGTATAGTTGCTTTACAATGTTGTGTTAGTTCCTACTGTACAGCAAAGTGAATCAGCCATACATATACATACAGCCACTCTTTTTTGGATTTCCTTCCCATTTAGGTCACCACAGAGTATTGAGTATAGAGTTCCCTGTGCTACACAGTAGGTTCTCGTTAGTTATCTATCTTGTACATGGTATCAGTAGTGTATATATGTCAATCCCAATCTCCCAATTCATCCCACCACCCCCCCTTGGTGTCCATATGTTTGTTCTCTACGTCTGTGTCTCTATTTCTGCTTTGTAAATAAGTTCATCTGTACCATTTTTCTAGATTCCACATATATGCATTACTATACGGCATTTGTTTTTCTCTTTCTGATTTACTGCGCTCTGTATGACAGGCTCTAGGTCCATCCACGTCTCTACAAACATCCAACAACCTCTTAAACGTCCCCTGGATACCTACAAAGGCACCTCAAACCCAGGATGCCCGAAACCCAGTTCATAATCTTCCCCCACCGCACCTGCTCTGCTCGGCGTTACTGTCTCAAACAACGGAATCCCTCGTAGCAATGTGTGCAGGGTAGCGCTGCCCTCTTCCCTCACTCCCTGCATCCAATGCAACTCCACGGTATTTTGATTTTGCCCCCGCTTACCTCCTGAATGTACCCCAATCTCCTTTCACCCACTTCTTCCACTCTAGACCAAGCCACCCCTCAGGTACTGTGATACCTGAGGGGTGGTGTCCCCACACCCTCCTGCCCCCCTTCTGTGCAAACACTTCTTTAAACTCTTAATGCTTTCGGTTTAGAAGCATTAAGGTATGATCCCTTGATGGAGCCCAAGTCCCTTCCTGGTCCTGCCTGAGACATTCCTCCAGCCCCCCACCAGCCCTGTGTCCTTCACCATCTCTCTCCTCCCCCCGCACCCCCGTCTCTCGTATTCGCCACACTGCTGCCCACACGGTCTTTGCACGATTGTCTTCTCAGCCTGGTAACCTTTCCCTCCTCGTCTGCCTGGTGACGTCCTACTCAGCTTTTGGATCTCAGCTGTGTCACTTCTTCCAGGAAGCCTTCCCTGAGCCCCTGTCGAATCCCCCTATTCCAGGCTCTCACAGCACCACACAGTTGCGATGTTATGGTATCTGAGTGAGTCTCTGACCTGTGTCTGTCTTCCCTAACTAGATTCTGAGCTCCAGGAAGACAGAGGCCACGCCTGGTTTAAGCTCATTTGCACATCCCCAGGGTCCCAGCCCAGGCTTAGCAGACAGGCCCTCAACGTACAGCTGATCATTGGGAGAATGAATGAGCATCAGGTATTTTACACAAGCTTTGCCTTCACAAACATGAACCCTTAGCACATCCTACGGAATAAAACAGAAGATGGCTTCATGATCCTTAACAAAAACTTTCTCAGTTAGTATTGGCTCAACATCCTATAAGGGCATCACATTTTCTTGAATAAGAACCGGGACAGGGCTTCCCTGGTGGCACAGTGGTTGAGAGTCCACCTGCCGATGCAGGGGACGCGGGTTCGTGCCCCGGTCTGGGAAGATCCCACATGCCACAGAGCGGCTGGGCCCGTGAGCCATGGCCACTGAGCCTGCGCGTCCAGAGCCTGTGCTCCGCAACGGGAGAGGCCACAACAGTGAGAGGCCCGCGTACCGCAAAAAAAAAAAAAAAAGAACCGGGACAAACACTGACGTGAGGTCTGTGATAATGTCTGTTTCACTGAGTTTCCTAAGACCTTATAGAATCATTAGGCTCTATGAACCTAGCGGACATGTAGCACATTCTCCGCGGAGTTCTCTGAATCAATCCCATTCCAAGGTGACATCTTAAAATCACAAGCGTCTGACTTCCGGGGGTAAACGTTTCCTTATACAACCACCCCCCAGGTCTCAGGCCACCAAAATGAGGACACGAGTCCTCCCAGGGTCTCTGAAACATGCAGAGCGAGCACACGTGGCCTGAGAATGACAACAAAAGTGGTGCAGGGAGAAGGGTCGTCAGGGCGAGAAGTTGCTGCTATGGATTTCCTCTGGCACAAACGCACTGAGCACATAAAACCAACACGCTGTGCTGGTGCCGGACATCACCTTGGCAACCCCTCCTGACATGAGCGCAGAGACGGGGCAAGAAGACCCTCTTTGTCTGGATCCAACTGCACCATCAGAAAAGGACCTAAGTTCAGTGCCCCAACCTTTCTGTGAAAAGGAGCTACTTCTCCTTTCCGCAAAACCTTGAGATCCCAAAGGAGGCAGGGGAGCGGCAGGCAGGGGAGGGCGGGGTCTGCCTGAGTCCGCAGGACACAAGCTAAGGAAATGAGGACTGGAAGCCTGCGGCTGCGATGTCTCAAATAAGAGCTCCACGGTCTCCGAGAAGGAGCAGTGAGGCGGCAGCTGGCTTGCAGGCCCACCGCGTTCCGCCGCCACGTCCACGGGCTGCATGCAGCCCTGGGACTCCAACTCTCCCTGTAAGTCAGGTGACATCAAGATACGCATTCTGGGGGACTTCCCTGGTGGTGCAGTGGTTAAGACTCCTCGCTCCCGATGCAGGGGGCCAGGGTTTGATCCCTGCTCAGGGAACTAGAGCCCACATGCTGCAACTAAGGCCCAGCACAACCAAATAAATAAATAAATATTAAAAAAAAAAAAGATACGCATTCTTCTAGCTTCACCGCAGGATAGCAAGTAAAGGTGACGTTAGAGCAATAAATTATTCATACCGTTTAGAAGTTAGTTAAGCGTCTGAACGGAGATCTTTATTTCAGAGCACACTAAATTATTCCAAGTGATTTCAAAGGAAAAATAGACTGAATTATCATAATCCACTAAGTGCAAGAGAAAAGCTTTCGAGTAACTTATTTGCATGCTGTGCTGAATTCAGTAACAGTGGATTCTACCACAGTGGAGTCTAAAAAGGACTACATTTATCCTTAAATAGTCAACACCAGTTAAAAATCATGCTATACAAGTCCGAGTCCTCAAGAAGTTACTTCAATCCTAAATTAGAATAGTTACGGAAAAAGTCATGTTTCTAAAGCAGCTTAGGTGAAGTCCAGCTGAGAGTTGTAAGAAGTTCTTCACCCTCTTATCTCAAGTCTGTATTTGTTTTTGCCTGAACTAATAGCTGTAAATGGTCCATCTAAGCTAAGTCTCCTCTTTCCTGTCTCCTATGTCAGATTATCTGACAAGCCTCCAGAAAATGTGCTGATGATAGCATCCCCTTGTTAGGATCACTAACGTCTCCCCCGCATTTTCCGCTGGAGCGAAGGTTTCCCGAGATCTAGTGCCAACGTGTGGCTCGCCTCAACACTCACAAGGCGCCTAATCACCCTCTAACCAAATTTCTACTTGCTTCTCCCTGAATCTCCCCCGACCTTTTTGTTCCCTACAATGTCCAATGTTTAAAATATTTTCTCGTGCATTTAGGCTCAATTCAAATGGTACCTTCTCCTCTGAGAACTGGATGATTGCTAAGGTCAAAGGTAACTTCACCTTGCCGCGACCCTTTAAGCATACTGAACATTCGTGAGCTTTAGCGAGTGTCTGTGAAGTGTAAGACAAGATCTTGACCTTCTCAGAGATTAACGTCTGGCAAGAGGTAGAACACGAGAAGTCAATGACCACGTCTCACAGGATATGTATTCTGATAATGGGATGCAGGGAAGACCACGAGAGAAGAAAGGACCTAAACCAGATTTAAAGACAAAGAAAGGCGTGCAGAGAATAGGATTCTTTAGCTAGTTTTTATGGACAAGCTGTACTCACTGGAAAGATGGTTTAGAAAGTGGGAAGGCAAGCGTATTGAGCACAGAGGCAGGAAGGAACACGACTGTTCCAGGACAGAAGGGGAGGGTCAGAGGCCTGAGTGCCTTCGGAGGTTCAGGAAGGTGCAGCTGGGAAGCGGAGCCCTTGTTTCCTTTGTGCTCAACAAAGAAGTCTGAACTTTACCCTGAAAGCTATCAGAACACATTACAAGATTTAAAGAAATGGAATTTCTTAATGAAATTTTCATTATAAAGACATCATTCTGGTAGCAGTGTGAACAAACTGGAAACTAGCTTGAGAGAGAGAGACACACACACACACACAAGCTAGACTAGTGGTTTCAACTCAGGAACAAGGGACATTTGGTGACGTGTGCACATATTGCTGTTCGTCACAACTGGAGCTGATGGTGCTACAGGCATCTCATGGGAAGAGGCCAGGAGGTCACTCTACACCCCACACGGGCAGGACGGCCCACCCGTCCACGATGCCCAGGCAGCCAAGTGCCGAGCAAGAGCCTGGCTTGATCTTCAAGCAGGAAAGGGTGGTGGTGACTTTGGGTGACAGTGTGTGGACCACAGGCTGCAGGGTTGCTTCCAAGCCCAGAAAAACAACACGATGGGAAGCAATTAAAAGGGTGCCAGAGAAGAAGATGTGGTACATGTATGCTATGGAATACTACTCAGGCATAAAAAAGAACGGAATAATGCCATTTACAGCAACATGGATGCAACTAGAGATTATCATACTCAGTGAAGTGAGTCAGACAGAGGCAACTATCACAGGATATCACGTATATGTGGAATCTAAAATATGAACTTATTTATAAAAATGAACTTTTTTATTATTTATACAAATGAACTTATTTATAAAACAGAAACAGACTCAGACACACAGAGAACAGACTTGTGGTTGCCAAGGGGGAAGGATGGGGGAAGGATAAATTAGGAGTTTGGGATTAGCAGATACACTCTATATAAAATAGATAACCAACAAGGTCCTACTGTAGAGCACAGGGAACTATATTCAATGTCTTGTAATAACCTGTAACGGAGAAGAATCTGAAAAAGAATACATATGTGTGCTTATATATGTGTATGTATCTGTGCGTATACATACATGAACTGAATCACTGTGCTCTTCACCACAAGCTAACACAACATTGTGCGTCAGCTACACTTCAAAGAAGTGTTTTTAAAAAGGGCACCAGAGAAGAAGAGCAAGAGTTCAAATAGCAGCAAACGGACCCCGCAGAGGGCGGCCGGAGGGCCAGAGTGAAGTGCACAGCCGGAAGCCAGCGTCCCAGGGCAGCAGGCTGGCCACACGCGGGAGCCTGGCGGACGTGGCAAAGCTGGGGGACGGCCGGGGCCTTGGCCCTCGACGTCCGCCCGAGGGTGAAAGGCAGAGCCACTGAAATGCCAGAGGAGCGGCTGAAAGAAGGGCAGGGGAGCGCCTTCCGAGCCGTCGCCACGGCAGGATGTGGGCTCAGCGCACCTGCGGGGCTGGGCTGTGCGTCCTGGCCCGACTCGGCTTTTCCAGGACCCCCGCCTGCCGGCGGCAACCTCCCGCTCCCGACGCCGTCTGCGCCGGCCTCTCCTCCCCCCAAACAGCGGCGGCTGCTCGGCCCCCTTTGCTGGCCACGCCCTCGCACGCGGCCTCTCGTGCGGAGCGCGCAGGGCCCCGGGCTCAGCCTTCTGCCGCCTTCCACGCACACGCACTGCGGCTGGGCCGGGCGTGGACGCTCCCCGAGGCCGGGGAGCCCCCAGCGCAGAGCCGGCGCTCCGCCGCCGGGCTCGGGCGCTTCTCGGAGGCGCTGGAAACGTGCCCTGTGCCCATCTGCCATCCAATCCCCCCACCCTCCCCCTCTCGGCCGACGACACCTCCTTCCAGGTACACGTCGAAGTCCTGAGAGTCCCCCCCGGGTTCTTCTTCCCGACGTCTCCGTCCAAGAGGTTCTTTCCAAAACACCCAGAAAGTGCGCCACGCGAAACCTACACTGGCACCTCCCCGGCCTAGTCTACACCGAGGGCGCCCGAGCCGCTCCCACGCCCTCGCCTGGCCCCAGTCGACTGTCAACACAGAAGTCGGAAGCCGGCAGAAGACGCAGAGGCCGCGGGATCTTTTAAGGCCGGTCAGAGGAATCCCGTCCCCTCCTTCTTCAACCCCCGCAGGGCTCACTCAGAGCCCAAAGCAAGTCACTGGGCACAGGACAAGGCAGGGCCGCTGCCCGATCCCCGAGGCCCGGGGCTAACTGAGCCTGTCCCTGCGCCTCGGCTCGGCCACGCAGCATCCAGGCCAGCCCCCCACGGCGCCGCTCCGTGCCCGCCCGGCACACCTGTTCCCAACCGCCCAAGTCTGGACGAAAGGCCCCTCCCAACCTCTCCCTCCGGTTTCTGCTCGTCTGTGGAAACAGACGGTCAAATCCCTGCCTCAGACGTGCATGACGCTCTGCAGGATCTGACCTATCCTTTGTACTGCTTGGCTTCCCTAACAGAACGTCTTCCCCGATAGATCTGTACCTGCTTGAGGAAGTAATTAAAGGGTGGAGGGTCGGGGAATTGATGCCATCGCAACAGAAGTGTCGGAAGGGATGAACGAGGCCTGGGAGGAAGTGGCGGCAGGTGTCGCACGACGCAGGGACTTTGGGCGACGGGATGGCACAAGGGCGAGAGTGCGAGCTTGGGGCCCGGGAGCCCCACTCATCTCCTGCCTCCACACCTTACTGTCTCTGCACGACGAAGTAAACGAGGCCTCGTTTCAGGGTGGTTAGGGTCACGTATGGAAGTCACTCAGCACCTGCTGGACGGCCGGCAGATGGCGGGAAGCAGAGGGCAGACGAGACTGAGGGAAGCCACACGCTCGGAGCGGCGGAGCGGGGCTTGGAGGAGGGGGTCCCCCCAGGGCTGCCCCCCCGCCTCCTTTCCCTCATCCGGCACACACGGGGGTCCGGGGCCCCCTGAGAGAAGCTGCTGACGTATCCCCACACGTGACTCCCAGGGCAGTGCCCTTTGTGAAAACCCGGGGGCACAACTCGGGTTAGTGCTGAGGCCAAATCAGGGCCTCCCTGCGCCTGCTTCCAAATCTGCACCGCGGGACCCTCCTCGGGCTTATCTTCAGAGGCAGGCCCGGGACTGGAGAGCGCACTCCAAGGCCACTTAGCAGCCAGGCGGCCTGGGGGGACGCCAGGCCACAGGGATGGGGTAGAGAACACACGACGGGCCGGCCTCCACTGCGGCCGCGTGGGACGACACTGGTCCAGAACATCAATCACCAGCCCTTCCGATCCACTCCCCGGCCTGTGGGGAGGGGCAGGGGAAGGAGAGAATGCGGCACCGCCTTGTCTGGGACACAGTGGACAGCAAGCTTCACAATGAGCCCGAGAGAAATCAGGCGAGGGAAGAAGTTGATACCCCTCCCCAGGGTACCGTGTTCGTTATGCTTCTTCCAAGCTCCCAACTCTAAGGCCCCATCATTTGGCCAAGGCACTTGCTAAAATATTGTAGTGGAATTTAAAACCAAGGAAATCACTACAGGATCTCACATTTCCATCACACACCCTCACTTCAGGATACTGTCACAGTGGACAGTCTTCATCAGGTCAGGTGGTTCCCCCTGAGATCGTTCCCATAAAATCTCCTCAGTGGGGAGCTACACACAATTTACACATCTACTGAAACTTTGAAAATGGGAAAAGTATAGAGTACTTCAGGTCAGAGCAGCGTAATGTGGAAATTTCAGAGTCTGTGCCGCGAAGGAAAGAGAACAACAAAGTTGGACCCAGTGAGGGAAGAAATATACCGAAGAGGAGGAATAGAAGGGAGACGCCGCCTGCTACGAGAAGGCGAGCTGAGAAGTAGACCGGCGGCGGCGTGAGCCCCAGGACCCTGGGACGTAAGACAGCACAGCCAGAAGTCACACAGGAAGGGTCGACATCAGAAGGAGGAAATAGCTGCTCGGCCATAAAAAAGAACGAAATTTCGCCATTTGCAGCAACACGGATGGACTCAGAGGGCGTTATGCTGAGTGAACTACGTCAGACAGAGACAAATGCTGTGGGATCTCACTAATACGTGGAATCTACAAACTACAACAAACTAGTGAATATAACATGAAAGAAGCGGACTCACAGATGTAGAGAAGAAACCAGTGGTCACCAGTGGGGGGAGGGCGGCCCTATAGGGATGGGGGATGGGGGAAGGCACAAACCACTGGATGTAAGATGGGCTCAAGGATGTATTTATTGTACAACATGAGGATATAGTCAACACTCTGTAGTAACTGTAGATGGAAAGTAATCTTTAAAAATTGTATAAAAATAATTTTTTTAAAAAAAGGAAGAAATAGTCCAGCCTGTCCGTACCTGGTGCAGAGAGTGTAGACGTGTCGTGAGGATAGTGTAGACAAAGGATGGTCTCCAAGGAGACGAACTGCATCCTGGAAGGGTTCACGCCTACTCGTTAGAGGATGAGCTCCTTTCCCCCAGCCTCCAGAGTCTCCACGCAAATAAAATCAATTTTGTCGGAGCATCAGGAAGATGAGATTTGTTCGAACAGAATGGACTCTGGCCGACAGGGAGAGTCACAGGTGACAGGTGAGGTGAAAGGGCGCTGATGCCGGCTGACGTCTGGGGGTTCCTGGCAGGAGGCCCTGGGCCTCCTGTCTCATCCTCAGCCTAAAGGGTCAGGTTAGAGGAGAGAGGGCTCTGAGGATGGAGCAGAGAGGAAAGCACAGGAGGCCAGGGCCTTACACCCAAGCTCCACAGCGCCAGGGCCTGTCCCTTTCCCCTCCCCTTCCGTGAACGTTGCTTCAGAAGCAGATGGGCTAACCTGCGGGTGAGGCTGGCGCCTCAGCTGAGGGCCTGGGGCGTTGAAGTCTGGCGAAGGAGGGCCAGAAAATCCTGTTCTCTCACCAGTACACCTTCCCTGCCTTCTTTTTACCACTGGACACAAGCATTACATGTGACCACTGTACCCATAACAGAACTCTTCAAAAGGAAACAGGATGAGGCTATAGTAAAAGTTACTCAAAAACCAACAGAGGGGGATGGTCCCTGGTGGAACAGTGGTTAAGAATCCGCCTGCCAGTGCAGGGAACACAGGTTCAAGCCCTGGTCCGGGAAGATCCCACATGCCGCGGAGCAACTAAGCCCGTGCACCACAACTACTGAGCCTGCACTCTAGAGCCCGCAAGCCACAACTACTGAGCCCGTGAGCCACAACTACTGAAGCCCGCGCGCCTAGAGCCTGTGCTCCGCAACATGAGAAGCCACCGCAATGAGAAGCCTGTGCACCGCAGCGAAGAGTAGCCCCCGCTCGCCACAACTAGAGAAAGCCCGTGCGCAGCAACGAAGACCCAACACAGCCAAAAAAAAAACCCACCAATACGGGTCACTAGATGCACAAGATTTATACATTTACTATAAACTGTCTTTGCTCCCATAATGAGAGAGCAACGTACTATGGGTAACTGCTTGTCCTCATGTATGCCGGCCTCCTTTTGTTTTAAACTGGCAGCAGAAGCCCAAATCCACTTTCTAAATGCATCCATGGCAAGCCAGATTTCAGTTTGCTCCACGAGATTCTTACCAACTCTAAAATTCCACAATTCTCTAAATGTCCTGGGCTGGAACACACTCTCAACTGAACCATTAAATCCAATTTCCAGCCATGGTTGATTGCCACCTGGGGATTCACACCTCAGAGGGAACTAAGAAATGTCTCTGACCAAAGCTTCCCATAAACAGATACTGCTTTCTCTATGCCCATAACTACAGATTTATTTTATATTTCATTTCTGGATTTAAGCCATATACAGATTACAGGAGGCCTGTCAATCATGAATAAACCAGCTTAAAATAACTGGAGAAGAACCCAGAGCTGTATTCCTCACCGAGGAACTTTGTTGCTGTTTGAAATCCTGGGTATATTAGCATTGCTTTGAGAATCAATTGCATAAGAAAGAAATGAATAGCAGATAAGCTTTTAACGTGTAGAAGATAATAGGATAGGCAAAGATATGAAGACAAAATCATACAATAGTTGTACAAACTAGTTAATGAATAAAATTGCAAAGAAGATTCAATTGTTCAGTCAACAAATGTGACATATTTCCAAAGTATAATCCTTGTTCCTTTCCTCTTAAGCCATTCATTCCAAATGTAGAAGGAAGTGTCAGATTTCTACATATGAAATGTCATTAGAGGAAGCTTTCCAAATGCAAAATTTAAGACCCTCTTAGGTATATTCAATATTATATTTTGAAAATTCACATGATTTGGTCATTGAAAGAGTTATGATATAATTATTTTTAATACACCAATCTTCCAGGTTACACTTTCCAATAGAACAATCTAAATTCCTTCCCATACACAGGAGTGATAGGGGAAGGTAAAATAAATCAAAACGGGCTGCGGAGCCTCCAAAGACCCAACACTTCAAACAAATGACCTCCACTTACGTGTGTCCATTGCCCACATACACGGCTTCACCCCATGTAGAGTCCAGCTAACTGTGTAAGACACTCCAGGTCTCTGTGGAGAACCTGCAGCCCCAAGAAACACAGTCCTGGAAAAATGGGGGGAGATTACGTCCCCACAGTGATCTCTGGAAGCCAGTAACAGAGAAAAGATGCAGTTGTGAATAAGCCAATGTTCCTTTTTTGCTTTGTATCACTGCTGCCGTGTGCAAAATTTGTTTGCTAACGTACACTTTGGAGAAACATGCTTTGAGAAACATTGATCAGAAGCACCATGATATTATCTCAGACAGAGAAACACACGGTAAAAAAAAAGAAAACTGTTGGACCTGAAATCACACAAGCTGCTGAAACAGCAGTGCAAAGCTGGGAGGGTGCTGCGTCCTCACCTGAGCGAAGCTCCACCAGACTGGGATGGAGAACATCAGGGTTGAAGAAACAGAGCCCAATCCCAGCGGAAGTGAGAAGGTGGTGAGAGCTTCGTTCAAGGAAAAGCCTGAAGCTACGGAAGCATCTGGTCTCTGAGCTGCAGAGTGCTCGAGGGCACAGTGGAGGAGAGTGTGGATGGGGGATAAAAAGGGAAGACCATCAGGGAGACGGACATTCCCGGGGGAGGGTCAAAGGCAAGGAGCACAGCCAGCGGGAGGGTAGCACCGTGAGGTTCCGGACGAGGAAGACACAGAAGAGACCCGAGTGGAGGGAACCAGCCTTCAGTTTCCATCCAGCCCTTCCGGTCACTCCTGCTGGCGCCTCCTCATCTTCCTTACCAGGAACATTGGAAGTTCTGTGGATTTATTCCTTTTTTTAATATAAATTTATTTATTTATTTATGTACGTATGTATTTTTGTCTGTATTGGGTCTTCGTTGCTGCGTGCGGGCTTTCTCTAGTCATGGCGAGTGGGGGCTACTCTTCGCTGGGGTGTGCGGGTTTCTCATTGCTGTGGCTTCTCTTGTTGCAGAGCACAGGCTTTAGGTGCATGGGCTTCAGTAGTTATGGCACGTGGGCTCAGTAGTTGTGGCTCGTGGGCTCAGTAGTTGTGGCACGTGGGCTCAGTAGTTGTGGCTCGTGGGCTGTGGAGCACAGGCTTAGTTTTTCTGCCCATTTCATTTTCTGGACTGAGGTGGCCTGGAGCTGCTGCGGGGGTCGGAGGGGAGAAACCCTCGTGCTCAGCCCCAGCCGGGCCTCCTCCAGGCCCCTCCCGCCTCGGGAGAGCTTCCCCTGCGGCTCCCCTTCGGGCCCCCGCAGCCTCCCTGCTCCAACCCCTCCTCCACAGGCCTGCGCTCCAATCCCCAGGCAACGTTCTCCCCGAGACTCAGGCTCGGCGCGCAGACAAACCCTGGGGGGGCAGCGGTGAAAGGAGCCTGACAACGACGCTGTCAGGTCAGCTGCCCTCTCCATCACCCCACGGACTCATCTCTCACAGTTCCCCACGCGCCCCTGCCTCGAGGGAGTTCTCTGCCTGGGAAATTTCTCCACAACCTTTAGGACCCACTTACGATGTCCTGATCTCTGTAGCCTCTCCTCACCATCCCGGGCATCATTTGTGTTTCTATTCCGTCACTGCTGTGCATTCAAAACACATGTACTGGGCACTAGCCGAGGGCCTGATGTGATTCACCCAGGAGCTGGTGAATCACAGCTAAAGGAGGCTCTGCCCTCCTTCCTCGGGAGCGAACAGTCAGGTGCTGAACAAAGAGGGTGAGTTTGAAACTGCCGTGCAAGGACTATCACTTGAGATACAGGATTCTAGGGCACCCCGTCCATTGATGAGGGAGGACGGTCAGGGAACATTTTAGAGCCTAAGATGCCTGAGTAGTGTTTTGAAAGACAAAAAGGAATTGCCTCCAGGTAAATAGGTAGAGGACGGAAAGGGCACCCCAGGTAGGAGAAGCTTCTGTCCATCCCCGCAGCGGGCAGGGCCCGAGCGTGGGAAGCAGCGGAGCGAGGTGAGCGGCGCTCTGGACACGGGCCGCGTGGCTCTGGAACGTCCCTCAGAAATCCAGTGCCCGGCATCGACGTTCTCATGGCGCTTTATATACACGTCCATCCAACACTGATCCGATCCCATTACTGATGTTTCTTTGGGTGCTTATCTCCCTCCACCGGGGCTAACATCCTTGGGAGTCGTGAGGAAAACACATATTCTCCTTCTCTTTCTGCCCCTCCTCCCTCCCTCCCTCCCTCCCCCGAGAATTTAACGCAGGGTTTAGGGAGAGAACAGCCCTCCTCCTCCAGGGAAGAGACTATGCTCTTAGCACGATCTGTGTTGCTTCTGGTGCAAAACCAAAGCTCCCTGAGATCTAGTGTCCTTACTTGAGACACGTGGAAATAATCTTCTGGAGGTTTGATGAGGGTCAATAAAATACCATTTATAGGGCTTCCCTGGTGGCGCAGTGGTTGAGAGTCCGCCTGCCGATGCAGGGGACACGGGTTCGTGCCCCGGTCCGGGAAGATCCCACATGCCGCAGAGTGGCTGGGCCTGTGAGCCATGGCCGCTAAGCCTGCGCATCCGGAGCCTGTGCTCCGCAACGGGAGAGGCCACAACGGTGAGAGGCCCGCATACCGCAAAAAAAACAAAAACAAAAACAAAAAAAAACATTTATATAAATACAACACATAATACAGACTGACACTTAAAAATTGCGACTATCTTGACATCCTATTTCTATTAGTTCCTCTCTCTTCCCTTACTTTAAATTTCATGAGAGTTTCAAGTACTCATGTGGTTCAAGTTTTTATATTAATAAAGATATATAATAGTTTTTGAAACCCCCTAAGTAACTTTTTTCTAACATCTTTATTGGAGTATAATTGCTTTACAATGGTGTGTTAGTTTCTGCTGTATAACAAAGTGAATCAGCTATACGTATACATATATCCCCGTATCCCTTCCCTCTTGTGTCTCCCTCCCACCCTCCCTATCCCACCCCTCTAGGTGGTCACAAAGCACAGAGCTGATCTCCCTGTGCTATGTGGCTGCTTCCCACTAGATACCTATTTTACATTTGGTAGTGTATATATGTCCACGTCACTCTCTCACTTTGTCCCAGCTTACCCTTCCCCCTCCCCGTGTCCTCAAGTTCATTCTCTATGTTGCAGAGCCACTTTTGATTAGAAATATAAGTTCAAGTCAACTCTAGAAGGAAGCTGATTTTCACTTGGCCCATTGATCAGATAAACTGGCATTTAAGCCTGAGTCCCTGAGAATCTTGGCTTTGACAGACATAAATAACAGTCTTTCTAAGAATATACTTTCACTTATATTTCTCCTTCAAAGTAAAAGGATTGATAGTCAGAAAATCCACTGTGATAAGTAACTAGAACTTTTCATGGCTCTTCATTTTACTTTAAATTGACATTCTATCCTGGTATATTTCTAGATGAAATTAGTTTTAAAATATTAGCATTCCCTGGAGATTACAGTATTACTCTCATTTGCCAAAATGAGATGAGAAATACGAAGAAATGACAGAATTTGCCTCAAGTCACAAAACCACCCCTGCTCTTTACATGGGCTGTACTGTAAGTCACCGCTTGGTGGCAGATGCAGCCAGAGGGGCTTTAACTGCTCACGACACTGGGGATCAATTAATCTGTATAAGTTACGTATTAAATAGACACTCAGTGCCCCAAAAGAGTTAAAGTACCTCTATGGCCCTAGTTCAAGACCAAAGTTGGACAAAGAAAAGAATTAGAAGCTATCAAAAGCTTAGAACTTGAGGCTGTTAACTCTTATTTATCATCTATCCCAATTATCAAAAAGCTCTAATTACCTAGTTTTCGTTTTGTTCTAGCATTTGCAGCTCTCTTATTTCTTTGGAGAAAAAAATACAAAAGAAACTAGGACAGTATTAGGAAGTCATTTCAGCTCAATGTAACCTTTCATCACTAAGTCTCAACCCTGGTTGAACATTACAATTGCTTGGAGAACTTTTTTTTTTACTGTGGATTTGAGGCACCCACTCTGAGAGATTCTCACTTAATTGGGCTGAGGTCACACAGTCATTGTTTTTTTCCACAAATTCTCCAGGTGATTCTTATAAAAATCTCCAGTGAAGAACCGCTGCTCTATCTCAACAAAATCAATAAAATATGATTCCCATACCATAACTGTAATTTGCTGAAATATATTAAAGTACTTGCTGAAGCAAATGTGAATTACATAATGTACGAAGTGCTTTTATTGTACCCAAATGAGTTTAAAACCGAAAACAACACTTATATGTATAATTTTTATATAAATATATATATACACATAAAATATCACTCAGAGAGCTAGAGCATCAGTTAATAAAACACTTTCCTCGCCATTTTTTTTTTTTTTTTTGCGGTACGCGGGCCTCTCACTGCTGTGGCCTCTCCCATTGCGGAGCACAGGCTCCGGATGCGCAGGCTCAGTGGCCATGGCTCACGGGCCCAGCTGCTCTGCGGCCTGTGGGATCTTCCTGGACTGGGGCACGAACCCCTGTCCCCTGCATCGCCAGGCGGACTCTCAACCTCTGCGCCACCAGGGAAGCCCCTCCTCGCCATTTTTGATGGACTTGGCTGTGTCTCGCTCATGGTTTCTAAGACTTGGTCTAGCTTCTTCATCAGAGTGGTAGGTTTGCTATTTCTAAAATGTGAGTGCAGAATAAAATTTATCACACTAGCTCTGTATGGCACATCAAGGTGAGTGATAATATAATTATATGTGTAACTGCTCTTTCTATGTTTCACCAGGGACATTTTTATACAAACTTGTTCTCTTTCCTACCTCGTGACAACCTTTCAACTAGCTTCAGAGGAAGAACTGAGATTAATTGCCATCTAGAAAATTGTAACTGTTGCTTCCAGTTTTCCAAGATCAGCATCCAATCAATAATATATTAATGGCTTTATGTTTTGAGCTCTTGGAAGTTAACAGCTAAAGGCAAAGAGCCGTTTTTGTTCTCCATGCACCTCCTGTCGAGTTTAGCGCAAAATCTAAAGGAACGTAGCTGGGGTTTCGGTTAATGCTGACGTTGGCAGATTGCTTCTGCTTAGCAGAGTTAGTCCCTCCATTTATCTTCCCGTCACGGGTGAGGCTGTGTCTCCAGAAAACCTCGCCAAGGCTACAGAGATGTCTCTTAACCGTGCTCCTCCTAGAGGTCCCAGGCAGTGTGTCTGTCTTGCCTGGGCTTTGGTACAGGTTTCTTTAACACGCTAATCTTTTCTAAGCACAAATAAGAAATAAGGGCCAACTTTCATATTAAATAAGTAAGAGCTTCTGGGGGGTTATCGTCACCCCAGCCTGAAATGTGAACGGTTCCATGAGAGCTCCTGCAGCTCCAGGTGGGCCCGTGTCACCTATGCTCGTGTCCGAGGCCATCGCAGTACCTGTGCCCACTGAGTGCACAGAACGCGTGTGAATCAGGACCCACACTTGTGAAACAACCACAGTACCACGCGGCATACGGTATATTCTAAACAGTGGGATGCAGCCCAGTGTTTTAGCTGGAGCGACAGAGATCCTCTGGACTGAAATTGTTAGGGAACATGGTAAAATAACTTGATTTGTGTCTTGAGGAACGTTTACAGGGAGGGGAACATGAGAAAGAGGCCAGTGATGGGAAAACAGCATAAATCATAGCAGAAAAAAACGAACCTCACTGAAGGATTATATGCTCTACGGAAGTAAAAGGAGATGATCATCTGATGAGGCCACACAGCACCTTGAGAACGAGAAGGGAGAGGCTGGTTTCACCCCGACAGTGGCACGGCGCGCCGGACACTGAGAGAAAAGCGGCTGAAGATAAAGCTGACAGAGATGCAAAGAGTGAACGAGAGACGGGAAAGGACGGTGCGGAAGACCCGCTCGGCGCAACTGCAGGCACCACATAATGGAGAGGCGCATGTCAAGGAACAGGGAGGGGGAGGAAGCGAAGAATCAAAGGCCAACATACAAGACGAGAGAGAAGGGAAATAAAAGAGGACTCCAGGGTTTCAGTGTGAGAACTTTTTATGAACAGAAATGGAAATTCTGGAATAAGAAACTGGCTCAACTATTAGCAAAGTAGAAATCTTGGAATAACATTTGATTATTCTTCTGTTGAGTGGACGAGAAGAAATACAAGCAAAGATGTCATTAGTAATTTTAATTCTGAGTTTTTAGGATAAATGAAGTAAGATACAAAAATGTACACTGAATATGTATAATGAAGACGAATATGGAAGTGATATCTAAGTCCAGGAGCAATCAAGAATGTTTTGAAGAAATGGAGAAGGAGAACAAGACAGGAGAGGGGAAAGCAGAGGATGAAGAAAGCTGCTGGCCATGCAGAGCAGCTTTAGCTGGAACGGCAACATGCAGCCGGACTCTGAGTCTGCTAGGAAATGTGATCAGGAGCTTAATAGCAGCAGCAACAGAGGTCATAGCAGAGGAAGTGCTGCAAGGGTCAGTTCTCTCAAGAGCAAACAATGATGAGAGACTCAGGCGTGTAAAGTGAATAGACATTTTTCCAAAGGAGACCTACAAATGACCAACAGGTCCATGAAAAGATGCTCAACATCATTCATCACCAGGAAAACACAAATCAATGAGATATCACCTCACACCTGTTAGAGTGGCTGTTATCAAAAAGCCAAAAGATAAGTTGAGCATGTGTCAAAGGACACCAAGAAGGATAAATTAAACACACACATCTAAACATGACATAGTAAGACTGCAGACCACAATGTCAGTGCCTCGTCCAGAGCAAGGGCGACAAGAAGCTAGTTTTCTTAGGACCCAGGAGGCGCCCTCGCACCTGCAAGACTACTTGTTGCCCCATCCACAGGGAAGAACAAGCTTGCTGTTATGGCTGCAACTGCTAAGAAGCTGGCTTGCTGTGGTTTCTCCCAGACATTTTTCTAGATAATGAGTCTGTTCCAGAGTGTTTCTCAGTGAAGGCCTACATGCAGATAGCTGTGGATGTACAGCAGTGAAGGTCAAAGAAGTTTAAAAGAGGAAGGAACTGAGAAGCTCAGTGGCTGCATGTTCTCTGCATTCCTGGCAAGTCATGTCAGGAAGTCTGAATATCACGTTTAGTTGAAATCCTTGCTGAAGCCATGTGGCTGACAGGGCCTTGGTGATCCTGCCAGGTGTCAGGCCTGTGCCTCTGAGGTGGGAGAGTCGAGGTCAGGACGTTGGTCCACCAGAGACCTCCTGGCTCCATGTAATATCAAACAGCCAAAGCTCTCACAGAGATCTCCATCTCAATGCTAAGACCCAGCTCCACTCAACGACCAGCAAGCTACAGTGCTGGACACCCTATGCCAAACAACTAGCAAGACAGGAACACAGCCCCACCCATTAGCAGAGAGGCTGCCTAAAATTATAATGAGTTCACAGACGCCCCAAAGCACACCACCAGACGAGGTACTGCCCACCAGAAACACAAGATCCAGCCTCATCGACCAGAACACAGGCACCAGTCCCCTCCACCAGGAAGCCTACACAACCCACTGAACCAACCTTACCCACTGGGAGCAGACACCAAAAACAACGGGAACTATGAACCTGCAGCCTGGGAAAAGGAGACCCCAACACAGTAAGTTAAGCAAAATGAGAAGACAGAGAAACACACAGCAGATGAAGGAGCAAGGTAAAAACCCACCAGACGTAACAAATGAAGAGGAAATAGGCAGTCTGCCTGAAAAAGAATTCAGAGTAATGATAGTAAAGATGATCCAAAATCTTGGAAACAGAATGAAGGAAATAGAAGAAACGTTTAACAATCTAGAAGACCTAGACCTAGGTCTAGAAGAACTAGAAGACCTAGAAGAACTAAAGTGCAAACAAACAATGATGGATAACACAAAAAATGAAATAAAAAATTCTCTAGAAGGAATCAACAGCAGAATAACGGAGGCAGAAGAACAGATAAGTGACCTGAAAGATAAAATAGTAGAAATAACTACCGCAAAGCAGAATAAAGAAAAAAGAATGAAAAGAATTGAGGACAGTCTCAGAGACCTCTGGGACAACATTAAACACACCAACATTTGAATTATAGGGGTCCAAGAAGAAGAGGAGAAAAAGAAAGGGACTGAGAAAATATTTGAAGAGATTATAGATGAAAACTTCCCTAATATGGGAAAGGAAATAGTCAGTCAAGTCCAGGAAGTGCAGAGAGTCCCGTACAGGAAAAATCCAAGGAGAAACATGCCAAGACACATATTAATCAAACTATCAAAAATTAAATACAAAGAAAAAATATCAAAAGCAGCAAGGGAAAAACAACAAATAACATATAAAGGAATCCCCATAAGGTTAACAGCTGATCATTCAGCAGAAACTCTGCAAGCCAGAAGGGAGTGGCAGGACATATTTAAAGTGATGAAAGGGAAAAACCTACAACCAAGATTACTCTACCCAGCAAGGATCTCATTCAGATTAGACAGAGAAATTAAAACCTTTACAGACAGGGCTTCCCTGGTGGCGCAGTGGTTGGGAGTCCGCCTGCCGATGCAGGGGACACGGGTTTGTGCCCCGGTCTGGGAAGATCCCACATGCCACGGAGTGGCTGGGCCTGTGAGCCATAGCCGCTGAGCCTGCGCGTCCGGAGCCTGTGCTCCACGACGAGAGAGGCCACAACAGTGAGAGGCCCGCATACCGCAAAATAACAAAAACAAACAAACAGAAAAAACCTTTACAGACAAGCAAAAGCTAAGAGAATTCAGCACCACCACACTAGCTTTACAACAAATGCTAAAGGAACTTCTCTAGGCAGGAAGCACAAGAGAAGGAAAAGCCTTACAATAACAAACCCAAAACAATTAAGAAAATGGTAATAGGAACATACATATTTATAACTACCTTATATGTAAATGGATTAAATGCTCCAACCAAAAGACACAGACTGGCTGAATGGATACAAAAACAAGACCCATATATATGCTGTCTACAAGAGACCCACTTCAGACCTGGGACACATACAGACTGAAAGTGAGGGGATGGAAAAAGGTATTCCATGTAAATGGAAATCAAAAGAAAGCTGGAGTAGCAATTCTCACATCAGACAAAATAGACTTTAAAATAAAGACTATTACAAGAGACAAAGAAGGACACTACATAATGATCAAGGGATCGATCCACGACGAAGACATAACAATTGTAAATATTTATGCACCCAACATAGGAGCACCTCAATACATAAGGCAAATGCTAACGGCCATAAAAGGGGGAATCGACAGTAACACAGTCATAGTAGGGAACTTTAACAACCCACTTTCACCAGTGGACAGATCATCCAAAATGAAAATAAATAAGGAAACAAACGCTTTAAATGACACATTAAACAAGATGGACTTAATTTATATTTATACAACATTCCATCCAAAAACAACAGAATACACTTTCTTCTCAAGTGCTCATGGAACATTCTCCAGGACAGATCATATCTTGGGTCACAAATTAAGCCTTGGTAAATTTAAGTATATTGAAATCATATCAAGTATCTTTTCTGACCACAAGGCTATGAGACTAGATATCAATTACAGGGAAAAATCTGTAAAAAATACAAACACATGGAGGCTAAACAATGCACTACTAAATAACCAAGAGATCACTGAAGAAATCAAAGAGGAAATCAAAAAATACCTAGAAACAAATGACAATGAAAACACGAAGACCCAAAACCTATGGGATGCAGCAAAAGCAGTTCTAAGAGGGAAGTTTATAGCAATACAATCCTATCTCAAGAAACAAGAAACATCTCAAATAAACAACCTAACCCTACACCCAAAAGCAATTAGAGAAAGAAGAACAAAAAAATCCCAAAGCTACCAGAAGGAAAGAAATCATAAAGATGAGATCAGAATTAAATGAAAAAGAAATGAAGGAAAAGATAGCAAAGATCAATAAAACTAAAAGCTGGTTCTTTGAGAAGATAAACAAAATTGATAAACCATTAGCCAGACCCATCAAGAAAAAAAGGGAAAAGACTCAAATCAATAGAATTATAAATGAAAAAGGAGAAGTAACAACTGACACTGCAGAAATACAAAGGATCATGAGAGATTACTACAAGCAACTATATATAATAAAATAGACAACCTGGAAGAAATGGACGAATTCTTAGAAAAGCACAACCTTCTGAGACTGAACCCAGAAGAAACAGAAAATGTAAACAGACCAATCACAAGCACTGAAATTGAAACTGTGATTAAAAATCTTCCAACAAACAAAAGCCCAGGACCAGATGGCTTCACAGGAGAATTCTATCAAACATTTAGAAAAGAGCTAACACCTAACCTTCTCAAACTTCCAAAATATAGCAGAGGGAGAAACACTCCCAAACTCATTCTACGAGGCCACCATCACCCTGATACCAAAACCAGACAAGGATGACACAAGGAAAGAAAACTACAGGCCAATATCCCTGATGAGCATAGATGCAAAAATTCTCAACAAAATACTAGCACACAGAATCCAACAGCATATTAAAAGGATCATACACCATGATCAAGTGGCGTTTATCCCAGGAATGCAAGGATTCTTCACTATATGCAAATCAATCAATGAGGCATGGACGTATACACACTACCAAACGTAAGGTAGATAGCTAGTGGGAAGCAGCTGCATAGCAGAGGGAGATCAGCTCGGTGCTTTGTGACTGCCTGGAGGGGTGGGATAGGGAGGGTGGGAGGGAGGGAGAAAAGAAAAAAAAAAAACTAAAACACTAATTTGAAAAGATGTATAGACCCCTATGTTCATTACAGCATTCTTTACAATAGCCAAGATATGGAAGCAACCTAAGTGCTCATCAAGAGAGGGATGGATAAAGATGATGTGGTACATATACACGATGGAATATTACTCAGCCATACAAAATGATAACATCTTGCCATCTGCAGCAACATGGATGAGCCTAGAGAGTATTATGCTGAGTGAAAAAAGTCAGACAAAGAAAGACAAATACTGTAGGATTTCACTTACATGTAGAATTTTAAAAATGAAACAAATGAACAAACATAACAAAACAGAAACACTCTCATAGATACAGAGAACAAATAGGTGGTCGCCAGAGGGAAGAGGGGTGGCGAATGAAATATGTGAGGAAGATTAAGAGATACAAACCTCCAGTTATAAAATAAATGAGTCATGGTTATGAAAGGTATAGTGTGGGGAATATAGTCAATTACATTTTAATATCTTTGTATGATGACAGATGGTAACTATACATCATGGTGATCATTTTGTAATGTATAAGAATATTGAATTGCTATGTTGTACATCTGAAACTAATATAATACTGTAAGTCAATTATACTTCAATTTAAAAAAAAAAACCTGCTCAAATCCCTTTCTCTGGGCTTTTCAAAGACTGTCACAACTCTTAACATTTAGGCAAATCTTCCCACTTAACGTGGAATCAAGGACATCATATAAATGTGTGACACTGCATTTTCATTTTGGATGTGAAATTCTTCTGAGGATGCAACATTTAACTAACTAAAAAAAAAAAACATTAATATGAAATGTTTTCCTCGGGGCTTCCCTGGTGGCGCAGTGGTTGAGAGTCCGCCTGCCAATGCAGGGGACATGGGTTCGTGCCCCGGTCCGGGAGGATCCCACATGCCGCGGACTGCAACGGGAGAGGCCACAACAGTGAGAGGCCCGTGTACCACACACAAAAAAAAGTTTTCCTCTATTAATACTCTACTTGTCTTTCAAACGGTATCGTTTGAAGAGTTGGAATGCATTTCTGAAAAAGCTTCTTTTACTTTCAGTTCACACCTAGTTACTGAATAGGAAATCATCAAATTCTATTATGTTGTCACTGTTTCTCTCCTGAAATAGAAACAGCACAATTTCATAGGAAATTGCTCTTGGGAGTTTTCCAACCCAAGGCTGCAATCTCGAAACTTTTGGAATCTTTGAAAAAGTTTAAGGTTAGAAATGCAAACCATTCCAGAAAACACTAAAATTGTTGAATTGCATACCCTGCTTTACTGAAATAAAGGCGGCCTGAACTATTCTTGATACGGTGCAATCCCAGGGGACTGAGAAAGAAGAACAATTTTAAAGCAAACTCTGCTTCTGTTTTTAAAAATTGTTGGTTGAGCTGATACGTCGCCTTCATCCAAAAAAAATCTTCTAAAATTCTCCACACATATGACTTTTCCCACCACAGGAAAAGTACAGGAAGGCACGTTCGGTGAAGCCCATCTTTTTTTTGGTCTGACCTGCCTGTGGTTTTTAATGGTGTCGTGGCTTTTGTAAAAATTACATACTGCTTTAAATGGGTGAAATTTATGGTATGTAAATTATACCTCACCAAAGTCATTTAAAAAATGACACATTGCCTGAGGAAAATTCAAACAGTGCAGAAAAGTACATTTTAAAAAAACTCTTAAAACTCCCACCCCCCGGTAATTACCAACTGTAACATTTTTGGGCTGCCCATTCTTCTGCTTCTCTCTCCCTTTCTATAATTACACACACTCAGAAATATGTATCCAGCTTAATATAACATCTCTTTTCCCAACTGTTTCAGTAAACAGTTCTAAACGTGGTGCCCTCTTAACAGAAGGCAGATGGAGCCAGTGCTGGCCGGGCGGGCCAGGTTCAACGGGACAGCGCATCAAAGGCACCGCCATGAACCCCGTGATTCCCACCCGGGAACCGGTGGCCACCGCAATGTCCTCATCAGGTGATCGCTGGAAACCAGAAAGTGTCACGTTCGACTTGAGGATATGGGGAGCGGGAAGGGTAAGCTGTGACAAAGCGCGAGAGAGGCATGGACATATACACACTACCAAACGTAAGGTAGATAGCTAGTGGGAAGCAGCCGCACAGCACAGGGAGATCAGCTCGGTGCTTTGTGACCACCTAGAGGGGTGGGATAGGGAGGGTGGGAGGGAGGAAGATGCAAGAGGGAAGAGATATGGGAACATATGTATATGTATAACTGATTCACTTTGTTATACAGCAGAAACTAACACACCATTGTAAAGCAAGTATACTCCAATAAAGCTGTAAAAATAAAAAAAAATAAAGTGTCACGTTCAGGGTCACTTTGATGATGACCGCAGACGGTCACACTACCTGGCAAACTCAAGGACTCACGCTTAATTTTGAGCCTGAAAACGCAAACACTGGTTATATAGAGTTGTGCAAATCAGAAACAGGAAACCCAACCCAGGTAGGCTGCTGTGTGTAAGACAGCCCGCTAGTTGCTACAAATCTGGGGAGGGAGGGAAAGTTACGAAAAATCCAGATATCTCTCCGTCTGAAATTGTACCCCATGTATAGTTTTTCCCCTCACCGCACTGAGAGTGCCGCTGAAGTATAAATGCCGCCCTGATTTCGCCGCGACGCATCGCCGGCGTCCTGCTAAGGAGCACGCACCGGGCGGGCAGGCTGGGGTGGACGGGGCATCGCCGGCATGGCAGCTGCGTGGCCGAGGCCGGGACTGTGGGGACACAGCGCCACCTGCAGGAGGGAAGGGGCATAACCACGCCTCAGAGGGCCGTCCTGCCAGCGCGACCGAGGAACAGGACCTGGGGGTCGTCACCGTTTCACAGTGGGAGACAGCCATGGGGGCAGCGTCCGTGTTCACACTCAGCCTGCTGAGCCGAGGACGTGTAAACCTCTGCCTGACACATGGTAGCCAAGGCTGCAGTCCCGTCTGCAAGTGATGTGAGGCAAGGCGTCCCGGCCGGTGAGCGAAGTTTCCGTTTCTGGGACAGGCACGTCGACTACCTGTTTTCACGCCCCTCCCTCCCACCTTCTCCTGCCAGGGCTGTATCTGCCGCTACTCAGTTGTCCCTGCTGCCACCAAGGTCTGCACCTCCAAACGCACAGCATGCCCCGCTAATCACAGTCTTTCCCGACACGGCCGAATGGAAACCGTGCCCGCCGGTTAAGTGCCCTGTAAAGACAGGGCTGCCGATGACGCTCACGACAAAGCATCACCCACCACACGACCCCCCGGCCCACCTATGCTGACGACGCCCCGGTGTGTTCCTCCGGGTCGGACCTGCATTGCCAGGTGCCTGCCAGGCGTCCCCCGGGGGTCCTCTGGGCCCCTCCAGCCCGGCCTGGCACAGGGACCCCCGCACGGCCCTTCCGGGGCCTCACCCAGGGCTCAGCGTTGTTGCTGAGTCAGCTGACCGCCCTCTTCCACCCCCTGCCCACCCAGGGCCACTGTGGCTCCTACCCCACCACTGTCCCCATTGCACTTGTCTTCATTCCGACTATATTTTTAACTAATTTCTTTACCTGCCTCTCATTTTGGACGCATGCAGACATTTACTAGACGGCCACCAAAAAAATGTGTATAAACCTGATTCAATCGCCTCTCAGCACCTCCTCAGCAATGAGACCCCTCAGCACAGGCCCGCCGCCACCTGGGTCTCCGTGGCCCTCCCACCTTCGAGAAGGCGGCCCTGCAAGCCTCTCACCCACCACCCTTTCGTGCCTCTGCGCTTGGCCTCACAGGTCCCCTTGTGCTCCCATCTGCTTGCTGTGCTCTCCCGCCCTGCTTTCCGCCCTCGAGTTCCAGTCTGCACCTGGCGAACGCGCACTCCTCCAGGAGGGTCAGCTGAACAGTGACAAGAGCAAACCCCTCTGTGTCACTTACCGTCTGCCACGCACTGGCCCGGCCGTCTTATATAAATTACCCTGTTTACGCCTTACAGCAAGTCTGTGGGGAGCTACTATCTTCATGCCCTGGAGATGTTACGGTCCAGGGCTCAGGACAGGTGTCTAAGTGGCCGCTAGTTTTCTGCACGTAAACACCTAATGTGAGCCGCGTGGTAGTTACTGCTAACTAACCGTGGTGGTTAGTAGTAAACACAGGCCCCCCACGATCCTTCCAACCTGCAGGTAGAAGCAGAAGCCTCCACGGGGAGGGGAGACGAGATCGTGCAGAGTGGGAAGCCAGAGGGGAGAAACAGAGGCTGCTCTGACCTGGCTTTGAAGGGAGAGGCCATCAGGAAAGGAGCACAGAACAGGCAGCACGTGTAGAGGCTGGGAGCACGGATCTGGACCCCGACTCCCGCTCACTAGCCGTCTGACCTTGGCCGAGGAGCTAAAGCACTGGGTGTCCCGCTCATACATCTGATCTGGTGGTAGTGTGCAAGGTGGTTGGGAAAGGGGAAACACCAGGAGCCACTGCAGTATTACAACCATGAGTGGATTAAAATGTTAATAAAAAAGGCCACTGGATGCATCCTTAAGTTATTTAGATAACTGCCCTGGGACTGAAAGTGACAGACCCTCCCAGGCTTCTTGCCACCAAGGAAAGGACCTGGTGTCAAAAAGACATAAATGATTTCACTTAAGGATGTAACAAAATAAATGAAGGCCGAAGGGATATCCCCACAGTACTACTTAAAACAATACTATCTGAAAACATACAGACCTCCAATAATAAATGTTTAAAATTAATCATAATACATCCATATGGCTAATAATACAGAAGCATTAATTGTGTTATCAAAGAAGGTTTAACCATAATTCAAAAGATACATGCACCACAATGTCCACTGCAGCACTCTTTACAATAGCCAGGACATGGAAGCAACATAAGTGTCCATCGACAGATGAATGGATAAAGAAGATGTGGCACATATATACAATGGAATATTACTCAGCCATAAAAAGAAACGAAATTGAGTTATTTGTAGTGAGGTGGATGGACCTAGAGTCTGTCACACAAAGAGAAGTAAGTCAGAAAGAGAAAAACAAATACTGCGTGCTAACACATATATATGATATTTAAAAAAAAAAAAAAAAGTTCTGAAGAACCTAGGGGCAGGATAGGAATAAAGACGCAAACTTACCAGAGAATGGACTTGAGAACATGGGGAGGGGAAGGGTAAGCTGGGACGAAGTGAGAGAGTGGCATGGACATATACACACTACCAAATGTAAAATAGATAGCTAGTGGGAAGCAGCTACATAGCACAGGGAGATCAGCTTGGTGCTTTGTGACCACCTAGAGGGGTGGGATAGGGAGGGTGGGAGGGAGACGCAAGAAGGAGGGGATATGGGGATATATGTATATGTATAGCTGATCCACTTTGTTATACAGCAGAAACTAACACACCATTGTAAAGCAATTATACTCCAATAAAGATGTTTAAAGAAAAAAAAAAAAGAAAGAAGGTTTAATGTTACTGTGGAAGCAGAATAGTGGCCTCCCCAAGTGTTCATGCACTGATCCCAGAACCTGGGATACAGTGTTACCTTACGTGACAAATGGGACTCTGCAGGTGTGATTAAGGGTAAGGACTCTGGAATGTGGACATTATCTCAGATTATCTGGGTGGGACAAATCTAACCACAGGAGTCCTTAAAAAATGGAAAAGGAAGGAAGAGTCCATGGGGAGATGTAACAGAAGAGCGAGCAGAGACTAGGGTCTGAGAGGGACAGACCCCACCTCTGCTGCTGGGTTTGAAGGTGGAGGCCGGGAGCCCCGGGCCGAGGGGTGCAGCGGCCTCTAGACGCTGGGATGGGCCTTCAGCCTACAGTCCTACAGCTGCAAGGAGCTGGATTCAGCTGAAACCCAACTGAGCAGGAAACGGTTCTCCCCTAGAGCATCCAGAGAAGCAAAAGCCCTGCCAACACTTCACAGGAGACAGGTGAGACCACCCCGAAATTCTGACCACACACCTGTAAGAGACGGAATGCGTGCGGGTGTGTGGTTTAGACTGCTGAGTTCGTGGCAGCTTGTTACGACAGCACTAGGACGCTGATGCAGCCGAAAACGTTATAAACATGAAGCCTGAAACAAAGCCCAACCTAAGACTGCACATACCCTTTATCCTCACTCACATCACATCACATCCATCGCAGGTGCACACGTGCAAGAGCAGGTTCGCAAAGAACTACGTGAAAGCAAGTGTTCTTCAGAGTTCCGGGTTTGGAGCATTTTCACTGCCCTCTTTAGATGTTACAGCCGTCACTGTGGTCCTCCTTCCGCACCCGCCGGCTCCCTTGGCTCGGATCCTCTGGGCCCTGCCCCGGGTCCGCGCTGGAGAGACTTGCTGGGCCGCGGGGGCCCGGCGGGCAAAGGCTCCACTCCCCGCGCGTCCTCGTCTGGACTCCTGGACGGCACGAAGGGGCTCGCCGCTCCTTAGACCCGACCACGCGGACTTCGGGGCCGCCTTCTCCAGGCTCTTGCGGTCGCCCGCGTTGCAGAGCCTCCCCCCGGTTTCCTTCTGTCTGTGGATCCCCAGACGTCTGAGTGAGTTAGGAACCGGGCACTGATCTCCACTCCCTTCTGTCTTCACGGCCCTAGTCACCGCGTCCACACGGTGATGGCTCCCAGACGCCGGGCGCCCGTCGGGGCCTCTGTCCTGAGCTCCAAGCACACACCCGGCGGCCGCCCTGTCTCCCCTCCGACCTCTGACGGGTGCCGCCGTGAAGCCCTGAGCGAAGGCCGCCCTGCGGCCGGGTCTCCGCCCCGGCGCCGCTGGCATCCTGGCTGGCGCAGCCTCCGTGGCACGAGCGCTCTGCGAGCAGCGTGCCAAGCTGCCGCCTGTTCCGGGGCTGCAGCAACCCGCCCCCCCCAGCGGTGCGATGGAGAAGGCCCCAGGCGTGTCCAAGGACCTGCTTCTTCTCTTACTCTCCCACCTGCTGGCTGTGCAGCGACGCACGAGACACTGACTTTGAACTCTCTCTCTTCTTTTTAACCTTTCTGACGGCGTCACTTACCTCCCAGCTAAGCCAGACTTACTGCCACAAAGTGTCCTCAGCAGGTGGCCACGAGGACCCTGACACGGGTGCGGGGCTCTCACCATCGCTGCCGTCTGAGTAGGAGTGCAGGGTAAAGCCTTGGTTTTTGTTCCTTGAGGGGTTTTTTTTTTTTAAACTTTTCCTTTCCCGAGTCGTTGGATTATGAGTTCCCTTTCTCACCCGAGCCATTTCTTGAGTTTCGTGTCACTCGAGATGTAACGTGTACGTGATGACACACACAGGAAGGAAAGAAGAGGACAGAAGCTCCATGAGAACACAGGCTCTTTGGGACAAAACTCTGAGCAGAGCCTTAAAAGAAAGAGACTGGGAAGGAGGGGAGATAAAAGTGAAGGAGACTAGGGGAGGGTCCAGAGGAAGAGTTTCCATGCGATCCCGAGCCCAGAGAGGGGCAGTGCCTGGGGTCAGTGTGGGTTGTCAAGGCCTATCGTTTGTTAAATAACTCAAGTCTTCATTTGAAGAATCATTAAGTGCATTTACTGTTTAAGTTTTGGATTTTTTTTTTGTCTTGACAACACATCACATATTTTATGAGACCTGCGTGGGCTGGCCCAACGTGAATATTCTCTGCAACACAAAGCAGAACTGGACGGTCCAGGTCCCAGAGGCTTCCGTGCAGTGACATCAAGAAGGGACATGAGTATGGGAAAGTGACACCAAGTGGCCGGGGCATCGGGGCGGGGGCAGGTCAGAGAAACACGTGAGAGGTCACATGGTCATGGTTTCTATTTCTTCAGGACCTGAACCCAAATATTTATAATAATTCACTTAAAACCTAAGCCTCACTGTTTATGTGACTGGAAGCTGGCACAGCTTCTCTGCAGATAAAGGTAGCCTTACAGACAAAACGATTTATGAACTACGGGTGACGACTGTTAGGAGAGGGCTGGAGACAAAAAAGAAAACCTAAACCCAGCAAGACTGGCGAGCATCTCTAGCTGTGTGACGCCTTTAAGGTGGAGAGGGTGACTCCAAACCCCGACTGCTGCTAGACCCTTCCAGGGAGCGTGAGAGACCACCACCGCCAGCATCTTCCTCCTGAGGCTCTGATGCCCTGGGGCACAGGGGGCCAGACACGCTATTTCTACGAGCTCGCCGGCTGACTCGAACAGGCTGCCGGGCTGGGTGTCCTCTGGTTTGGGAACACGACCGAGCTCACTGCAGGGCAGATGACAGTTTTAACCTGAGAACATTAATCCCCAAACTGCCCTCTTAAAACATAAGTCAGAAGAAGAAATTCAGTCAAAAACTCAAACGCAGATGAAGTGGCAGCGATTCTGTTTATGGAATGACTTCCAAACCTACTCAGACCCCTGAATCATTTTGCCTTCCAGACATCGCTTGAAGTCCGACCGAGGCCTTCCTCCCCTCTGATCCCCGCCGAGCGTAAGCCCCTGTGTGCGGGCACAGGGACCGGAGACGGGAGACGCTCCATCCCCGGCACCGACCCGGCTCTCAGTGTGAGAGTCTGGGCCTCCCCTGGGAGACCTCAGAGAGCCCAAGGATATCAGAGAATGCCTCTGTTCCTAACATACACTTCCTATTGAAGAACAAACTTGGACATTTTCAAAGTCAGGTTACTCTTTATGTCGTACAGACTTTATCTGGGATGGTACAGAGAGCGAAAAGTCCTCAAAGCCTCCTTTTCAGGCAGTGCCCAAAAGAGGGCTCGCCAGAGTGAAACTCCTGCTGGGGCATGTCAGCGAGGAAAAGGGATGAAGCTGTGGGGTGGACTGGATGTTGCCCCTGACCGGCAGCCAATCCTGCCCCCAGGTGGGATGCGCTGGGTCTTAACCACAGGGAATATGGTACCACTGCTTTCCCATCCAGTGTATCTCAGACGGGATCACAAAGCCAGTTGGAAAGACACAATTGAATAATGCAAGAACAAAACTATTCCTAGAGAGGTGCTTAGAAACTGAATTTTAATGATGCTCAGGAAATAAGATCAAATATGCAATCCCCACAGAGGCACACTAGCCCCCAAGCGCCTCAGGTCCCAGGATAGCTGCCTGATTGCTCTACCCAAGGTACACGCGATGTTGTTACCCGCTAGGGATGTGATATGTTTTTACCCAAATTACTAATGCAACTAAAATGTTCTACTAAAAATAACCCATTTTATTCTGCCTGGTCTGAATACATGCATGGTGTGTTTGTGTTTGGTGACAGACGCCCCAACAAATTGATCCACAGATTCAATGTAATTCCAATCAGAATCTCAGAGGGCTTTGACTGGGGGTGAGGGAGGGGTTTAAAATGAACGAGCTAATTCTAAAATGCATATGGGAATGCAAACTATTTCCTAAAAGAAAAAGTTGGAGACATTTTCCTTTTTGACTTCAAGACTTACCATCAGCCACCATATAAGACGACACAGATTTAGCAAATGAAAATGGGAATGAGGGCATATTCAGAGAGATATCTGTTAAATATTAACGAGATATTTATATCTGTCCTTTTTGGTCAGCTTTGTTGAGGTATGATTTACGTACAATAACTATTCACCCGTTTTAAGTATATAAAGAAATTAATTGTGATAAGTGTGTCTTTTAACCAGCACCACAACTATGACGTGGAATAGTTCCATGACCCCAGATAATACCCTCACATCCTCTGCAGCCAGTCCTACCCCCGCCCGCTCCCGGCCCCAGGAAACCACTCATCTGCTCTCCATTGCTACAGTTCACTCGTATATTCTTTTGTTCCAGTCAAAATTTTTAGATTTTCAAAGTATCTATAAATTCAAAAGTATGCTAGGTATGCCATTCCTTGTAACATTAGGTTCTTAAAGAATTTTAATTAAGTTTCTGAAAAAGAAAATAAGATGCTTAAATAAAACCTTTGAAATATTAACTTTGTAATTAGGGGACGTTTCATGTTTAAAATTTTTTTTTAGCATTTACAGCCAGTTATGGCTTATCTTAAGAAATAAAATTAAAAGGTCCTTTAAGATAAACTAGACAAGATCAAGGTCAAAGAAATAAAATTAATGATACTTTTGTATCACTAGCTAAATTTAATTTTGTATTTAAAAACACACCATTTAAAAATCAGCTGTTTCTTCAAAGAAGTTGTGCAGAAAGTAATCACTGAAATAATTATCACAAAATAATGATAAGAGTGGTAACAAATATAATAAGTATTTAAGTATTATTATTGCAGGATTTACTCTTCCCAGGTGCTTCACAGAGTCATTCAGGTAAATCACCATTATTATCCCCATTTAAAAAACAGCAAAAGAAAACTAAGGTTTAGAATTTTTCAATGAGAAGCTCAAGACTGAATAGCTAAGAAGTGCCACACATTTTCGGTCAGATCAAACTGAGTCCAGTCTGATTTCTTACACCTTCCATAAGTGCAGTAGGTGATGGATAAGACATTTATATTTAGGATACGGAGCTACACAAAACAACTTAACGCAAGTACGAAAGCCTGGTATTATCTGATAAAGATGCTGCAGATCAAATATCCCACTTAGAAATAAGTAAATATCTAAAGAAAAGGAAGAGGAAGAAATATAAAGTTATGCGCTGAAGAGGAAATGCAGGTTAAAAGATAATGACTGACTAAAACGAATAACATCCCTTCTAGTTCAGTGGTCCTATGAGGAATGTGGCTATGAGGTATCATTTCCACAAAACAGATTTCCGGTGCCCTACGAAGGAGACAAGAAAGGACAAAGGGAAATTCATTGGCAAGGAAAAATATAATCAGTGAAAATATGTCTACTGTATCAGTGGAATGAAGACTGGAATGCAGGCTGATAGACTAATAAGACAAGAAATATTAAACTGTGCTTTCAAAGAACACACCAGCTGCTTGCGCTCTGATACGTGGAAGCATTAGCACCCTCCGTGTCATCTGTACTTTGGAGACACCACCTGCCTTACCGGTGGTGTTCAGCTATACACAGAACAGAAAGTTATACCGAAGGCAACGGTCTTTATGTTTGGTGAGATTCATTGTATCCTCAGGTTTGTGCATTTTAATATACGCTCTCCTAATATGTGATCATTCTGTTTTCCTACATAAAAATTCAATGGTTATAACTCTTATAAAGATAATTACTCTTCCCTGCACCATCTACACAGTCACTATAAGAACAAATTATGCTGAATAAATAACTATGCCTTTTTTTAATAACTTTTTAAATTTATTTATTTTATTTTATTTATTTATTTATTTTTGGCTGTGTTGGGTCTTCGTTGCTGCGCGCAGGCTTTCTCTAGTTGCAGCGAGTGGGGGCTATTCTTCATTGCCGTGCGCGGGCTTCTCATTGCGGTGGTTTCTCTTGTTGTGGAGCACGGGCTCTAGGCACGTGGGCTTCAATAGTTGTGGCATATGGGCTCAGTAGTTGTGGCTCACGGACTCCAGAGCTCAGGCTCAGTAGTTGTGGTGCACGGACTTAGTTGCTCCGTGGCATGTAGGATCTTCCCAGACCAGAGATCGAACACATATCCCCTGCATTGGTAGGTGGATTCTTAACCACTGCGCCAAAGTCCCTAACTATGCCTTATTAATGCTTAAAATAACACACTTGTGTTTTAGTCTAAGCCTTTGTTGGGTTTAATTACAAAATTTCTCTTTATGTAACCAACATGTAGAAAATGATATAATGTAGCATAAAAAAATCATTTATTCTTGAAGCAGAATGTGGTTTGACACCATTTTGTATAGCAGATCTCTAGGCTTTATTCAGCTAGAATAACTGAAACTTTGTACCCTTGGTTAGTAATACCTCCCCATTCTCTTCTCTCCCAGCCTCTGGCAATCACTATTCTGTGCCACTCTGTGCTTCTGTAAGTTTGACTGTTTTAAATTCCTCATATAAGTGATGTCATGTAGTATTTGTCCTTCTGTATCTGGCTTATTTCACTTAGCATAATGTCCTCCAAATTCAGCCATGTTGTCAGAAATGGCAGGATTTCCTTCTTTTTAAGCTTGAATAATATTTCATTGTATGTACATATACCACATTTGCTTTATCCACACATCGGTCAGTAGACAGATTGCTTCCATGTCTTGGCTATTGTGAATAAAGCTGCAATGAACCTGGGAGTGCAGGTATCTTTTCAAGATTCTGATTTCAATTCCTTTGGATAAACACCCAAAAGCGGGGTGGCTGGATCATAAGGAAGTTCTATTTTTAATTTTTTGAGGAACCTCCATACTGGCTGCACCAATTTCCATTCCTATCAACAGTGCATGAGGTTTCCCTTTTCTCTACATCCTCACAACACTTATCTCTCCCTTCCTCCCTCCCTCCCTCCCTCCCTTTCTTTCTTTCTTTCTTCCTTCCTTTCTTTCCTTCCCCCCTTTCTCCCTTCCTTCCTTCTTTCTCTTTCTTTCTTTCTTTCCTTCCTTCCTTTTCTTTTTTTTTTTAATAATAGCCATCCTAACTGGTATGAACTGACTTCTCATTGTGATTTCAGTTTTCATTTCCCTGATGTTAGTGATGTTGAGCATCTTTTCATGTATTGTTGGCCATTTGTAGATTTCATGTTGTATTCTTATTAATAATCATAAAGAGGGCAGGAGGAAACTTTTGGAGGTGATGGGTATGTTTATGGCACAAGTTGTGATGATGGTTTCATGGGTATATGCTTATCTCCAAACCCATCAGTTCATACACATTAAATATGCACAGGCTCCTGTTTGTCAATCATATCTCAGGAAAGTGCTTTTTTAAAAAGTCTGTGGTTTGCCAAATTTTCAATTGACAGAAAGATTTTTTTAAAAAGGAATTAGACTAATAAATCCTTCTTCAATATCTCTTCCTCATTTCCCATGCCCATTTGGGGGAGTCAAAGACTGTGTTATGAGGACCACAGGCACACCAAAAGGTGTACTTTATACTAAGTGTGAACAACTATGTCAGCAGCAGAATCAGCAATAAATGTTTTACTATTCGTAAGGCTATGCAAACATCTACCATGCAGCTCAGCCTTCCTCAAAAAGGAACTTGATCCCGAAAGGAAACATACAATAAGAATCATTAAAAGAAAGGCAGTGTAAATAGATCTTAATGAAAAAATGTCTTGGGCATTTCAAGTTCTACTTTAGTTTTGTAGAGAAAACTACAAAAATAAACCACTCTGAAATAAAATTGACTTTCAGAGCTATAATTAAAATTATGAAAAATTCCAAGGATTAGAGACTACATTTTTGGATACCAAAAATCTTCTTTGAATAGTGATTCACAAGCACATGGAATCAGGCTTTGAAAATAGAAAGCAAAAGTGCCTGTTTCCACGGGTTTAAACATTAGCCATTACTCAGTATTCGTAAGACCAGTAATTATTATCAGAATACAAAGCACTTGCTGATGAGAAGCATTTGCAATTTAAATGGAAATTACAACTTTTCACTTGCAAATTTTTATAAACCATCTGTAAATATATTTGCTGAAAAACACATCACAGTGATGAGTTTTGTTTGTTGTTGTTATTAAAAAATTTATACTTAACTGGTTTTTGTGATGATTCTGCAGTATAGTAAAAATTACCTAAAACATTACACAATTCAAAATGAAAGGAAGAGATGAAGAAAACACTTTGCTTCAGGGATGGCTTATGTAAAAGAAAATTAATAAGAGGGAAAGTAGACAGAAGCAGTAATAATTTTTAAAAATATATTTGACGATTGATCTTATTTTAATACTATAAACTAACCCTTTGGCCTTCTAGGAAAGAAAAATCCAGATTTCTTGAGGCATGTTTGTTACAGAATGACGGCAAATAGTTTTCTTTTGAAATTAAGAGGTCACGTTGAAGACAGAAACAAAGTTAGGAATCAAAGCCTTCTGGTATTTATTAGTCCTATTAATTAAAAATCAAAGCATTCTACTTATATTGGAAGAATTAACATTGTTAAAATGGCTATACTACCCAAAGCAAACTACAGATTTAATGTAAGCCCTATCAAATTACCCAGGACGTTCAAAGAACTGGAACAAATAATCGAAAAATTTATATGGAGCCATAAAACACCCAGAATTGCCAAAGCAAGCCTGAGGAAAAAGAACAAAGCAGGGGCATAACCCTCCCAGATTTCAGACAATACTACAAAGCTACGGATATCAAAACGTTATGGTATTGGCACAAAAACAAACATATGGATCAATGGAATAGAGAGCCCAGAAATAAACCCACACACCTACAGTCAATCTTCAACAAAGTGGGCAAGAATATACAATGGAGAAAAGACAATCTCTTCAGCAAATGGTGTTGGGAAAGTTGCACAGCTGCAGGTAAATCAATGAAGTGAGAACACACCCTCACACCAGGCACAAAAATAAATTCAAAATGGCTTAAAGACTTAAATATAAGACAAGAAACCATAAAATTCCTAGTACAGAACATAGGCAAAATATTCTCTGACATTTATTGTAGCAATGTTTTCTTAGGTCAGTTTCCCAAGGCAATAGATATAAATACAAAATAAACAAATGGGACCTAATCAAACCTTACAAGCTTTTGCACAGCAAAGGAAACCATAAACAAAATGAAAAGACAACCTACAGACTGGAAGGAAATATTTGCAAACAATGCAACCGACAAGGGCTTAACTTCCAAAATATACAAACAGTTCATGCAGCTCAGTATCAAAAAAACCACAAACAACCCAATCAAAAAATGGGCAGAGGATTTGAATAGACACTTCTCCAAAGAAGACACACAGATGGCCAAAAAGCACATAAAAAGATGCTCAACATTGCTAATTATTAGAGAAACACAAATCAAAACTACAATGAGGTTCCACCTCCTCGTAGCCAGTCAGGATGGCCATCATTTAAAAATCTACAAATAATAAATGCTGGAGAGGGTTGGAGAAAAGGGAGCCGTCCTGCACTGTTGGTGGGAGTGTACATTGGTGCAGGGAACACCATGGAGAACAGTACGGAGGGTCCTTAGAAAACTAAAAATAGAACTACCATATCACCCAGCAATCCCACTCCTGGGCATATATCCAGAGCAAACTCTAATTCGAAAAGATGCGTGCACCTCAATGTTCACTGCAGCACTATTTACGATAGCCAAGACATGGAAGCAACCTAAATATCCATTGACAGATGAGTGGATAAAGAAGATGTGGTGTACACACACACACAAACACACACTGGAGTATTACTCAGCCATGAAAAAGAATTAAATAATGCCATTTGCAGCAACGTGGCTGGACCTAGAGATTATCATAGTAAGTGAAGTATGTCAGACAGAGAAAGAAAAATATCACATATCACATATATGGAATCTAAAATATGGTACAAATGAACTCATTTACAAAACAGAAACAGACTCACAGACATAGAAAACAAACTTATGGTTACCAAAGGGAAAAAGGGATGGGAGAGGCATAGATTAGGAGTTTGGGATTAGCAGATACAAACTAGTATACATAAAATAGATAAACAAGGTTCTACTGTATAGCACAGGGAACTATTTTAATATGCTGTAATAAACCATGATGGAAAAGAATATATATATATATATATATATATATACACACCCATATATATATATATATATATATATCACTTTGATGTACACCAGAAACTAACACATTATAAATCAACTATATTTCAATTAAAAAAAAATCAAATCAAATCAAAGAGCATTTTACATATCTGAGCTTAAAATCCCATAGCTTCTGATCAATGGGGAAAAGTAATTTAAATTACTTTTAGTAATTTAAGTTAGTATTTGTGTCACAGACACTAACAAATGAGAAAATTCTCAGAATAAAATATCAAACTGTAGTTCAGTAGCAATGGAACTACGTAACACAACTTTTTTATACTGGGGAATTCATATTTCACACAGAAATTCTGACAGGTGAATGTACGGTTTTAGGGATTTCAAATGTATTTTTGAAACCAGCTGTAAGGTGGCAAATGCTAAACAGGGCACTGAGGTAGCAGTAGGGAGGCCTGGGTTGTAGTAGTAACACCACAAACTTTTACTCCTGGGCAAGTAATTTAAATTCACATTGGTTTGGCTTTTTCAACATCGGTAAAATGAGAGCTCAGATTAGATGTTCTGGGGATTCTTGTATCAGCTAAATGTCTATGAGCTTGTTTCATAAATTAATAATAATCACAACTACCAGTATCAGTAAAATGCCAATTCTGTGTCAAGCGATAAACTATTCTTTGCATGCAATACCTCCGTCCTCAGAGCAGAAATGTCTTCATTTCAGAGATCTGTGATTCATGCACAACTGATCAACACAGAGCTGGGATTCCAGCTGAGCTGTCTGTCTTCCCGCCCTCATGCCAACTCAACCACACACTCTGGTCTTTATCCAACTGCTGACAGAATATTCAATCATTCAAGCTGCATAACAAAGCTTAAAATAATGGTTCAACTATTGCAAAATGACATTTTAAAAGCTTCTATTTGAACCATAATGTCAGATAAGGAAGTTTTTATTACTTACAGCTGTTCCAAGGATGAGTCCTTTAAATGTCTGCTTATCTCGTATACGAATTCCATCCTTGTAGAGGTACCTGGAAAACATACAAGATCTTATTAAATTATAAATTAGCACAGATACCACATATCTTAGATCAGGATTTTTTAAACTGTAGTATGGACCCAAGAAGCTTTGGGGTGTTAATACATTCCCTAAAAATATAGGGAAACTTTGATTTCATATCAATATGTTCAACTGTCTGGGCAGGAGAGCTCCAAGGCTCTCATCAGAGCCTCAGAGTGATCCTGCACCAAAATACTGAGCGCCACTGCCTTAGCCTCTAAAACTTGGAATGGTTGTGGGGAACTTCTGGCTGATGACGTCACATCTACCGGTGGCAACTACTGTAAGAAAAAGAGAAGTTTGACAGTAACAATTTTTTAAAATCCGGTCCATCTACTGAATATACTGAACCGGGAGCTACATTTGCAAAGCTGGCAAATGTCACCGTTAGGACTCATGTGCGGGGGGTGAAAACATTCACAGTCGGCTCTCCCACGGTTGCTGCCAAAAATCTACAGGGAAGGACCCTACCATGGATTTACAGACACCGTGCAACTCATCGGACCCCAAAAGTGACTGGAAACAAACTATATAACCTACTAGCACCTTCTTTGCCTTTTTCCTTCAACTAGAGGATGGCAACATTATTTCCTCTCTAAATCTACCAAAGTTTGTTGTTATTGTTTTTTTTGGGTTTTTTGTTTCTTTTGCGGTACGCGGGCGTCTCACCGCCGCGGCCTCTCCCGTCGCGGAGCACAGGCTCCGGACGGGCAGGCTCAGCGGCCACGGCTCACGGGCCCAGCCGCTCCGCGGCATGTGGGATCTTCCCGGACCGGGGCAGGAACCCGTGTCCCCTGCATCGGCAGGCAGACTCTCAACCACTGCGCCACCAGGGAAGCCCTGGGTTTTCTTTTCTTAACAAACAGTGAATTGATTTAAACTGGAAACAATGTTGTATATTTTCTGAAGTGATTGAACCCAAACTAACATCGAACTGCTTTTTTTTTCTTAACAAACAGTGAATTGATTTAAACTGGAAACAATGTTGTATATTTTCTGAAGTGATTGAACCCAAACTAACATCGAACTGCAAAATACAGAGTCTTAATATTAAACCCGAATTTAATTGAAAAAAAAATCTCTATGTTTCTGTGAATGCCGTGGAAGTGAATATCTTTTTACCTAGAGGTTGCAAAAGGAATGGGGCCGACTCCAAGGAATTTTAGAGACTGGGAGAGATGGCAAAGGCCAGTCAATGCTCAGTTAACAACTGCAAAGGACACACTCAGCCAATGACCCAAGAAGGCGAATTTGCAGAGGGAGCAGTGCTCGGTAGCAGGAGCTCGTGAGACAACGATGCAAGAGCTGGGCCAGAAGAGGAAGAAGTTGTAATTCAGAGAGGAAGCGAAACCTAGGAAATGGGAACCACACCAGAAACAGATTCATGGATTTGAGTGTGGAAGAAATTTCCTCTTTAAATACTGCCAGAGATGCTCAGTGTATCTTCAACCTGCGCACGTATGCAGCAGTTTCTGCCCAGCGGATTTTTTTTTTTAATTGTTCAGTGCTCGTAAGTGATGCGATCATTACCACTTTGTAGATGCCAAGATGTTTCTGAACAAATAAATGTTACTTGGGAGTTTATCATCAGACTAATTCTAACTTGGTTAACAGTTTATATACAGGGATGCTGTCCTTAGTTGCTGGTTCACCAAACCAAAGAAAAGGAATGTTTTTCTTTTTTAATTAATTAATTTATTTTTGGCTACGTTGGGTCTTCGTTGCTGCACGCAGGCGTTCTCTAGTTGCGGTGAGCAGTGGCTACTCTTTGTTGCGGTGCGCGGGCTTCTCATTGCGGTGGCTTCTCTTGTTGCGGAGCACGGGCTCTAGGCGCACGGGCTTCAGTAGTTGTGGCATGCGGGCTCAGTAGTTGTGGCTCACGGGCTCTAGAGTGCAGGCTCAGTAGTTGTGGCGCACGGGCTTAGTTGCTTCGTAGCATGTGGGATCTTCCCGGACCAGGGCTCGAACCCATGTCCCCTGCATTGGCAGGAGGATTCTCAACCACTGCGCCACCAGGGAAGTCCTGAAAAGGAATGTTTTGCTCTCAGTTTTTCAGTGGCGCTCAGGTCTCAAATTCAGCTAAACTTAAATGAACCACGGTTCCCAAAGAGATCCTCAAACAATTGCACTTTTTCTTATGAATCTGGAAGCAAACTTCTCCTAAGACATTTCAGACTGTTTTGCCCAAGGGAATCAATGATACATTTTGGACCAAAACATGTTAGAATTTCAGAAGAGTTCAGAAAGGCTTTTGTTTCAGAGAAAAATCTGTGCTCTCCTTTGTGTTTGGCAGGGCACAACTGCAGTCCGGTGGTGTGTTTTGTCTAAAGAAAATCAGCCTCCTGGACATGCACGCACTATAGCTACTTTATGTAAACACCCGAAATGCTTGGGAAAGGCCACCGCAAAAATCACTGATGGACACACGTTACTGAAAAGGCTGAGGCATTTACTGGTCTTACCCTCCCTCTCAATGAATAATGAACTCAACATAAAGACTGTTAATCAATCACATGTTGAGCATTTACTGAGCACCTTATGCTCTCTTCTTTATTCCCCAAATATTTCATGAGTCGTTGCCACGTTCGCAATGCTGGGTTATGTGGTGAATTAGAGGAGACGGCCCCTCGCCTTCACAGGATCCAGTGGGAAAATCAGAAAACAAATAAGTAAAAACATATGAGAGAAAAACATTAGCTTCTGTGGTGTAATAAATGAACAGACACCATGAGAGAGAAAAACAGAGAGGAAGCTTCCTAGAGGAGTTGACATTAAAGGTGGGACGAGACAGAGGAAAATGCCACCAGGGAAAGACCCACCAGCCTCACGTGCAGAGGCCCGCAGGGGTGCAGAGTGAGAACTTCCTGTGCGTGGAGAGATTAAAGAACAATGCATCCAGCATAAAAAGCAAAGGAAAGAAGACCTAAGATGAATTTACATGCGTGTGAGGATCAGAAGCCACACTGGGACTCACAGACCTAAAGAGGGGTTCTGACTTATTAAAATGAAACGTGAAGCAGGAAAGTAGTGATTCCTTGAACTAGGGTAGGTGCAGGGGACACGGGGGAAGGGAACACATCAGAAATGTTCTTGGGGGCGGAGTGAATGGGGTGTGCCGGAGAAGCCGAGCAGGCGGCTCACAGAGCAGTGGTGCTGGTTCGCTGAGAGGGTGTGAGACACACAGGAGTGCAGCAGGATGGGTGAGGCTGGGAGAGAGAGAAGCGAGTCCTGCACTTCGTGTGCGCTGCACGGAAATACAAGCAGGACCCCGATTCTCAAGCATGCAGCTGTGCACACACACACACACACACACACACACACACACACACACACACAGCCTCACTGCTGGGAATGCTCTTTGCAGGTTATCATCCCCACCCTTTGTGACCACTTGTTTTTCTGGTCATAAGGGGACAAGATGACACATCTCAGCGTGTGTTAGAGCTGAGGTCGCCACAGAGGTGGTGCCAATGTTGGAAGGTGATTCTTGGCTTTAGTCAATGCTGCGGTAATTCACAAGCACCCCCTTATCTGAAGCCTTGCTCGCCCATCGCACGGGGAGGCGGAGCCATCCTCCCCCAGCGGGCCACCACCACGTCCGTGTGTGTTTAGATTCCAGAGCCCACCCAACTGTCCTCTAAGTGTGGGTTCATCCCCCAAACAAGCAAGATCTAAGCCTGAAGCCTGTCTCTGCATCTCCACACACCAGCTCCCACCCCACTGCCTGTCTCAGCACCTTCACAGACCTCCAGATCAACGAGCACCCCGGATCGCAGGGTCTCTGTGAATCCCACCCAGAAGGAGCTCACGTGTGCTCCGGGCGTTTCCGGGACTGGCTCACACGAGGCTTGTAACCACGCGTGTAGCAGAGTCTACCTTCCTCAACTGCCGTCGACCCTGACATTTCCTTCCAAACCTCAAATTCCACCTTCTTCTAACCTGGACAGGGGGTGTCGGAACGGAATAGGTCTCCCAGCCCACAAACTCCTTTTTTATAAGAACACCTCTGTTTAGAGAGGCTATCCTTACTCGGTAATGTTACCGAAAACAGGGAAAGATTGGCTTCAGTGGCCACACGAATGCGTTCACCACCTACTGTGTCATGAAGCGTTGATAAATTGTCCTTCCCTTTCCCTGAGTCACACAACCTACAGAACCCCAGAGATACGGTTAGAAGAGCGTTGACTCGAAGTGTCGTGAAGTGCTTTCCTTGTTCTCACCCAGAGCGTGTAAAGCACTTGAGCGTGTAACTGATCCCGCCACGGCAATGCTGACCATTCATCTTATCCAAAATTAGCCTCTTGCTAATAATTCATTGTACTAGGTTTCTTCATTGAGTATCACACTAGCAATAAGATCTCTTCCAAACCATCTTTACAAGTTGTAAAGTTTTCTGTCTTGTGCTGTCTATCAATTTGTTTCCTTTACTGTAGGGGAGATACTCCTTACATGCAATGAGTAAAGGACCCCAGACCCCCAGGACTGGGAAGAAACACAGCGGGGTCAGGAGCAGACCACTCACAGCACCAGCCTAGAAGCCCAAAGAATCCTTAGCAATGTTTAACACATGGAAATCAAGAAGGCCATGTGCCTGCTGGGCATGCGATTGGTCATGAACGGTTAGGAGAGCTAATATTATAGAATGGACTGATTCTAAAAAGGAACCAAGGCTTTAGGACTGAGGGATGAAAAGAGCTGTAGGAGGTCTTGTGTCATAGGCTGGGTGTCTCAGTTGAACACAGCAGGCTGCAAGGCTCTTGAGCTGGGGTGTGATGTGAATTCTAGTGACTCAGGAAGATGTTATGATCATTGCATAATTGGGAGAGAAAGTGTCAGGACAGCATCTCCTCTTTACAAGAATAATTTCAGCCTTTTCCCCAGAGTCCTTAATGAATCCACAAATGGAAATATTTCTATAAAAATGTTAATTATCTCCTTAATGTTTTTTTAAAAAGAAAGTTGCAGCACTCACTCCTTAATTAAACAAATGTCCTTCTGGTTTCTTTTTTCAGCATTCCACATGAGTGGAGCAGTCATGACCTCCCAGCTTTCAACTGATCAACATGCATGGCTTCTGCGTCAAAACAGGAAGTCACTTAAAATACCTTTACTCTCATTTACCTACAATACTCAGAAGAGCACCACAATGGCCAACGGTCATATGTGTGAGCTCACTGCTTCAAAGTGTGGTTCTTCCCCAAGTTCACTAAAGTTCCTAACTGTGGAACTGCCCTGGTGGTCCAGTGGTTAAGAATCGGTCTTGCAATGCAGGGGACGCCGCCAGTTCGATACCTCATCGGGGAACTAAGGTCCCACACGCCATGGGGCAACTAAGCCCGTGCGCCACAACTACTGAGTCTGCGAACCACAACTACTGAGCCTGTGAGCCACAACTATTGAGCCTGCACACCACAACTAGAGAGAAGCCCTCACACTGCTACGAAGAGCCCAACTGCAACGAAGAGCCCACGTGCCACAACGAAAGATCCCATGTGCCACAACTAAGACCTGATGCAGCCAAAAAAATAGATAAATAAATATTTTTAAAATAATAATAAAAAAACTAAAGTCCCTAATCGTAATGTGCTCACTGCTCAAGAAGGTCTTGGATGGCTGAGTTGTTGACCTACAGCTTCTCTTGGATCAATGGAATTTTTACAATTATTGATTAATTAGATCTGAATATGAAAGTTGCACAAACTCTGTTTTGTTTTTATTTTTCTCCAATTTAGAATTTTTGTAGCAGGGATGGAGGAATAGAAATGTGCATAAATATTCAAATGTTTTCAGATGAATACTCTGTTGAAAGCAACAACTGACTTTACTTAAAAATGGTGCAATGAGCTTTGTTGAAAGGTGGACAGTGTTTTTTGAGAAGATGAAGTATTACTTTAATTAAACGAAAAGGTGAAAATAATCTACCAGCACTGTAAGGCACTGTTGATTTTTCTTGCAACTTACAAGTATAGCAAATTCTCAAGTCCCTCAGAAGCATTTCTGGAAATCTTTCTGATTTGGCTGTTGTGCAGGAGACTGACAAAACGGAACGGACAGACAAGAATTCCAGGATGAGAAAGAGATTCTTCAAACCTTATGCTAGTTCTGCTAGGTAGAGCTTCACAGAGCAGAAAAACATTCACTGACATGCTTCACTAAATTTAGAGATTTATAACTTTCTGTTCAAAAGGCTATATTATTAGCTTGTCACAAAAAACTTTTCAAAAATAATTTTTATTTAATTAAATCACCCTAAAATACCCCTAAAAGAGCACTATACACCCAAGGATAACATTCTTGTTTTCCCGAAGCCTATCCTTTAAAAGGAAAATTATCAACATGGTCATGGTAACAAAGGAGCATCTTCCTAAATAAACATATGGAGAGTTACACACACTGAGGCTTAAGCATTTTCCTTGAAAAAACAGGCATCACAGCCCTTGGCATGCAGTGAACTCCCACTGTGCATTTGCTGAATTGTCAAACCAGAGTCAACTACACCACAGAAAGGGGAGGCTTATATAGGGCTATCAAACGGTCCAAAAACGACTTCTCAAAAATCCAGGGAGCAAAATAACAGGTGGCAGAAATAAATTGTATTTGAACAGTAAAATGCGTTACCCAAAAATCACCTTTCAGCAACTTGGATAGCTTTGGGAAAAACTCTGGCAAATGAAAAGTACAGATTGCTTTGGATAAATATACTTAAACTTTCTTTCAAATTTAAATGATCATGGCATGTCTAAATGTACAGGGAAAGTCGGCTAATTGGATTGGCACATGTTTCTGAATATCCTGTAACAGCTACAAAAGGCAAAGCTTCTAAAGTCTACTGCCAGGATCAAACGCTAGACGGTTCATTTTTAGAGTATTATAAAACATTTGTTTTGTGCTTTTTGAATGACTGATTAGGATAACAGAAGTGCTTTGGCTAACGGAGCAGGTGACTATTTTAGCCGTTATACACAGACAGCCAGGGGTCCAGAGCTGTTCCTAACCTCTCACCGCTAAAGGTTCAGCCACAATTCTCCAAACAGCACCTGGGCTGCGGACACCCCACCTGTGGCACTGAGGCCACTCCTCGCCGTTTATGACGGCCCAGTGTTCTGGCCGTCAGAGCCAGGGGGGGCAGGACAACCAATCTACGGTCTGCATCAGAGCTGATACCATACAGAGATAATGGCCATCTTCATGGATAGAACATTCTCAGCTTCAGTCAGTGACCCAGTAAACTTTATAGCCCTCCACGTGCCCAAGGAACTCTTAGGCTGATTGAAAGCCATGTGGCTAGTTAATATCTAGTTAATCCCAGACACTAACCTTGTCCTGAGAGAATTTGTCACTCAGTTACTCCCTCTGTATATTCTCTTTTTAATGTTCAAAACCCATTACTGTACTTCCTTTAGGTCCCAAAACTACCAGCATACCAATATTTTTAATTAAAGAATGACAATTCTGTTCCCGTATTTTATAACACACATGTACCAATGCATGCAGAAGAAAGTGTATGTATGTATGCACATGTACATGTCTATGTACGCATATGATTATATACTTGTGTACATGAATATACGTACACATACGTGTGTGTGTGCTTATGCACATATAACGTAAGTTGTGGTCTGCACATGTGATGTGTGTATACGTGTGGTACGTTGTACACATTGTATCCTCAATCTCACCTGACACACAGAACACAGGAAACAATTTGACTATTTTCACAATTCTCCCAAGACTGGGGCCCAGGAGAGAAGTTGTTCCATTTAATGCAAAGAATGCCTTTCAGCCTTACTGCTAATTCTCTTCAATACCACAGTTGAGAAAGGAAAAGATACTACATATCATAATTCATATTTCTTCAGTATATAAATGTGCTTGAAGTCTATGTTTCTGGATATTCTTACACAGTTATCTAGATTTGGGTAGAAATAAAATGTGAACTTTCTAGAAACTGCACTGAAGTTGTTTTTATTTCTTTAACATTGTAATTCATTATGAATGTGAATACTCTACAGCAGGGGTCCCCAACCCCCTGGCCGCGGAGCAGTTCCAGTCCGCGGCCTGTTAGGAGCCGGGCTGCACAGAAGGAGGAGAGCAGCGGGCGAGCGAGGGAAGCGTCACCTGCCGCTCGCCATCGCTCGCATGCCCGCCTGAACCATCGCTGGCATCATTGGCACTACCACCTGAAGCATCCCCGCCCCCTGCCCCCGTCCGTGGAAAAACCGTCCTCCACAAAACCGGTCCCTGGCGCCAAAAAGGCTGGGGACCGCTGCTCTAAAGTATGAGATAAAATATTATGAAACAGAAACAGATTCACAGATACAGAGAACAGACTTGTGGTTGCCAAGGGGGAGGAGGGTGGGGGAGGGATGGAGTGGGAGGTTGGGATGAGCAGGTGCCCACTATTATATACAGGATGGATACACAACAAGGTTCTACTGGAGAGCACAGGGAACTCTATTCAGTGTCCCATGATAAACCATAATGGAAAAGAACATGAAAAAGAATTTAGTATATATCTATATAACTGAGTCATTTTGCTGTACATTAGAAATTAACAACATAGTAAATCAACTATACTTCAATTAAAAATAATAATAAAAAATAAAGTATGAGAAAATATCTACCTCACAGGTTTTCTTGGAAAATTTTTATTGCCAACAAGAACAAATCCATTAAAATGGTTCACAGTTGAATGTGTTTTCCAATCACAAGTACATATTTCTTCTCAAGGTTTATTCAAAGCATTATGCATTCCATCAAAATACCATTGTTATGATTTTAATGGATGGAATATTTTCCTAACAGAGTTTTGGTTAAGTGATTGCAGATACTGTCATTTATATTATTTTTGTTTTATTTGCATAAAGGAGATATATTCAAAATTATGAGAGATTCTACTGAAATTCAGGGTATAAAAAAACACCTGACACCCGTTCACCAAAAATCAGCTCAAACTTGGGGAAATGTGTGCTTGTCTACTATATCCTAATATTGCCTATGGAGCCAAGGGGGGAGAAAAATGAAGCAAATAAAAACTCCCAAGAAAAAAAACGTTATGTTTTATTGAGGAAATAAAATAATTCCGCAAGACAGGTGATCTGCTTATCTTGATGATCAAAACCTTGGCGAAAAAGAGGAACCAGCAATACACCAACAGGTCTGTTTGATCAGCTGCATCTTTTCTTGCTGAAACAGTGGCTTACACACAGTGTTCACACATACACTTGTACGATGGATAGTATACGAATGTGTACTTTGTGGTTGGAAATATTTTGTTAAAAAGCAATAAGTAGGGGGAACTTAAACATGGCGGAGGAGCAAGACGTGGAGATCACCTTCCTACAGATACACCAGGAATACATCTACACGTGGAACAACTCCTACAGAACACCTACTGAACGCTGGCAGAAGACCTCAGACCTCCCAAAAGTCAAGAAACCCCCCACGTACCTGGGTAGGACAAAAGAAAAAAGAAAACACAGAGACAAAACAATAGGGACGGGACCTGCCCCTCCAGGAGGGAGCTGTGAAGGAGGAAAGGTTTCCACACACTAGGAGCCCTTTCGCGGGCGGAGACTGCGGGTGGCGGAGGGGGGAGCTTCGGAGCCGCGGAGGAGAGCACAGCAACAGGGGTGCGGACGGCAAAGCGGGGAGATTCCCGCACAGAGGATCGGTGCCGACCGGCACTCACCAAGCTGAGAGGCTTGTCTGCTCCCCCGCCAGGGCGGGCGGGGCTGGGAGCTGAGGCTCGGGTTTCAGTCGGAGCGCAGGGAGAGGACTGGGGTTGGCGGTGTGAACACAGCCTGAAGGGCTTAGTGCGCCACGGCTAGCCGGGAGGGAGTCCGGGGAAAAGTCTGGACCTGCCGAAGAGGCAAGAGACTTTTTCTTCCCTCTTTGTTTCCTGGTGCGCGAGGAGAGGGGATTGAGGGCGCTGCTTAAAGGAGCTCCAGAGACGGGCGCGAGCCGCGGCTAAAAGCGCGGACCCCAGAGACGGGCATGAGACGCTAAGGCTGCTGCTGCCGCCACCAAGAAGCCTGTGTGCGAGCACAGGTCACTATCCACACCCCCCTTCCGGGGAGCCTCTGCAGCCCGCCACTGCCAGGGTCCCAGGATCCAGGGACAACTTCCCCGGGAGAATGCACGGCGCACCTCGGGCTGGTGCAATGTCACGCCGGCCTCTGCCACCGCAGGCTCGCCCCACACTCTGTGCCCTCCCCCCACCCCCCGGCCTGAGTGAGCCAGAGCCCCCGAATCAGCGGCTCCTTTAACCCCGTCCTGCCTGAGCGAATAACAGACGCCCTCCGGGGACCTACACGCAGAAGTGGGGCCAAATCCAAAGCTGAACCCAGGGAGCTGTGCGAACAAAGAAGAGAAAGAGAAATCTCTCCCAGCAGCCTCAGGAGCAGCGGATTAAATCTCGACAGTCAACCTGATGTACCTGTATCTGTGGAATACCTGAATAGACAACGAATCATCCCAAATTGAGGAGGTGGACTTTGGGAGCAACTGTAGACTTGGGGTTTGCTTTCTGCATCTAATATGTTTCTGGTTTTATGTTTATCTTAGTTTAGTATTTACAGCTTCTTATCATTGGTACATTTGTTTATTGATTTCGTTGCCGTCTTCCTTTTTTTTTAATACATATATATATTTTTTCCCTTTTCTCTTTTTGCGAGTGTGTATGTGTATGTTTCTTTGTGTGATTTTAACTGTATAGCTTTGCTTTTACCATTTGTCCTAGGGTGCTGTCTGTCCATTTCAGTTTTTTGTTTGTTTGTTTGTTTTTAGTATACTTTTTAGCACTTGTTATCATTGGTGGATTTGTTTTTTGGTTTGGTTGCTCTCTTTCATTCATTTTTTTTAATTACTTTTTTATCTTTAATAATTTTTTTTACTTTTTATTTTAATAACTTTATTTTATTTTATTCTTTCTTTCTTCCTTTCTTTTTCTCCCTTTTCTTCTGAGCCATGTGGCTGAAAGGGTTTTGGTGCTCCAGCCAGGTGTCAGGCCTGAGCCTCTGAGGTGGGTCAGCCGAGTTCAGGACATTGGTCCAACAGAGACCTCCTGACTCCACGTAATATCAAACGGCGAAGACTCTCCCAGAGGTCTCCATCTCAACGCTAAGACCCAGCTCCACTCAACGGCCAGCAAGATACAGCGCTGGACACCCTATGCCAAACAACTAGCAGAACAGGAACACAACCCCAGCCATTAGCAGAGAGGCTGCCTAAAATTATAATAAGGTCACAGACACCCCAACACACCACCGGATGTGGTCCTGTCCACCAGAAAGACAAGATCCAGCCTTATCCACCAGAGCACAGGCACCAGTCCCCTCCACCAGGAAGCCTACACAACCCACTGAACCAACCTTACCCACTGGGGCAGACACCAAAACAACAGGAACTACAAACTTGCCGCCTGCAAAAAGGAGATCCCAACACAGTACGTTAAGCAAAATGAGAAGACAGAGAAATACACAGCAGACAAAGGAGCAAGGTAAAAACCCACCACACCAAACCAATAAAGAAGAAATAGGCAGTCTACCTGAAAAAGAATTCAGAGTAATGATAGTAAAGATGACCCAAAATCTTGGAAATAGAATGGAGAAAACACAAGAAACGTTTAACAAGGACCTAGAAGAACTAAAGAGTAAACAAACAATGATGAACAACACAATAAATGAAATTTAAAATTCTCTACAAGGAATAAATAGCAGAATAACTGAAGCAGAGAAAACGGATAAGTGACCTGGAAGATAAAATAGTGGAAATAACTACCTCAGAGCAGAATAAAGAAAAGAGAATGAAAAGAATTGAGGACAGTCTCAGAGACCTCTGGGACAACATTAAACACAACAACATTTGAATTGTAGGGATCCCAGAAGAAGAAGAGAGAAAGAAAGGGTTTGAGAAAATATTTGAAGAGATTATAGTTGATAACTTCCCTAATATGGGAAAGGAAATAATCGATTGAGTCCAGGAAGCACAGAGAGTCCATACAGAATAAGTCCAAGGAGAAACACACCAAGACACATATTAATCAAATGATCAAAAATTAAATACAAAGAAAAAATATTAAAAGCAGCAAGGGAAAAGCAACAAATAACATACAAGGGAATCCACATAAGGTTAACAGCTGATCTTTCAGCAGAAACTCTGCAAGCCAGAAGCAACTGGCAGGACATATATAAAGTGATAAAAAGGAAAAGCCTACAACCAAGATTACTCTACCCAGCAAGGATCTCATTCAGATTTGATGGAGAAATTAAAACCTTTAACAAATACGCAAAAGCTAAGAGAATTCAGCACTACCAAACCAGCTTTAAAACAAATGCTAAGGATCTTCTCTAGGCAGGAAACACAAGAGAAGGAAAAGACCTACAATAACAAACCCAAAACAATTAAGAAAATGGTAATAGGAACATACATATTAATAACTACCTTAAATGTAAATGGATTAAATGCTACAACCAAAAGACACAGACTGGCTGAATGGATACAAAAACAAGACCTGTATATATTCTGTCTACAAGAGACCCACGTCAGACCTAGGGACACATACAGACTGAAAGTGAGGGGATGGAAAAAGGTATTCCATGCAAATGGAAATCAAAAGAGAGCTGGAGTAGCAATTCTCCTATCAGACAAAATAGACTTTACAATAAACACTATTAAAAGAGACGAAGAAGGACACTACATAATGATCAAGGGTTCAACCCAAGAAGAAGATATAACAATTGCAAATATTTATGCACCCAACATAGGAGCACCTCAATACAAAAGGCAAATGGTCAACTGCCTTAGATGTTGAGGTGCTTTATGGCATGATCAACAGCCATAAAAGGGGAAATCGACAGTAACACATTCATAGTAGGGGACTTTAACACCCCACTTTCACCAATGGACAGATCATCCAAAATGAAAATAAATAAGGCAACACAAGCTTTAAATGATACATTAAACAAGATGGACTTAACTGATATTTATAGGACATTCCATCCAAAAACAAAAGAATACACTTTCTTCTCAAGTGCTCATGGAACATTCTCCAGGACAGATCATATCCTGGGTCACAGATCAAGCCTTGGTAAATTTAAGAAAACTGAACTCGTATCAAGTATCTTTTCTGAAAACAGTGCTGTGAGACTAGATACCAATTACCGGAAAAAATCTGAAAAAATACAAACACATAGGCCTCCCTGGTGGCACAGTGGTTGAGAGTCCACCTGCCGATGAAGGGGACACGGGTTCGTGCCCCGGTCCAGGAAGATCCCACATGCAGCGGAGTGGCTGGGTCCGTGAGCCATGGCCGCTGAGCCTGCGCGTCCGGAGCCTGTGCTCCACAACGGGAGAGGCCACAACAGCGAGAGGCCCACATACCGCAAAAAAAAAAAAAATTAATTAATTTTAAGAAAGATATCAGGGGCTTCCCTGGTGGCACAGTGGTTAAGAATCCGCCTGCCAATGCAGGGGACATGGGTTCGAGCCCTAGTCCAGGAAGATCCCACATGCCATGGAGCAACTAAGCCCGTGTGCCGCAACTACTGAGCCTGTGCTCCAGAGCCCTCGAGCCACAACTACTGAGCCCACGTGCCACAACTACTGAAGCCCACGCGCCTACAGCCCATGCTCCACAACAAGAGAAGCCACCGCAATGAGAAGCCTGCGCACAGCAACAAAGAGTAGTCCCCACTCACCGCAACTAGAGAAAGCCCGCGCGCAGCAACGAAGACCCCACGCAGACAAAGATAAATTAATTAAATAAATAAATTTTCAAAAAATAAATAGAGACCAAAACAATAAAAGTAAAAAATACTGCTAAGAAGAAATTTTAGACACCTGAATAAAAAGAAAGTCTGTATCATGTATTGGATGACTCAACATTGTACAGAAGTCCATATTCCCCCAAATTGATCTATAAATTCATAGAGTCCCAATCAAAGTACCAGGAAGCTTTTCTGTGGAAATTGAACAAATTTGTAAGATTTCCACCACCAGACTTCAAGACGTGCTGTAGAACAATGGTAATTAAGATAGCGTTGTAGTGGTGCAAGCAGACAGATGGCCCAACAGCACAGAGCACGGAGACCAGAGCTGTGCAGCTCACATAGGCAGCTACATCCTCAGTTAACTTATGTCAAAAGCGCCACTGCAACCAGGGAAGCAGGGATGGTCTTTTCAGAGAGGTGAAGGAGCAACTGGACACCCACGTGGAAAATATGAATCTTGACCCTCCACCAACGCCATTCACAAAAGCTAACTGGAGGTAGATAACAGATCTCTAAAATTCTTGAAAAAAGATTATGATCCTAGGGTAGCCAAAATACCTTATATAACATTAAAAAGTACTAACCATTAAAGATTGATACATTAAACTTCATTAAAATAAAAAATTATCATTAAGTGAGTAAACAAGCCACGGACGGAGAGATGTACACATTACATATAACTGACAGAGGACCCAACCAAAATTTATAAAGAAATTCTATAGCTAAAGAAAAGACAGACACCCCAATTTAAATGAGCAAAAGACCCAAACAGGCGTTTTACAAAAGAAAATATCTGAATGGCCAATAAGCATATAAAAATATGTTCAACATCACTAGTCATAAGGGAAGTACAAATTAAAACCACACTGGAATATGATTTACAACCATCAAAAATGGCTAAAAACGATTAAGACTGACAATGTCAAGTGTTGGTGTGAGTCTGGAAGAACTGGATTGCTCCTAGGTTGCTTTGGGGAGTGGAAGTTGGTTCAACCACCTTAGAAAACCATTAGTAGTATCTACTAAACTTAAGCATAGCTTATCCCATGGTCCAACAATTACACTGTTATGTGTATACCCAAGAGCTACACAAATGGATCCTGAATTTCAAATAAAAATAAACATGAAGAACATGAAGAACAGCTAGGAAAACGGAAAAGGAGCAATGATGGGGCAGCAGGAGGGGTAGGCTATTAAGCCTCTATTATAAAATGTGGTGTTGGCGCATGAATAGACAAACGAGTGGAAAAGGAACAGAAACCTACCAGACCTTGGTTTCTATGACCATTTTTCAGTTAAAAAAAAAAAAAAAAAACAAAAACCGGGGGACTTCCCTGGTGGTGCAGTGGTAAAGAATCCACCTTCCAATGCAGGGGACATGGGTTCGATCCCTGGTTGGGGAACTAAGATCCCACATGCCACGGGGCAGCTAAACCCACGCGCCACAACTACTGAGCCTGTGAGCGACAACTATTGAGGCTGTGTGCCACAACTAGAGAGAGAAAACCCACCGCCACAACAAGAGAGAAGTCCGTGCACCACAAGGAAGAGCCCACACGCCACAACGACAGATCCTGCACGCCTCAGTGAAGATCCCGCGTGACACAACTAAGACCTGACATGGCCAAAACTAAATTAAATAAATAAATATTTTTATTAAAAAAAGGGTCTAAAGAAACACGACATCTAAATGAAGACGGCTTCCTGGATGGATCCTGAAACAGCAAAAAGATCTCAGGTAAAAATTAAGGAAGTCTGAATAAACTATGGACTCTACTTAATAATAATATATCAATACCATCCCATTAATTGTGACAAATATGCCACAAGGTGAGATGTTAATAACAGGGAAGCTATGTGCAATTCGGGGAAGGGGATATTATGAGAAATCTGTACTATTTGCTCAATTTTTCTGTAAATCTAAAACTGTTCTAAAAATAAAGTCTACTAGTAGAAAAGAACAGAAAGTTCAAAATTAACTCAAGAACATATGGAAATTCTGTATATGATAAAAGTGACTGAACTTTTAAAATAAATGGAGTTGGAACAAATGGTAGCTTTTTGGAGAGAGATAAAATTGGATTCAAACCTCAAAAGAAACCCCAAAATAAGTTCTGAATGGCTCAGGGATCTAAATGTAAAAATATGAAACTATATGACTACTAAAAGAAAAACATGGATAAATTCTTCTTCTATGAACCTGGTATGGGAAAAGCTTTTCTAATTATGATTCCAAGATTAAAAGTAATAAAAGAAACAATATATAAATTTAACTACCAAAATTTTTAAACCTAAGACTTTAGTATTGCAAACAACAAAACATCTTAAAGTCAGAAGAAAAATGAAAAACTATGGGAAAGTATTTGTAGTAATATAAAGGATTAATCTCTCTAAAATATAGAGAGTTAAAAATAAAGACAAAGAGAACTTCCCTGGTGGCGCAGTGGTTAAGAATCCGCCTGCCAATGCAGGGGACACGGGTTCAAGCCCTGGTCCAGGAAGATCCCACATGCCGCGGAGCAACTGAGCACGTGTGCCACAACTACTGAGCATGCGCCCTACAGCCCGCGAGCCACAACTACTGAGCCCGTGAGCCACAACTACTGAAGCCCGCGCGCCTAGAGCCCGTGCTCCACAAGAGAAGCCACCGCAATGAGACGCCTGCACACCGCAACGAAGACCCAATGCAGCCAAAAATAAATAATTTTTTTAAAAAAATACTTAGGCACAAGTTGATAATAAGTATGCTTTCTACCAAACGAAGAGGTGGATTATTCATTAATAATTAAAGCATCACGTACTATACTGAAACCTGTGGACAAATGCCAATAGAGATTATCATTTTGTTATTCTGCTCTAATGAAGAGATTTGATAACATTTGGTAACATTAACAATTTGATAAATTCATAAGATATCTGGTTATTTATCACCAACGTATCTCAGCAGACAGTGGCGGAAGGCTTCCCAAGTAGCAGAACCCCTAGAGACACTGCTTAAGAGGCAAACGTTTGGGCTGCTCCTGAGAAATGCCGAATCAGAGTCTCTGGGGGGGAGGGCTGGGCATTTTTCTGTCCACATGCACCCCAGAAACCGTCTTCACACAACACAGCTTGAGAACCACTGTTTAATGATAAACAAGAAGTAAACCCTGCCGCCCCTACTCCCTCATGCTCTTGTGTCATCCCAACCAGAGACACTGTGATAAAGTATGTGTATTTGGACATCAGTTACTGGAAAGAAACCAGATGGAAAAGTACAAGTGGAAAGTCATGATCTCAACCCTAAAGTCAGAGGACTAGCTCGGCTGCCATACGGTGAGAAGTTAGCTAAATTGGTAATATTTCTAACTCTCTTATGAAAATATTTTGACGAGAAGACACGTACCCACATGGTACTAAGAACAACGCATATTCCTAAGTTTCAGCGCTTTCACCTGTGGATTAATCTAGATTCGGCACAGAATGACTTTAAGCACTGCTAGTCCTTCTAGGGTCTGTCATTATCTCCCAGAGTTCTCCACTCTTTCCTCGTGGCACTTACTGTGTTCTCGTTACTTGTGTCTTACAGTGGGGTCTTTGTTGTTGGACCCACAAGGTCAGATTATCAGCTGTTTTAAAGCAGAGTCATGTGTATTTTGATCTGGATCCAAAGCCAGCAGACTGTTTCGCACACAACAGATCACAAGTATCTGCAGAGTGAACAAAATGAGTGCGTCGAACCTTGAAACGTTTTATTGGAGTTTAGCCATAAAGTTGTCATTTTTCCTCTGACTACATGATTTTAAATGTCTTCACGGTATTACAGAGAAGGACATGCAGCACCCTGGTGAGAGCATGGGCTTTGGAGTCAGCAAGTCATGAGGTTTAACTGCACTTCTATTGCTTTGGTGATGGGACCCATAGACAAGTCGTTAACAACTCTTTCTCTGTTCCTTCAACCTCATGAGCTTTTCTAAACCAAAAGACTATAAATGACAATTAGACAAATAGGAATATCTCCTAATTCAGAAGGTAGCAAAAATACAGGCACTGGAAAGAAGCACAGAATTCTGCTGGTTACGAGGCCCCTAGCAAGGTGCCCATCTCATGTGTAGCTGTTCTCTTTCAAGATGGCTTTTCATGGTAAACTGCAGTCCAACTAGCTCATAATTTTAGAAACCCCACAGCTAAGCAACAAGTACTCACAGAGTGTTCAAATTCTTGAGTTTCTTGAAGGTGTTTCTGAGAATTTCTCTGATTTTGTTAAACCTCAAGTCTCTGGGAACATAAAAAAATGGAGAAAGATTAGAATATGTTGATATCAGTTCTGTCGTTATCTCCAGAAGCTTGAGAGCTAATTCTCCTTTTATGACCAATCATATAGCACCAATGGACTGAACACAGTTAAGGCAGAATTAGACACATCCTGCACTAACCATTAGCAGGTGCACTGTTCACAGACGATTACACACATCGGGTGCCATATATGCGTCCAGAGAAGTGCAGCTGGTTACAGGGCCAGTTACCCCCCAGAGTCAAAGGCAACTACACCACTTGCTTTAGGTTGTGGCTACTTGACACCAAAATAAATTCTATTTATAGCAACATGCCAACCGAGGACATTTAGTTTGGAAAATAATACTGACATGTCAGATGTCACCTGTCAACACCAACATAATACTATTGCTTGAGTTTAGGCAAAGTCATGAATTAGTTAATTTTTCTCCATGGCCCAGGAATACAACAGCTTCCTAAGGAAGTACTAAGCAAGTCAACAATGAGTCTGCGAGAGATGTTTTCTCACAACCAACATTCTCTTTCATTGAAATTATTATCTCATTAAATTATTGAGTGCCAATGGCATGTCACGTATCATGAGAAGTAATCGGGACACGAAGGTGAACAAGACACCGTCCCTGCCCCTGGGCACACAGTTCAGCTGAAGGCGACAGATCGTCGTAGCAGCAGTATGTAAAGCTTCAGTGGTACAACAGAGGGACAAACAAAGTGCTCTGCACAGAGAGCGTCCGGCTCTCCATTTCTGATGTCACCAGTGAGGAACCCTTGTCCCGACCCTAGGAAGCTTACCTGCATTGCAGCAGCTTCAGGGACCAGCCAGCTGAGGACTATGGTGACCTTTATCCCCCCACCTCCACCCGTCTTTACCGGGATACAAAGCTCACTTCTAATGACTCGACCACAGTAGTAACACAACAGGTGGAAGGAAGGAAAGACCTCTTCGAAGAAGGATTTTACTCAACCTATTTTTTCCATAGTATCTACAACCTATTTGTACAGAGTTGCATGACTGCTGCTGTCATGTTTCAATTGAGGGTACAGAGTCATGACTCGTGTCAAAGAATTCTCCATCTGCCATTTACATACGTAATTCTGACATCGTTATAACTGCCAATGTCATTAAAAATTCTAATAATATATTTAGCAATATTATCTTCTATTAAAAAAGTATTCTTCCTTTAAATGGTATGTGAGGTTTAGATGTAAATATATTTGTATAAAATGGCCCAGATATTTCTAGAAATACTACCTGCTCGGAAGGATTATAAACTTTGAAATGTTCCTACATACAATACAGTGATCAAAAACCACTTGTTGGGACTTCCCTGGTGGTGCAGTGGTTAAGAATCCACCTACCCATTCAGGGGACACGGGTTCATGCCCTGGTCCGGGAAGATCCCACATGCCGCGGAGCAACTAAGCCCACGCGCCACAACTACTGAGCCTGCGCTCTACAGCCCGCAAGCCACAACTACCGAGCCCATGTGCCACAACTACCGAAGCCCACGCGCCTAGAGCCCGTGCTCCACAACAAGAGAAGCCACCACAATGAGAAGCCCACGCACCGCAACGAAGAGTAGCTCCCGCTCACCACAACTAGAGAAAGCCTGTGCACAGCAATGAAGACCCAACACAGCCAAAAATAAATTAATTAATAAAAATAAAAAGAACATTCGTTGACAAATGATGGATAGGACAAATGCATAGATAGAGGGATATGGGCTCTTCCAAGAAGAAAATAAACATTAATTAAAATAAATATTATTAAAAATAAATAATACAGTAGTTTACACACTGAAGTAACTCAGAAATTGTATAATAAACAAATCAATGAATGAATGAATAATAATGAATGAATATATTAAAATACTAACCTACCTTATCCCTCAGGTTAACCAAGAAACAAGATCTGGAAGAAATCTTATCAACCATATATTTCAAACCAGATTTAAGAATAAGGAAACACAGTCTAGAAAAGTTCACAAAATTAACTTGCCCTACAAAGGGGACTATATTTCAGATCTCCTGATTTGGATTAAAGTGATTTTTCCATTGGGGCACATTACTGTTTGCTTCTAGTAATTAAAATGAAAAAAAAAAGTTGTTCTGTTATGACTCATTTTCAGAGAAATGTTTTTTAATGAGCAAAACAATACTGTATAATTCATTGCAGTTCCTAGTCAGCAGTTCGACTGTATGACTGGAATGACGGAATGATTATAATTGCTCACTTAGGTTTTGGAAACATTTCAAGCTTCTTTGCCAATTTGTAATTGATGGCACCATTTAATCTCTTGATCAGGAGATGGTTGGTCAGACTGTTACCCCCGATGGCAGGTAACATCGGGCTTTCAGATGAACTACAGATTGGCAGGAATTTATCACATACGTGGGCACACCATAGTCACTGCATACACGCTCATAACGTTAGACTCCTGATTTAATTAACCAAAGATTATAAAATAACTATCAAAAGCAAGGTCGCCATACTGACAGAAGTAAAGCTACCCTAGCTTCCCTGAACCTCAGAAACCAAAAGAGAGACATGGTAATCTAAGGAGTGGCATTTCTAAACCGTTTACAAAATGGTGCTTTTCACACACACACACACACACACACACACACACACACCTGTCCATGAACGCCGTAAGAACACAGAATACGTTACATCCTCCCACAGCTTCTCTGATCCAACAAATGCACTGGTGAACAATGAACATTATGATTTATTCATCATTTCTAAATTGCCCACTGCTGATAAAGTACGATGCAGTAGAAAAAGCATCGGGTTTTGGATTAAGGTCTACTGTTAACTAGCTGAGTGGCACTGGCGATCTCCTTAACCTCTGAACTGAATGAGGTGTCTTCACCGGGAGAAAGGTGAGTTCTACCTAGCTCTGTGCTAGGTGCCACTCCTGCCAACCCTAATAATGAGGTGTCAGCTGCCATCAGTCTGTATTAGCATGAAAATTATCATCAGTCTGTCGGTTCAGTTATACAGTACCTGAAATCCATATGCCCCACATAAAAATCTCGTAAAGTGTCCTTCTCAGGAGTTAGAAGTTGCAAGAAAACCTATGACGTTTTCTCCTTCTGTAGCATTCCAGAAATGGCAGCCACAGAGACCCTTACACCTTTTCACTTTTTACCAAATCCTACTTGGAAACAAAGGTCTGAGTTATCTCCCAAAGTACAGAAGAATTAGATATTGTATCATTTTCCAAATCATGTGACTACATCTTATGTGCTAATTTTTGTCTCTATTTTACACAGATGGCAAACGCTGAGGAAAAGTGTAAACCAGTGCAAAGTCTTCCTTCAGTAGCCTCGCTGCCCGGTCACTCCAGGCTGTGGCCGCACAACTGGGACCCGAGCCCAGCTCCCGCTGGCTCTCCTGGACGTTGAGTGCACTCCTGGAGCTGACAGCACAGCACTGCTCGCTCCCCCTCGTGGGGTTCTGTTAACTAAAAATAACTGATTACGTGTAAAGCTAGTGTTGGCCAGGATTTGTCAGTGAAAGAGCTAATGGACTCTTACATTGCACTATTAGACTACAGAAGAACATTCATCAATTATAGGAAAACACACTCCTAACTTGCGCTGAAATGCTCAGTTGTCAACCAAAGTATTGCGTTCGGTTGTAGGTAAAAGGTACAAGCAAACAAGATTAAATTCAGGAGAAAGCAATTTCGATGGTGAAAGGCAGAGAAACTGTTAGAGGGGAAACAACTGAAAAAAAAAACTGAGGGGTTTTTTAACTTTGAAAAGACACAAAGGAGACCTGAACACCCTCTTCAAATATTTGAAAGAAATTCCGAGTTTTTACATGTATGTTTATGTGAACTGAGTGACCCACAAACTCAGGGAATGGTAAATAAATTATGGCACATCCCAATTTTGGACTATTTGAAACCATACTTTTGAAGACTATTTGATGACGTGGAGAAATGTTTCCCACGTAAGATGTAGTTCTGAAAATAATGTGAGGGGCCAGAGTTCCATTGCAATTTCACACCTGAGTGTGTTTACAAGCACACATGGGGAAACCTGTGAAAAAAGATACCACATGCTAACAGTGACTGTGTCTGCAGGGTACAGTGTAGGGGAATTTCATTTTATTTTTCATTCTTTTTTATGTTTTCCAAAGTTTCTAAAATGAACAAATACTTCTTTTCTGAATGTGAACAATATTATTATAATAAAAATTTGCTTACGGCTCTCCTCCCAAAAGACAGCAACAAAGACCAGCAGCCGTAGGGAGGGAGACAGATTTTGGCTTTAACGAAACGTTCTCAGTTTCTAAGTCAGGTTTGTCCAGCGAGATGAACAGCCCTGGGAAACAATCAGTGCTCAGGACCTCAGACATTTCGACAAAGGCTAGAAGGACAACCCAACTAGTACCTCATAAAGAAGAATCAAGCAGAAGGTGTTTTCAACTTTTACAATCCTTTTAATGCAGAAAATCTATGATCCCTTAAATGTGAAAACCCAAGAGTCACAAAGCCGGCCTGTGTGAACAGTCTGGTTAAACCCAGAGCTGATGTACAGAAAGACCTTAGCCCTCCAGCGACTCAGACTTAGGAGAAGTTTAGGCTTTTCTAGGTTTCTAGATGTGGGTATAACTTGTTCAATATTTAATTAGGAAATGCCAACAGATCACAGATGCTAAATAATTGTCTTTTTAAAAATCTCTGAGGCATAAATAAGAAGAAGTTATATTTAAATGTACTAGTTAAAACAATTGACCCAAAACTTGAAGCCGCACTAAATTCCATGACCAATTTATTAGTCCAGTATTTTCAACCATTAAATTTCAAAAATGCCTTTTCATCTCTTTGAAGTTTATGAAATATATTCAGTGTCTCTGAATTAACGTACATTTTTCTCCCGTTTTCTACGTATAAGGAGCAGAATCCAAGTCATTGACTGTTTTTCTCTACGGCTACTGAGAAGGCCCTTGATTCTGGATCCTGAAAAGAAGAAGGGATCGCAGTGCAGCGTCGTGCATCTGCTCAGTGACGCAGGAACCTCAGGCTGCCTGGTGCCCAGATGGATTCAAGGACCGAGTCCGGATCGCCCTGGGCCCTGGACTCTCTCCACGCCGGTGAACTAAAATGTGAAGGTAATAATGGCAAATCGGCGTCTTGAATTGAGCGTCAAGGAAAACCCCTAAAATAACTGGATGCCACGACTTTGGAAAGAGAACCTTCCTATAGGTTGCTCTTTGCAGATAACCTCAGACATGGGGGCTTCTGTTGTTCACTTAACGTGACTGTTATTGAATGACACATTCCCCAGGGCAAGCGGCACAGTGGTGAGGCAGGTTACAGCGTGAACTTCATCTGGTTAAGTCTTTCTTCTGAGATTCCGGGTGGTATTCGGCACTAACATGGGAGAAGCTTGGACCTGAGTCAGGAGTCTGGGTTCCCGTCCTGGCTGTGATGGACACGACAGCAAAAGCCTGCTCACGTTTCACCACGACCCGGCTGCACTGGCAGGCCACCTCGGCATTACACGTGAGCACCTAGGTAACTTGCCCAGGGGCCACCAACCTGCTCAGGTAGTGGACAGCACAGCCAGTTTCAATCCAGATCTGTCACTGTCCGAAGTGCTTACTTAGCAGCCCTGCAATGCTTCCTTAGATTGTAGACAAACCTCGTTCCCTCCTTGGGTCTCACTTTCCTGGGCTGTGATGCTGTCGATCAGTGACCCGGCCGCCTCTGTCGTGATGACATCCCGAGTCCGTGGGAAACTGAGAGCAGCTCCTGGTTCCTGGCCACCCCGCAACCACACAACCCCTCGTCTGCCAAACGCCGCCCTGCTTCTCCGGGGCGCTAACTTCACGCTCGGAACCCGCCTGCCCTTACAAGCCCTCATCTCTGTCCAGTGGAAGACTGTTCCCTTTTACGGCCTTCCTGATGCAAAGTCAACATGGAAACATTCTGAAAGTCACTTGTGTAGATCCTTAATCCAGTACATCTCTTACAGTTTTCTCCCCTACACACCTCAAGTATAACAGTCAGTAATCAGTGCTGTTTGGGGAAGTCACTAAGAGTTCCAAGCCTCTGCGCCATCCTTCAGTAGAAGGAAGGATGTGAGAGCTGAGTCCCCAGTGAGCAATCCTGGCGCTCAGGTTCCTGCTGGCTGAGCTGCGGGTACTATTATCTTTACCTCCCCCGATGCCCCGCCTGCGTCTGCATACACATCGGTTCCTTCCTCTGTCCTGGCCATTCGCTCTCTGACAAGCGTCTGTTCTCTGTGGTCCTCTCAGCACAGAATGGCCTTTGACCGCTAGCCCTCCTTTCCCATTTGTTCTCCAGCAGAGGAGACATGCCATGTTCCAGAAGCTTCCAGTCCCCCATCCAAAGTCAACTAGACCCTCCCACTTGGCTTAGAATTTCCAACCATGTGGGGATGATGTGCTTCTGGGCAAAGGCCTTATCTCTTCCATCTAATTAGTTCTAAGCCTGTGAGGACAGGCTTACGTTTGTGTTCTCTCATCGCTGTACATCACCCAGCTCAGTGCCAGAGAGCCCTTGCCCACATAATAAAAAAGGCCCTTGCCCTTTGACCTTGGTGATGGGGCCCTGGGGTCCTCCCCCTGGCACAGGGTTCACGTGACCTCGAGGACAGAGAGCCCCAGCCTCTCTGTTCACACACAGCTCCAGCCTCGGCTGTTGCCTCCTAAGCACCGCGATGGCCTCGGACCGCCGACTTTCTCCCCACCCACCTCCTCGTTACCCAAGCTTACCTCGTTAACTAAACATTCTAACTTCTGTAACTGTATAAAATAGTGTTTATTGTCTCCAGTCTTTCAATAAAAAGTTCAGGGATAGAGACATAGGTATTCAAGACAGACAGGAGGTTGTATGACTTGATGGGTCTCAAACTAGAGTTGACCAGACTCCCCTGCAGGGCTTGTTGAGCGCCGACGGCTGGACGCACCACCCACTCCCCGGCCCGCCAGGGCTCTGGTGAGCAGGTGGGGGGGGCCTGAGGGTGTCCAACCCCACACGTCGGTGGATGATGCCGACGCTGTTTACACTCCAGGAGCCGTGGGCACTGCCCTCGCTCCAATCCACGGGTACCGCAAATCACAGATGAGCAGTGACCTAGGTCAAAGCAAGATCACAGCTTATATAAAACACTGAGATCAATCAAAAAGATCCAGAAATATTCATTAACACATTATGCATAGACAGATCAACAAGATGAAATAAGTAAGACACAGGAGCAAAGCAGAGGACATGCTCCCAGCCTCTCCTCTAAATCTTCCAAACAAAAAGCATCATCCAAGGGCTTCCCTGGTGGCGCAGTGGTTGAGTCCGCCTGCCGATGCAGGGGACGCGGGTTCCTGCCCCGGTCCGGGAAGATCCCACGTGCCGCAGAGCGGCTGGGCCCGTGAGCCACGGCCACTGAGCCTGCACGTCCGGAGCCTGTGCTCCGCAACGGGAGGGGCCGCAACAGTGAGAGGGCTGCGTACCACAAAAAAAAAAAAAAAAAGCATCATCACGGACCATGCTTTGAAGCTGTACAGAGTCTTATCAAAAGCCCAAGAAAAGAGGCAGAGTCACAATTTTGTGCCTTTAATAACTATTTTCGGGGGAATTTTCAAACGTATTTTCAGGCAGGTTCCCTGGATTTAAACACAATCTACGTCTTCTAAAAACCATGGATCCTCTATCCATTTCAAGAATACTACTCAATGAGCCCACTATGCTAGAAATAACAAATTATGTCCATTCTAACATAAAAATAAATGCCATGAAAGTTGCAGGCAATAATAACATCTTTGCATTTACCGGCAGAGATGAGCACTAAGTAGCAAACAGTCAAAACACTGGTCAGGCTCAATGTCATAAAGAATATGTTGAAGGTTTGTGTTTTCTGGATCATGACTGCTGCCCTGGACTGTGCTTGTGTTAGGATGAGAACGAGTTATTCACTTCATGCCAAACACTGGGTTCGTGCTCTGCATTACTATCCTTATTTCACAGAAGATAAACAGAGACTGAGGTTCAGTTTTCTGGTCAACATCACCCATCTACTAAGAGAATTTGAAACCAAGGCTAATATCTCTTCAGTTCAGGCTCTTAACACACACACAGGCTATAAATGACACAGAAGAACATCTTTCACTGTCAACAGAAATGTGATCACAGTGTACATACTGTTTAGAGAAAAAAGCTAGAAACAAGAATTTATCTGAAAAAAGATGATAATATACTCAGAGTTACTAAATCACAGTTCTGTTTTGCTCCCAAACATAATTCATTTGGGGAAAACACAGCAGCTTTCTCTTCACCACCCTCCATCCCACCAATGGGAACAAAGAGTGGCAGCCTGGTTTCCTGGAGAAAAATGCTTCACCAATGCCCGTGCCCCTGACACATCTAATCCCATAGAGCTGGTGCCCTTGTGAGAGAAGAAACAGCAGAGCCCTTTCTCCACCAGGTGAGGACACAGCGGGAGGCGGCCATCTGCAAGCCAGGGAAAGGGCCCTCTCCAGAATCTGACCACCCCGGCACCTTAGTCTTGGACCCTCAGCCTCCAGAGCTGTGAGAAATTTATGTCTGCTGTTCACCACCCAGTCTGTGGTATTTGTTATGCAGCCCAAGCTGACTAAGACACTGGTTCAACTCAGAGGAGCATCTGGACAGAGAAGGCAGGAGACTGCTCCTCACGGGACAGGACTCGAGGCTCAGGGAAGCACACATGCGCACATACACGCAAAAACACACACATCACATATACACATTCACACACGTGCACACAGGCACATACAGATGCATACAAATACATAAACACATATGCACATACACACAAATACATACACACACATACATGCTACTTTGGAACAGTCTTTGTTGGTCGTGGTGCTGCTTTTTCAAAGCAGAAACCAGCAGACAAAATAGATGCATATATGAGGAAAGTTATAGATAAAGAACAGAACAGTTCTTTAGATTTTCATTTAAGCGTGGAGGAATAGGGCTTCCCTGGTGGCGCAGTGGTTGAGAGTCCGCCTGCCGATGCGGGGGACACGGGTTCATGCCCCGGTCCGGGAAGATCCCACATGCCGCCGAGCGGCTGGGCCCGTGAGCCACGGCCGCTGAGCCTGCGCGTCCGGAGCCTGTGCTCCGCGACGGGAGAGGCCACAACAGTGAGAGGCCCGTGTACCGAAAAAAAAAAAAAAATGGAGGAATACACTCAAAACTAAATAAGGAAATAGAAAAGGTGATTACTCTTGTTCTAAAAAGATTTAATGAAGAGCTTATTGGCTTAAATGTACTTAATGGTGCATAAGAAAAGCAATCTGTTCTGCTAGGCAGTATACGTTGAGGGAGGGGCGGATTGTAAAATGATGTAGGCCTTCAAGGTGCTTGCTATCCGCAAGAGTTTCCTCTAGAAAGCTTCCTAATGACTGCTGGTTAGTAAGTCTTTTACTCAAAATTATATAATTACAAGTACTTTCAGGAAAGCACATTCTACTTAGATGACATAAATTACATACATTAGCATTAGCAATTTCGTTATTAGTACTTCACATGTATTTATATAAACAATGTTTATCTTCATCCTGTTTAGATCATTATATTTATATCACAGATGAAATAAAACAGAAATGCAGGAATGCAGGTGGCTGTGGACTAGCGAGCCCCCGCCCCTGGCTCCTTCACCCAAAGTCTGCATTAAAACCTCCTCTTTCACGTTCAGCGGGTCTCCAGACATTGCTTTGAATAATTTGCGGTGACTATCATTCCAGAGCAGATGTAATGCATTATTCAATGATAATTCATTTTCCCCTTGTTTTAGAAGAAGAGTTAGAAATTCTAAGGTTTCGCTTTCAGTCTGGAACCGATGGAACCGTCTCCGTTCCACTTGGCCAAGCTGAGGGATCCCTTCCTTTCAGTCCCTGGCGGCTCATTAAAGCAATTAGCATCACCTCGGTGATGTATTTCCCACCCCTCTCTACATTGCTGTAATTAAACAGATTCCAGCGTGATTGATGTACACGAGCATCTCTCCACTGCCCATTTCTCTAATCCTAGCAAAACCAACTCTGAATGTCTGGTTGTGTTTCCATCGAGGGAGGTTTAGGTACTCGATTAAAAGATAAAGGCGAATAAAAAGAACAAAAGAGTGCCATTTGCAGCAATATGGACAGACCTAGAGATTCTCATACTGAGTGAAGTAAGCCAGACAGAGAAAGACAAATACCATGTGATACTGCTTATATGCGGAATCTAAAAAGAACTGATACAAATGAACTTATTTACAAAATGGAAACAGACTCACAGACGTAGAGAACTCACTTATGGTTACCAAGGGGGAAGGATGGGGGGAAGGGATAGATTGGGAGTTTGGGATTGGCATGTACACACTGCGCTATTTAAAATGGATACCCAACAAGGACCTACTGTAGAGCACAGGGAACTCTGCTCAATACTCTGTAATGGCCTATATGGGAAAAGAATCTAAAGAAGAGTGGATATATGTATATGTAAAACAGATTCACTCTGCTGTACACCTGAAACTATCACAACAGTGTTAATCAACTATACTCCAAAATAAAAAGTTTTAAAAAAAGATAAAGGCTGGACTTCCCTGGTGGCGCAGCGGTTAAGAATCCGCCTGCCAATGCAGGGGACACGGGTTCGAGCCCTGGTCCGGGAAGATCTCACATGCCGCAGAGCAACTAAGCCCGTGCGCCACAACTACTGAGCCTGCACTCTAGAACCCGTGAGCCACAACTACTGAGCCCGCGTGCCACAACTACTGAAGCCCGCGCGCCTACAGCCCGTGCTCTGCAACAAGAGAAGCCACCGCAATGAGAAGCCTGCACACCGCAAGGAAGAGTAACCCCCGCTCGCCACAACTAGAGAAAGCCCACACGCACCAACGAAGACCCAACGCAGCCAAAAATAAATAATTTTCTTAAAAGATAGAGGCAAGATTTTTCAGATATAGGAACAAAGAAAACACATTCCTTAATTACTTAGAAGCAACTCAAACGGCACTTAGACGGGAAACATCTTAAGACAGTGGTTCTCAGGCCTGGCTGCCAGCTAGATTCACCTGAAGAAAGTTTTGAAATCCTGATGCCTGAGCCCCTCCCCAGAGATGCTGATGTAAGTCATGTGGGACAGACCCGGTCCTGAGTACAATTTAAAAGGGCCCATGTGAGTCTTGTATGTAGGCCAGGTAGAGACCCGCTAGTCCAAAGTTTGGACTTTAGATGAATACTGAAATAGGCCATTAATCAATTTATTTTTTGTTAGAATGTTGAAAGTATTCAATAAAAAACACTGTATTAATCCAGAATACTCCTTTAAATATTTTTACAATGTTAGAAAAATCCATGTTTCCCATCCAGGCTCACTTTAAGAAGCATGACCATTTACTCCACTATTTTTCCACAGTTTTTCAGTAGAGGATGTTCAATTTGCATAACAGCTCTCACACTGCAGAAGCACCTCCTGTTACTTTATCCATCGGTCTTCCGTAACAAGCTGGACAAAGGGCACTGACCTCTAGAAAACTTCCGAACGACTGACTTACTATTGGCGGCAGGCTCTCTACTGACGTACCCACTGGGATGCTGTGGCCCCCAGCTGACGCAGAAACACCACCCTCGGGCATCAGTCCTGGGAAATTAGCGTGGAAAGTGAATGCCAATAGCGGTGGGTGTTTGAGAAACTTGTGGACGATGGTGGGGAAAGCAAGGACACAGCCATGCAGAGAACTCTGCAGCTCTCACGAGAACTTTCGGATCAGAATCAACCCACACCCTCCCTTCATCCTACATGAAAGACACTGAAACTCGCTTGCCCAAGTCTCTGCATCTGTCAGGTGGGCAGAGGAACAGGCTGGAGTTTAGGAAGAGTAAATAAGAGGCAGTGTGAACTGGTACCACGTTCCCAGAACTGCACTTGGACTATCACGGCTTCAAAATGGTTCCATCGTTTTCAAATCTATCCAACCAATCCAGAGCTACACTGAAATGCAGCAGCAAAACTAAACTTCCTGACTGTTTTCTATGTCAACACAATCTCTTTGGTCACAAGGAGGGACCATGGAATCTGAACACCCAGGTAGCTTCGACACGTTTCACGATCTCATTCTCATCACCACATTTCCTCTGTATTCAGAATAACACTTCAGAGACACTCTTCTCTACACTGTAAACTGTGGCCACTCTCTGGAATCTTTGCTAATCAGCTGAGGTTAAATGTACGTAAAGCACCAGACGTACTGTGGGGAAAACCACTGCATTCATCTTTCACTTCTCAGTGAACTTCTTTCCTTTTCTGTGCTAAGTGACTCGAATTGAATACATTAATCAAACTGATTTTACACAGGTATAATTTCATAGTACAGCATAAATTTTTCATTTTGAGGACTTTTTTCATAGCAAAAGAGACGCGGTGTTTCCCATTAACAGCTGACCACAAAAAGCAGCCAAAGGAAACTTTCTGGGTGTTTTCCTTATATGCTCTTTATTTATTAAAAATTGATCATTAACTTATCTGTCAATTTCATTGCATTTTTTTTCAAATGAACAAGCATAATTGTATCTTTGCCAAAATTTGAGGATTTGGCTTGTTTTTGGTTTTGCTTCTCCAGCTTTTATTTTTGCCCAAACTTGCAAACTGTGAACTCTGACCTTAACCCAGCGTTTCTCACAACGTGGTCCCCGGAACACAGGTTCCTGGAACCCAGAGCCAGTCCCTCTGAGCCACCTGATCAGAAACTGCAGGTAATGGGGGACTTCCCTGGTGGTCCAGTGGTAAAGAATCCGCCTTCCAATGCAGGGGACGCGGGTTCAATCCCTCGTCCAGGAACTAGGATCCCACATGCCGCGGGGCAACCAAGCCCACGTGACACAACTACTGAGCCCGCACACCACATCTAGAGAGAGAGAGAAAAAAAAAAGAAACTGCAGGTAAGAAATACTGCCGAGTCCCAAGTGAAACTTCTAATGTCCACACAGAATCACCCTCTGAAGGATTTTCTATTTAATTTGTTTGTCCAGCTCATAATCTTGTTAATTCTAGTAGACATTTTAAAAGAATAAACAATTTACATGCACCGTGTTTAAGAAGCCCTCTCGTGAACTTGAGTGGCAAATATTCTGCTTTCGTTTATGCTGTGCTAAGATGTTTTCTTGGACAACTAGTTTAGAGTATTTGCTTTTGTTTCTTCTAATGTTTTCCAGAGCAAAGTAATATAAAATTGTCTTCGAGCTTTTACTTTTTTTCTCGTAAGGAAAAAACAATCTACTGTCAGAAGTCTTTCCTACTTAAAAAAAAAAAAAATCACAAAATCCACTACAAAAACCCATACTCGTGATGCTGAAGCCCCATGTGTCTGCCCCTTTTCAGCCTGTGACTAGCCTATGACAAGAACTTAATACATTAAATGTCATGTTTGTTCACATGATAGGCATTGCTTTACTAATTGAATTTACTGTTTGAACTTTACCAAAGCTACAACTCTGTGAGCTTCAAAAACTTGATGCTAGACAGCACTTAACTTTTTTTCCTTTCGGTTTTCTACAGTAAGCAATGGATATTTTTTTTATAATGTCCCCCTGTGTCCCAGCCCTTTTCTGAAATTCCGAATAAAAAAAAGACAAAATTCATCACATTCCAGATTGTAAACAATAAAATTTGTGTAGAAGCAACTTCCTCCTTCCATTTCAAGCGAACCTGACGTTGTCTCTTGACCACATAGACGCACTGTGGTCTTTTGTTTGAGAATTTTACAGTTTGTCCTCTGATTATAAAAATTACAAAGATGCAACAGAGTTAAGAGTCTACCATGACGTGACACTCCAGAATTATGAAAAAGAAACAGTACATATCTGGGAACCAGAGAACTATGACCTCTAGATTCCAGCCACTTTTTTTGTATCTTTTTATTCTAGGTCATTATAATACTGATGTTTAAACTCAGGGAAATACCACCCTTGTACCTAAATTTTTGCCTTGCTAACTGCCTGCTTTGCAATTGCCCTGATGATGTTTTCCTATAAAATGTGTATCTATAACTCTAAGGTTACAAAGCCATTTTCTCAAATCCAACCACTTTGGTCAATTTACTTTCAAGTGTCTTTGTTTTGTGAAGGGGACTTTCCACAATTTCCAAATGGAGGTGCTGGTCTAGACCAGCATTTCCAAAAGTATAGCACGTCTTGGTGGTATACAGTTGATTTTATTATGTGTCAGTAAAAAACACTGTGTCTATGTGATTTTCCTTAGCACACCTGCTTGTCTTTACCCTGCTCTAATTTTCCTTTTTATGTAGCATTTGTTACCATATAAACTATGTTTATTTACCATGTTTCTCACTTATTTTCTCCATCTCTCTGCTAAAATGTAAGGCCATGAGGCTTGGTTCTGTTTAGTTCGCCCATCTGTTGCAAGCACGTAGAACAGTGCCTGGGACATAGCAGTCACTGAATAAACATTTCTTGAATAAGTGTTTAGACATTTATCACGTGTATCAAAGTTAATATAAACAAAATAGATGACTTTAGCTCTTCTAGTACAAGAAAAACTTAATGACTTTAGCCTCTATAGCAGAAGAAAAAAAATAATTTGCGTTGTATGGCAAAGTTTGAATGTTAGACACATGTTCCATACAGACACATCTAGATTAGACACAATGCTCAGGAGATTGTACAATTTGGTTTATTAAATTCTGCTAACTGTTAAAATATTCCTTTCTCCACAGTGGTTGCACCAATTTACATTCCCACCAGCAGTGTAGGACACACGCACCCCCAAGTTCACAGCAGCTCTATTTACAATGGCCAGGACATGGAAGCAACCTCAGTGTCCCATGACAGATGAGTGGATAAAGAAGACGTGGTGTACACATATATAGATATAGATATACAATGGAATACTACTCAGCCATAAAAAGGAGTGAAATAATGCCATTTTCAGCAACATGGATGGACACAGAGATTATCATACTAAGTGAAGAATTAATAAGTCAGAAAGAGACAAATACCATATGATATCACTTATACGTAGCATCTAAAATATGACACAAATGATCTTATCTATGAAACAGAAACAGACCCACAGACATAGAGAACAGACTTGTGGGTGCTAAGGGGGAGGGGATGGGGGAGGGATGGATTGGGAGTCTGGGGTTAGCAGATGCAAACTAGTATATATAGGATGGATAAACAAGGTCCTGCTGTAGAGCACAGGGAACTATATTCAATATCCTGTGATAAACCACAATAGAAAAGAACATGAGAAAAAATATATGTATGTACAGCTGAGTCAATTTGCTGTACAGCAGGAACTAAACAGAGCATTGTAAATCAACTATGCTTAAATAAGTAAATAAAATATTCCTTTCAAACCTGTTTTGGAAATGTTTTAATATCCTATGATTAATGGGTAATAAAATACATTTCTTCATTTACAATTTTGCAATGTTTCGGAGCTCTAATTCTGAACACTATTTCACATTATGCAACAATAAACCACAGAAAGAAAAAGTATGGAAGACTGAGCCAAAAGGGTACTGACCACAATTAAATCCTTCATGTGAACTAATTTTAAGGTCACTTTTATCTTTCTCCTAAAATGTGAGTGAATAAAAAATCAGGTTAACCAATACTTGGGGTTTAATCCAGCTGAATTTTTCTAAATGGCTTAATAAGGAAAGCATTACCTGAAACTGGTTTACATCCCTTCTCTTTAGAAAATCTCGTTAGACAGATGTACTTAAACATTACCAAGAATTTATAATATCTGCTGAGCTGTCCTAAGGCAGAGGTGAGGCTAAAACATACAAAATCTCACTTGAAATACCACCCAAGGCACCTCTGAGGTTTGATATGCCTGTGCTTTTTTAAATTATTATTTTAAGTGGGGGTGGGGGGGTCTTTAGTATTATTTTTTCTTATAAATTTATTTATTTTTGGCTGCGTTGGGTCTTCGTTGCTGTGCGCGGGCTTTCTCTAATTGCGGCGCGTGGGCTTCTCATTGCGGTGGCTTCTCTTGTTGCAGAGCACGGGCTCCAGTGCACAGGCTCAGTAGTTGTGGCGCACGGGCTCTAGAGCGCAGGCTCAGCAGCTGTAGCACAAGGGCTTAGTTGCTCCGCTCGAACCCGTAGCCCCAGCATTGGCAGGCGGATTCTTAACCACTGCGCCACCAGGGAAGTCCCTGCCTGTGCTTTTCTAATGAAGAAACTTTAAATCCCTAGAGCAGTCTTCTGGAAAGCAGCAGCTGGCTGTAAAGTGACGGTGTGACCTGGCATCCAAACAGGGACCCCTGCGGGTGGAAAAGGACGCCTTGACCCCGAGAGCAGCCTCGCATCAGCCTGGTCCTCCGACGAGACTTGGCCAACCCAGCTCCCACTCCGTGGAACCAGTTCAGACCGCTGAGCTGAAGATCAAGCCACCAGCATATGGACGCTGAGAACCAACTGCTCAGCCACGGAAGCTCCACAAGGTGTAAGCTCACATGCTGCAAGGCCCGTTTAGTGAAATGGGTTTTACCCTTTTGTCATCAAAGTAGAAAAAAATGCAATGAGAAAATGAAGTGCTTGCCACAAAGAAACACACATTTTTCTGAGAAATCATTGGTAATACAGAAGAGCTGGTTAACAAAATCTGAATTTACCATCGTGGGCCATTTATCTTAATTAGGGCTGAAAGTATTCCCAAAGTATATTAGATGTCAGATCCAAGCAAAATAGTCACGAGCTTTATTAAAATAAAAGTGGACTATTATTAAAAAAAAAAAGCTTTGCCTTTCCTCTGTATCACTCTAATTCTCTACACAATTATATTTGTGAAATCCATGCAATAAAAATGTAAATTGTTTTGTCAGCGCTTTCAATGAAGGAAACTGCAAAACTAAGATCCAATAATCACCCAAAAACGCCCTTTAAAGCTATTTAAAATAGAGAGTACATTGTGATTTCAACCTCTTGTTAAGATTAGACTATTGTAATGAGTGAAACTGTCATCCCTAATGACCATTGCATAAATTGGTCACACTTTATGGAATGTTTTCCTCTAGGCCTCATATTTTTGAGTTAACAAATATGTCTGTACTTTCTTTGGGCCTCCAGATCCCTTTTCTGCTGCACAGACTGACTGCTAGTCACTGACTACATCGCACTGTTAATGAATCCAAGACATCATTTTGCTGATTTAGTAATACTGCAGCGCTCTCACCCAGCACCATCCTGTTATGGCACTGAGGAAATCTCAGATAGCGTTCCATCCCCACTAGACTGTCTAAACATATCTCTAGTGAACAGACACTGCAGTCATTCTGGAGAGCTGTCTGCACTTTCTTTGAACGGCTCAAGGGAACAAAAAAAGCTTTTCCGAGTATAATATTCAGGAAAACATTCAATTTTAAACACTGAGATTGTTAAATATTGAGATCCTATTACCACAATAATCCAATTCTGAAAGCACTTGAAAATCTAGAAGGAATAAAGTGTCAGCAATTTTCACAGAACAATTCAAGGGAGAATTGTCCAGAGAAGAGAACCGTCCAGAGAGAAAAATAATTGACAAGAAGGGGGGGAAATGATGACATAAGGTGTTTTTTCCAATGTGCCATTTTGCAAACTAAAATGAATCTGATTGAACAAATGAAATATATTTCCAGATGCTTTTTTTTCTTTGCACTGTCTGCTATTTTCCCACTCAATTTACAAATTCAAAGCCCATCAACAGATGAATGGATAAAGAAGATGTAGCACATATATATAGTGGAATAGTAGCCATAAAAAGAAACGAAATTGAGCTATTTGTAGTGAGGTGGATGGACCTAGAGACTGTCATACAGAGTGAAGTAAGTCAGAAAGAGAAAAGCAAATACCATATGCTAACACATATATATGGAATCTTAAAAAAAAAATGGTTATGAAGAACCTAGGGGCAGGACAGGAATAAAGACGCAGACGAAGAGAATGTCCTTGAGGACACGGGGAGGGGGAAGGGTAAGCTGGGACGAAGTGAGAGAGTGGCATGGACATATATACACTACCAAACGTAAAATAGGTAGCTAGTGGGAAGCAGCCACATAGCACAGGGAGATCAGCTCAGTGCTTTGTGACCACCTAGAGGGGTGGGATAGGGAGGGTGGGAGGGAGACGCAAGAGGGAGGAGATATGGGGATAGATGTATACGTATAGCTGATTCACTTTGTTATACAGCAGAAACTAACACACCTTTGTAAAGCAATTATACTCCAATAAAGATGTTAAGAAAAAAAAAGTTCAGTTTTCTTTTGTCAAGGAAACAGAAAGCGTCAAGGAGGTATTGATATTCCTCCTTCTGTAAAGAAAGAAAGTGCAGAGCCATAAAGCAGTTCCAACCTCCCCAAGTGTCCACTACTCAGACATCACCGGGCAGCGTTACCTGCCCACATCCTTGCCGTTTCCCTCAACTCTTCCTAAGGTTTCCGTTGCTTCTGAAAGCAGCTCTTTTGCCCCTTTCCTGTTTCCCCATTTCTGTCCCCCTCTAACCTTAAAAACCTGATTACAGGAATGAGATCACTAAGCAATTGAACCTAACTCTTGACTTGGGCTCTCCTGAATGCACACCATGCCTTGCCTGACCTGTTCTTTTCCTAGATAAAAAGAAGATGAAGAATTAAGTAGTTAAAGAATGGCTAGCTCTCTACCCCCACCCCCCAGCGGCCCCCTTAGCAATCCTGCAGGCAGACCACGTGGGCAAGAGAACATCAGAGAAGAGTCAGCCAGTCTGCACATAATGGAGAAGGATGAAGAATCAACCTTCTGCCTCGATGATTCACCGAGATTCTTAAATCCCACTTTCCCCTTTCAACACTGTCCTGGCTGAGCAGAATCTTCAGAGTTGGTCTCTCAACACGAGTCCACCTTCTCCCCAGACTGCCGGCTTTTCTGATGAAAGCACCTTTCCTCTCTATTGACACTTGTCTCTCGAATTATTGGCTTTTGAGTGGTGAGCAGCCAAACCCGAGTTCGGTAACAACTGATGAACTGAGTTCGGTTCAAAGATGAACACTAAACATAGACACACCTCACTGACACGGATGAGAAGGGAAGACTTCCTTTCTAGACTTTTACACCCTGCATCACGACGACGTCAGTAAGTGCAATGGTGTTTGGTTTCCTCGGTGGGCATCTTCCGCCGTGGCCCTGGTCTCCAGGGCCCCCTCGTCTTTGCTGCCTCTGCTCCCTGGGCCAGCACACGAGGTCCCCTGTGTGGTCTGTTCTCCTCTCCCGTGTCACCTTTATTTCTTCCACATCATCCTCTTGTTTTTGACTCTTTTTCAAATTTGCTGACTTGGATGTTCTGCTCTACTTTCCTGATACCCCTCATTCCGTCGTCTATAAAATGATACGTCAGGGCTCTGGTGTCATCATGAAAACTACAGATAAAAATATGATTTTAATCTTCAGTGGTCTTGAAATGGGGCATTTATTGGTGATACAGAGGCAATGGCCCCCTAACATACTCACGCAGGATAAGGGGGAGAATAATACCAGGCTCAGCAGGAAGAGGCCCAAAGGATACTGGGTTGTTTGCTTGTTGCTTGGTTTTCTAATTTTATGGACGAGGGAGTTGAATCCTTGAGGAGCTTGGTCTGAAGCTTCATGTCTAACAGGCGGAAGGAAGGGCGAGTCCCATGTCACCTGACGACCCCACCGTGCTCCGGAATCACAGATTTCAGCAACATCCCTCAAGAAACACAGAACCATTCAGGTCTATGGAACCGTATGGTATATGGAATTATTTAGCTCATAAAAAAGGAGCCAAGTTAGCATGTCTAATCATTTGCATATTGTCAAATGCTTTCTTAGGCTAATCTTTCCTACTTTACAAGTCCTTAGTGTCTGAATAAACAAGGACCTTAAGAAACCTTCAGCACCATCACACACAAATCTTCAACTTTCTGAACAACTGAAACCATCAGTGTCATAACACGCGAACCTTCAACTTTCTCCACAACTGCTAGTGGCTTAGCCGTTATCTTCATGTATCTATCAATGTCAGAACATTAGGTTTGTTAAACTTAACGTGTTTACTCTTCACTTTTATACAGACATGAGAATCTAATTAGTGAATGTGGTGGTTCTTCCTACACATCTGGTTCAATGGAAGTCTTGTGAAAAAATTGGTATTTGGTCCACTTGGAAGACTCTTGTTTTGGGGAGGGTGAAATTTCCACCTCTACCCTTCTTGAGTTCTTCGGGCTGGACTAATAATAAAGTTGATACAAGACAGATGAACAGGAGAAAAAGAAACAAATTTTAATTCGTGCACATGGAGGTCTCACAGAAATGGGACCCAAGAAGTGGTCAAAGCAGGCAGCTTTTATACTTTTTAGAAAAAGAAACAATACATTGGTGAGGAATTGACAGGACAAAGAAACTTGGGTTTCGGTGCTCATTTAGTGAAGAATCTAAACAGACCTTGGGCCTGGGGAGTCAACTAGAGGAGTCACAAGTTTTGTTCACCCAGCCTGCTTGGCAGAATTCCCAATCTCTGGAGATAAGGACGTCCTTCTACCTCTGGACGCAGGGAGAAGCACCTTTCACATGAGAGACTGATTTCCTGCTTTCAGGGAGACAGAGAGGAGGGTCAGAGTGTCCCCCTTGCCCTGGCCATTTCTTAAGTAACTTTAATTCAAAATAATCAGTCAAGCAGAAACTAACACACCATTGTAAAGCAATTATACTCCCAAAAAGATGTTTAAAAAAATCAATCAAAATAATCAACATTGATTATTTTGAGGCATAGTTGGAGGTGGCCCACCCTGAGTCCCAACAGTTCCAATATGAAAATTTAAATGCAAGAGTTTACTTTTACCTTTCTGATTCCTAGATACTGATTCTCTCTGCGGGCCTCAACCACAGGCTGATCGGGCACTCACAGATCCCTCCAGCATCCGAAGGTGGGGTCCCACCTGGACCAGCATTCCTCGGACACCTACGGTGAGGCCTCCATCTCATTCACCAATGTCAGGAACAAAAGGCATCCACAGGGATGCCTGCCTGCAAAACACTAAATTCCCATCTGGCAAGATCCCAATGACAAAGGAAAGCTCTGTGTTTAGTGAAGCAGTTCCCTTTTGGTCCCTGTTTCTTGGCAGCTGTGCCCTGGGGCCACTGCAGTTCCGGCTTCAACAGTGCCCCTTGAAAACCATAAAACCCTAAAGCAAACTCGGCTTCAAATGCTCACACATAGAACAAAAACGCTCTTCTACCCCTCGCTATTCCATGGAATGGGACTGACTTTCAATCTGAGAGAACAGTTAAACTGAGGTGTAGTTACCTAGTTTGTCCTCGTGCTGCGCATTTTTATAAGCTACAGCGCTTGGGCTGCAAAATGCAGCTGGATCAGTGAAAGGCAAACACACTTTTCGTTAGGAAAAAGCCCCATGAAAAAGAAGACAGTTCAGAATCCTTAAGGACAGGGGCTTCCCTGGTGGCGCAGTGGTTGGGAGTCCGCCTGCTAATGCAGGGGACACGGGTTCGAGCCCTGGTCCGGGAGGATCCCACATGCCGCAGAGCAACTAGGCCCGTGAGCCACAACTACTGAGCCTGCGCGTCTGGAGCCTGTGCTCCGCAACAGGAGAGGCCGCGATAGTGAGAGGCCTGCGCACCGCGGTGAAGAGTGGCCCCCGCTTGCCACAACTAGAGAAAGCCCTCGCACAGAAACGAAGACCCAACACAGCAAAAATAAAAAAATAAAATAAAATAAAATAATCAGAAAGAACTGAAGTAATCTGCTGATTCACAGATCTAAATATTCATTTAAAAAAAAAAAAAAGAATCCTTAAGGACAATGGTCTAGGAGCCTGAACGCGTGCCATGATTCCTTCCAGATTATTGTCTGGGTCTAATTCCTAGCAGAAAGTAAATGGTAACATGAGAAAGATGAAAACAGTAGCTTTGGACAGTCCCCAGGGCAGGCAGGAAGCCACTGTGTGTGCAGCTCCTGCAGCCACCAGGGAGAAGGTGGAGACGCTTCCCCAGACCCCCCAGCACTCGCTGGGGGGAAACTGGGGCTTATAAAAGCAAGGCTTTACTCACCATCCAAGGATGTGCAAATCCAAGTGTTTTTTGGGGGGGGGGGTTGTTTGTTTATCTTTCCTATTGTATCCGTTAGGCATAACTTAGGCTGCAAATAACAAAGTCTGAACCAGGCTCAAACAGACACATCCCAGAAGACCTGGGGGGCTGTCAGGCTGCAGCCCTCAGCGTGTAGTCTGCGACAAGCTTTTACATTTCCACCCTCGGCATGTGGGCTTCTTCCTCCTCATTATAACAGTGGCTTATTTTCTTGCTACCAGGAATGAGACAGAAGAGACCTGCGGCTGAATGTCTCTGGACCCAGCAGGGGTAGGGACGTCTCACCCTCCTGTTGTGAGTAGCCCGGGTCCAGGACCACCAGCGTCACTGGCTGCATTGGAGGCTGGGCGACTGAGGTGTAAGTTACCTGTAATCCAATGACCTACTTTCCAGCATTATAACTGTTTTTCTTTTCAAAAAAGGTGGCAGCCACCCACAGGGAACCAAGAAATACCAATCACAGCTAAACCTTAATAGTTTGCCTTTACCTATATTTTCCTATGGTGCCCTAAAAGGGTACTTTTCATTGCTTACCGGTCACATTTGCTTTGGTCATTTTTTTTTTAATAGAAATTTTTTTAAGAATGTTGTAATTTGTCTTTTCAAGTGCTATAAAACTCAAAGATGAACACATCCGCTTGAGGTATCTCATTTTACAGTTTCCTGTGACAAGTCATCTGACTCTCCAAGGACTGGAGATTTCCAATTCTTTGTAAATAGACTTGGAAATTCTTATACAGATTATCGGCATGAGCGCCTCCACTACTTTTATAACCATCATAGCTGGATGTTTTTAATTCTTCAGGATCCCGAACTTGTCATTGTGTTAAAATGCTCACAGACTAAAGATAAGCTTTATCTGAGTGACACCAGCCTGTGACCTCACCATCTACCAATCAGAGAACTGGCGAGCTGATCACATACCCTGTGACCCCCTCCATCACCTGGCTTTCCTGAAATTCATCCTGAAACTCATCGCGGAGCTCGGGCTTTTTGAGCACTAGCTGTCCTGGACTCCTTGTTTGGTGCCTTAACAATAAACATTGCCCTTTCCTCCACCAAAACCTGGTGTCAGTAGATTGCCTTTAACGCGGGCAGGCTAGCGGACCCAAGTTTGGTTCGGTAACAAGAGTAGGATATTTGTCATGGCACTTTTTCCTCTTGCTGCCAGCTCCCCGCCGGCCTTAAATAATTTCAGACCAAGGGCCCATGGACACACAGATAAGAACGGATGTTATATTCTGACAAATACAATAAAACTAGGGCACCGGCACTCACACACAAGGGCAAATCCCATCCTCTTCCCAAAGCCTGTCCCATCATGGCCCCAGGATATCTAGGCACTAAAGGAAGCTCCTAGGTGGGGACAGAGAGAGCCAAGGCTGATCTCTCAGAGGTTACAAAGCCAGAGAAAAACCCAGCAGAGCCTCCTCGCTGGGCCAACGTTCACAGGCAGAAAGGAGCCCCGAAACAGAGGTCCCGCCAAAGGTGGAGCTGTCATCGGCTGACAGCCTTCACGTGGCGGACGAGGCCTCAGAACTGCAGTCTGATGTGTTTTACCTGGCACTGAAGACTAGAATCGCTCTTTACACTCAAGAATTTATTTCTATAGCTGTGCTACTGTCATTTCTAAGAGATAGATACACATTTGGTCCTAGCACACGGCTCCTAAAGCCTTGGAATTTCCTAAGGAATAAGAGCGAGGAGAGAGAATCTTTTGTTCTCAGATAGCCCCAGAGTGATAAAGGAGAAAGAAGTGTCTTGTTATTCCTAATGGACCCCTTCCAACCCCACCAGGGTTTATGTTAATTAGGCAACTACTGGAAGCACCTAAGGATGGGGGCTGGTTGCCAGGGGAACCAACCATCCATCTGAGGTTTGGAATTTTCAGCCCCGCTCCTTCGTCCTCCCACCCCCAACATACTGGTAGGACACAGGGGCTGGAGGTTGAATTAATTACCAGTGACCAATGACTTGATCAATCATGCTTATGTAATGGAGCCTCCATAAAAACCCAAAAGGAGGGGGCTCGGGGAGCTTCTGGGCTGGTGAAGAGCTGGAGGCGCTGGGAGGGTGGTGCGTGCAGAGAGGGCGTGGACGTCCGCATCCGCCCACACACCCCGCCCCGGGCATCACTCCCATCTGGCTGTTCTTGAGTTACATATACCCTTTTAGAATAAAGAGGTAATCTGATAAGTAAACTGCTTCCCTAAATTCTGTGAGCTGCTCTAGCAAATTAATGGAATTCAAGTAAGAGGTCATGGGAACCTACAATTTGTGGCTAGTTGGTCCACAGGTGACACCCTGGACTTGTAAGTGGTGTCTCGGGGGGGACGGGCAGGGCTGTGGGACTGAGCCCTTGACTGTGGATCTGATGCCATCTCCAGGTAAACAGTGTCAGAAGTCAGCTGAATTGTAGGACGCCCAGCTGGTGTCACAGAATTGCCTGGTGTGGGGAAAACCCCGCATATTCGGTGACCTGAAGTGTCAGAAGTGTTGAGAGTAATGTAGACGAGATGTAGATGCGAAACACAGGAGTTTTTCCTTTAAAAAATACCATATACCGAAAAAGAGAGAGAGAGAGGAATAAAGAAAGAAAGGAAGAGGGAAGGAAGGAAGGAAGGAAAGAAAGAAAGAAAGAAAGGAAGGAAGGAAGGAAGAAAGGAAGGAAGGAAAGAAGGAAGGAAAGAAGGAAGGAAGGAAGAAAGAAAGAAAGAAAGGAAGGAAGGAAGGAAGGAAGGAAGGAAGGAAGGAAAGAAGGAAGGAAGGAAGGAAGGAAGGAAAGAAGGAAGAAAGAAAGAAAGAAAGAAAGAAAGAAAGAAAGAAAGAAAGGAAGGAAGGAAGGAAGAAAGGAAGGAAGGAAAGAAGGAAGGAAGGAAGGAAGGAAGAAAGAAAGAAAGAAAAGAAGCAGGGAAGGCAAGAAGGGAAGGAAGGAAGCGAGGAGGGAAGGAAAGAAAGACAAAGAGTTCCTCAATGTCTGCAAGCAAAACTTCTTGGAAAAATCTATAAAAAGCAATTATTCTCCCTCCTGAGCAGTGTAAAATAAAGAAAGTTGCCCCCCATCCAGTTCTACGGGGACCGCGTCATCAGCCACTGCGGTCGCTGTGCTCCCTGAAAGGAGCTCAGGACGCAGAAGAGGGTGAGGTACTCTGTGCTCTGGGGAAACAGGCAAGATAGGCCCTTAGACAGATATATTTCAGGAACCCGAACACCTGTATCTTCCCACACTTAGCGAAGCACTGAAAACATTAACTGACATGTCTGTTCCCCGTGAGTAGCAGGAGCCTGGCCCGAGACGCGTGCTTGACGGCTCGCAGCCCTCAGCCGAGATCGCACGCTCGCCCGCCCCTCCAATGCCTCTTCAGTTCAGAGGGGCTCCCCAGGGGGCTGCAGTCCCCAGTGAGACCCTGAATAAGACCGCCTCACAGACCTGACACTGTGCGTTTTCCTTTCAGTCAACAACAGCATTCCCAAAAGTCTTAACTTTCCTGATGAGCGTACAGCTCACTTAGGGAAGACAGAGGCATGTGGCAGAGAGAACACAATTCGAGTCCAGCTGACGCGGATTCGAATCCAGACCCTTGAATTTAGCTTTCCTAATGCCTCGATGCCTTGCAGAGACAAGGGAGAAAAGTGAAAAGAAAGAAACAGGCACAACGGAACCCAGACGCAGAACTGCCTTCACAGAGCTCCCGGTGCAGCAGGCAGGCCCACAGCCGGACGGCACCTGCTGAGATGGGCTCAGCCTCAGGGCCGCCCGGGCGCCGGTACCTGGCGCGGAGCATCAGGAAAGGCTGCCCTGAGCCCCACGCGGAGGAAGCAAAGGGCTGGCGCGCCGAGGCTCGGCCGCAGGGACGGCAAGGCTCCCGACGGGGCTCTGGTGGGAGGGCCACGGGGAAGCAGGCGGCCTCCCTCCAGGCAGCAAGGGCCGCCCGAACCGTGCCTGGACCCCTCCCTGGGGGCGACGGGAAGCCACGGCAGACATCAGATAGGGCAGTGCCCTAATCACACCTGTTTTGACAGGCAGTCTGCGTCGGACGCGCAGGGCGCTAGACTGGGGAAAATGAAGGCGGAGGGGTGACCCGGGGAACAGCCGTGCGGACGCGGCGGAGACGTGCTCAGGGGCGGAACGGAACGTCTGTGTGCCTGCCCGGCGGGTGGGGAGTCCGGGGCGGCAGGGCCGAGCACCACGAGACCTCTCGGCCCGCCTCTGGGTCCTGGGGCTGCTGGCCGCGCGAGGGTCATCTCGGAAGGGGCGGGCCCGGGGCCAGCGCGGGAAGACTGCGGCCTGGGCTCTGCTGAGGACATCTGAGCCACGGTGTCCAGAGGCTGGTGGATGCACTCGTCCAGCGTTCGGAAGGGAGTCTGGGGCTACAAAGGGCTGTTTCGGGACTCACCAGGGTAAGGCTGTCGTCGAAGGAGCCTGGGAGGGGCGTCCAGACCTTCCGGGGAACAGAGACCCACGTGTTTGGCCCATCATACCCTGGTGTCTCCGAGCCGTGATGGCCACAACCTAGGTGTCTGTTCCACCAGTCAGCAAAGGGCACCGCAGGAGACAGGAGAAAGACGTGTCGGGAGGCAGAGCCTTCTCGAGAGAACCTGAACTTGTGTTCATCCGTGGCTTCCAGGGCGTCTGCCCTTGGGGTTGGCCCCCAGCGGAGACGCCAGGTCCGTTCTTAGGCGATAAGGTGCCACCCAGGGGCAGCGCCAGCACCGTGCCCAGGAGGTCGTCGGGGGCTCACCTGGCTCTGCCCGAGGAGTCGGCCCAGAAGAGACTCACTCCGGGGCACGTGGTGTCTTTCCCAGTCAACCACATAGGAAGGTCCTGAGGACAAAGGCCTTTTCATGGTTGTCCCCTCCCCCCATGGTGCTCACAGCCACGCCTCGAAAATATCAAGCTTTCCACCAAGGCTTGTCGCCCGGGCCCTGGCACGTCAGCGTCACACCGTGCTCTGCCGATGGGTCACAGGCAGGGCAAGACATTGGCCACGTTAGCGGGTCCACATCTGCCCCTTTCTCATCAGCGAGAAGCATGAGAATTAGAAATGAAAGCTGTGTTGCTCTTACTAACACGTGAAATGCAGGAAACAGAGATTAAATAAACCGAGTGCAAATCCTAACAGTTTGTGTAAATGTGCGTTTCTAACACCACTTATTTTATTGTTCTTTGATAAACTGAGCTACAAAGCTTCAGGCAGCACCTCCACCAGGTGAGGTTCTGAGGACGTGCTGAAGGGCAGCATACTCTTTCCTTCCTGGGAGCTGTCGGGGGGACGGGACGCTGGCCACCTCCGGCTCCACCAGCTGCCAGGTGTTGCAATATCAGGATGAGCGAGCGCTCCCGGCCAGAGTCATAATCCTGGGAGGGGACACCTGAGGAACAATTTGATGGGGAAGGTCCGGTTTTCCTTAATACACGTTATCATTTTCGCTTTTTGTGAATATGGATTGCAAATACCCAGACGTAACTAGTCAACAGGCAAATATTCAAATTCAGGTAAAAGATCATCCCTGAAGTGTAGGCGGTGTTACTGGCTTTTTAAGATTCCCTTCGCTCGGTTTAGATGGGATCACTGACCATGTGAACAACGCTGCACTGATGTTTCGGCTCAGCCAGTGACTAATGATGGAGCCCTAGCTAAATCGCTCCGTCCTGAGTCTCAGCTCTCTTAACTGTAAAATAAGGGTTGTCTACAATCACCATGAATCTCCAGAAATTCTAACAGTGATTCTGTGATGGAAACAAGACAGATCCCGACCCGCTGTGTGCGTCTCCATTGCAGCTCTACCCTCATCCCGATCACACCGGTGTTTTCATGGTCCAGTTCTCCCACAGAGAGAGCTGGGGAAGCAGGGCTGGTTCCATCCACCGTCCCTGCAGCCCTGGGGCAGGGTCAACCACTCTCGGTGCCTTTGGGCCCAGGTCCCCCACTGAGTGGAGCCCCTGTGCCCCTCCTCTACCCCGTGGGCACCCTGCCCCCGCCAGGGCTGGGGCAGCCCAGAAAAATGGCATTCACACACATGCCTGCACATCTGCCCTCACCTGCCACTCGTATGCCCTTTCGTTCTCAGGGAAACCACAAGAACCAGCAGACATGACTCTGCAAACAGAGACAGAAAGTGAAGAAGCCGGGCCTTCACACCTGCCCATGAGGCTTCTTTATTAATCAGGGTTCTTTATTATTTATCTGGACCTCTCTTTAACTCAAAGTCTAAGTTATAAGATAACAGCTTCATGGAACGTTAAACAGCACTTAAAACAGCATACACTTAACGTAAGACCAGCGAAACAAAGTAATTTACAACGGTTATGAATCTGGTGTGAATTCTTCTAACATTTTCATTACATTGAGCCATTAAAAGAAAGTAGTATTTGAAAAAAGAGTCAACTCTATTGAAAAGACTGATTTCGTTCATCAACCTTTTAGAATATTCCATTTGAGGGGCTTCCCTGGTGGCGCAGTGGTTGAGAGTCCGCCTGCCAATGCAGGGGACACGGGTTCGAGCCCTGGTCTGGGAAGATCCTATATGTCACGGAGCAACTAAGCCCCTGCGCCACAACTACTGAGCCTGCGCTCTAGAGCCTGCAAGCCACAACTACTGAGCCCACATGCCACAGCTACTGAAGCCCGCGCGCCTATAGCCTGTGCTCCGCAACAAGAGAAGCCACCGCAACGAGAAGCCCGCGCACCGCAACAGAGTAGCCCCCGCTCGCCGCAACTAGAGAAAGCCCGCACGCAGCAACGAAGACCCAATGCAACCAAAAATTAATTAATCAATTAATTAAAAATATATTTTTAAAATATTTTTAAATGCTAAATGCTTTTGGCCGATTTCTCATTAGCAACAAATTCCAAATAGTCAGCAAAAATATCTGTTTTGTCCTACTTTTAGATTAGAACAAGCCTTTCACTTAGGACGCATAGCCCCTGCTAACATCCCATAACTGCACAATTTGAAGTGTAAAAACAATAAACAGAAACCTCAATTAAATAGAGCCGGGAGGCCGGAAGGGGGAGCTCTCATGCCTGTGCCGATAGCAGACCCCAGCAGGAAGAAGACGGACTCCTCTCTCCTGGCCAGGACTCGGCCAGTGACAAGCCATGGACCCTTTGTTTACTACATCCCTCCTCAGTTCTTTTCCCCTCTATAAAAGATTCTCCTTTCCTTGCCCTGCGGGGACTTGCTGTGGTTGCCATGGTTGCAGACCCCGAATGGCAATTCTCTGCAGCTCTGAATAAACCCGCCTTTGCTGGAAAAATATCTGGCAGGCTAATATTTGTTCCAGGTCGACAGAAGCACAAGTGACCTCCACAGTCACTGATCTTATATTTTCATCTGAAGTCGGATTATGCGGTAGAACTAATATCATGACTACCAAACAGCTGGAGAAGACACAAAAACAGTACTAAATTCCAAATATCATTTTGTCTTCCTCTTTTTAATTCCCATCTGTTTGCTGAAAAGCCTACATCTCACCCAAGTAATTACAAAACAAACACAGATTATAAACAAAACCAGATTCTAGATTTCAAACAAGCTTACATATTCTGTTTTTCTTAGACAGATTTGTGGCAAAAGTCCGGTCTAATAAAGCCCGTAAGGGCGCCGCGGGCGCAGTGCCTGCCCCGTGGCAGGCAACCCTCTGTAGCTGCTGTACCGCGATACCAGTGCATCTGCGAGAGTGCGGCACATCAGCGCCACCCACCTGGCTTTCCAGCCATCCGTCCATCCATCAGTACAAAACCACAAGGTAGTCATCGACACTGAAAGCTTTCCTAGTCCAAATGCCGGGTATGTGATTTTAATTATTCTCTGGGTTGCTGCTAATCCAATGGCTATTTTCTCATGTGAGTTTATCATATTTATAATTAGGTTAATGTAAAAAGTTAGATTTAGGTCCTTAGAATTAGATTTAGAATTAGATTAAGGTAAAAAGTTGAAAAAACAAATCTCACAAATTACCATTTAAGGCATGAAATTAAATTAAATTAAATTACCATTTACGCCTAAGAAATCGTTTAAACTTGGAAAGAGGAGATTCTCCACGCGGTAAGGAAGAAGCCACGCAGGTCCCAGTGGAGCCTGAGGGGACGCCTTCAAAGGCTGCTCCAGCCTCAACGCCTAACCAACAGCAGGGATGGGGGGGGGGTGGCCACATGAATATTACGAACCAAAACAAAAGGGCGGCAAAAGCCACCCGGAGGAAAGGACAGAGGAAACTAGTTTCTCTTCAAAGAATTGCTCCTGCGTCACGCATCTGTGTGTATCTCCCCTTTGCGTCTCCTACCTTTTATAACACTTCACATTCGCAAGGCTTAATATATTTACCACTTTTGTAGTGATTGCCTGCGAGGCAAACATTCACTGCGAGGCCGGACACCGGGCACCTTGATGGGGAGTGAGCAGGAACACGACCCCCCAGAGTCCCAGCATTCCTGGAACACACGCGGTGGTGGGTGGACAGGTATGGGTAACAGAGACGGAAAAGGAAGACTTGACAAGACCACAGGCGGCACTGAGAGGAGATGGGAAGATACGTGCAGAGGACAGCGTAACAACGATGGACGTGACACCCAGAGACAAGGGGCAGCCGTGCAGGCTGGCGATGGCGTCAGGGGTGCCTCTCGGAGAAAGGGACACTGCATGGGTCCCGTGAGCCAGGACGAGCCAGGACGAGCATCTGAAAACCAGAAGTTTGAGCTTTTCCCAGCACTGACTCAGCAAACTGAGAACAAGGGGCGGGTCCTGGGAGAACAGAGAGCAGCTGGGAGGGGGCAGGACCAGCTCAGATGGACAAGCCCTGGCCCCTGAAGGCGGTCTGAGTCCATCCCAAGGACCATGGACACTGCCTGGAAAGTCTTAAGCAAGCGAGTGTGACAACACAAGTTGTGTCTTAAAAAGATCACCCCGTGTGATACTGTGTAGTATTTTATGTGGCCGCTACAAAAGATCTATGATGTAGTCAGCTCAGATAAATTACCTTATACATATAACATCAGATATAAATATAAGGACTTTGTATTTTATAACCTTTTCAAAATGTAGCACCAATCTTAGTAGAACTGGGTTAGGAAAGAGCCTTAATGAGGGGGATTTGGTACTCCTAAGGGACATATATAAAAGCTATGCATTGTACTCTACAATAATCATGTTTGTAGAACAGTTTTCAGTGGAGAAACAATTAATTAAAAATCAAGTTCCCTATGCAAGCAGGAAAGCTTTTCAACTTTCCTTTAAAAGTCAGCACAGGGGGCTTCCCTGATGGCGCAGTGGTTGAGAGTCCGCCTGCCGATGCAGGGGACACGGGTTCGTGCCCCGGTCCGGGAAGATCCCACATGCCGCGGAGCGGCTGGGCCCGTGAGCCATGGCCGCTGAGCCTGCGCGTCCGGAGCCTGTGCTCCGCAACGGGAGAGGCCACAGCAGTGAGAGGCCCGAGTACCGCAAAAAAAAAAAAAAAAAAAAAAATGCAAAACTATAAAACTCCTAGAAGTTAACATAGAAGAAAATCTAGAGGACTTCGGATTTGGTGATGCCTTTTTAGGTACAACACTAAAAACGCGATCCATGAAAGAAAATTGATAAGCTGGACTTCATAAAAATTAGAAACTTCTGCTCTGCAAAAGATAGGTCAAAAGAATCAGAAGACAAGCCACAGACTGGGCAAAAATATTTACAAAAGACATATCTGATAAAAGATTGCTAGCCAAAATATAAAAAGTGCTCTTAAGACTCAACAATAAGAAAACTAACAATCCAACTAAAAAACTGAACAAAAGACCTCAATGGACACCTCACCAAAGAAGGTAAAAACATATGGCAAATCAGCATACGCGGAGATGCTCCATATAATACATCATTTGGGAAATGCAAATTAAAACAATGAGCTACCACTACACACCTGTTAGAAGGGACCAGAATCCGAGCACTGACAACGCCAAATGCTGCTGAGGATGTGAAGCAACAGGAACCCTCACCCGCTGTGGGTGGAGTGCAGAATGGCGCGGCCACTTTGGAAGACAGTTACTACCAAAGTAAACATACTCTTACTATACTCTTACTACTCTCATACTCTTGCTATTATCTAATAATTGTGCTCCTTGGGATTTACCCAAATGAGTTGAAAACATATATCCTCAGTATAACCCACACACAGATATTTATAGAAAGTTTATTCACCATTGCCAAAACTTGGAGGCAACCAAGATATCCTTCAGCAGATGAATGTATAAACTAAACTGTGGTCCATCCAGACACTGGACTATTAAAAAAGAAACGAGCCATCAAGCCATGAAAAGACAGGGAGGAACCTTAAACGCACGTGACTAAGTGAACGCGGCTCATCTGAAAAGGCTGCACACTGTGTGATTCCAGCTATAAGACATTCTGAAAACGCGAAACTACGGAGACAATAAAAACATAAGTGTTGCCAGGGGTTAGAGGGAAGAGAGGGGTGAACAGGTGAAGCACAGACGACGTTTAGCGCAGTGAAAACACTCTGTATGATAGTATAATGCCCGTATACATTTGTCAAAGCTCACAGAATGTCCAAAACCAAGAATGAACCCTACTGTAAACTATGGACTCTGGGTGATAATGAGGTGTCAGTGTAGGTTCATTGATTGTAACAAATGTACCATCTGGAGGAGGATGTTGATGGCGGGAACCTGAGCTTGGTAGAGGCTGTGTCTGTCTGGGCGGGCGGACAGGGGGTATATGGGAAATCTCTGCATTTGCCACTCAGTTCTGCTGTGAACTCAAAACTGTTCTAAAATATAAAGTCTATTTTTTTAAGTCAACACAATCAAATAACCTTTCCTGGATTTTGTTTCTCTTTCCTTCATACATCCCATATTTCAGAACCAGTTTTTAATTACAGCACATTCTGTGAATAAATCATAGCTTTATTTTCACAATCTGGCTTTGATCAAACCACAGTCCTTGTTTTGCAGTGATAAGGGGGAAATCTCTAGTCTATGAGCAGGTTACCAATTGTCTACTATGCCGGTGACTGTCTATATGTTGTGGATACAAAGATAATTAAGAGGAAAGCTCTGACCCTACGGTCAAAGTAAACACTCATAAGAGGTGCTTATACATAAAGAAATACCGACATGGGATCCCACGTGTGTTCCACCGACGCACTGCTCTCTGTTCACTACAAACACTCAGTGCCTGCGGCTGCTTCTGGAGCAGGTCCTTTCCTAACAGCCCTAATGACAGTCTGAGTTGTGTGTTCTTTCTGAACGGTGCCCATCGTGTGGTCAGTGCTCAGCAACTGTCTGGGGCACAAGCACAACCCTGGGAACAGTCACCTTAGAATCCGATCTGGGAGCAAAGCTAAGGCCGAGGGGAAAGGGAAAACCCTGCCTTGGCCTTGCCTGGGATAGTAAAACTTATTTCAGGAGCATCTGGAAGAAACCAGATAAGCAGCACAGTTTTTGCTTCCCTCTTCTCTCTTTCCATCCCCAAAGGGGCGACCACAGCTCCCACTGTGCCCAAGGGGCTGCCCCAGGGCTGGCAGACCTCTAGGAAACTCAAGCGTACTCAAGCATACTCAGACGGGCAGATTTTGGTTTTGGAAAATTAGAGGAGTAAAAGATCTGCACACCATGTGCTTACCACGAACAGAAATCAAGTTTATTGATGATGCATTTTTGGAAAAGGAGGATACATGAAGGAGAAAGCAACAGAAGAGGGTGGAATATAAAGAAAGGAAAAAAACAAAAGAAGAGATACAGGGAGGTCTGCCCGGCCCAGAGTGCATTTTAAGTAACACACCTGCACAAGAGTATTTCATTTCATGTTAACAAACATCTTGAATACCTACTTTGTCATTAACACCAAACATCCTTGTCTAAAAGTGTATCTTTCTTTTCTTTTATTTATGGAAGTATAGTTGGTTTACAATACTGGGTTAATCTCTGCTGTACGGCAGAGTGACTCAGTTGTACACATACACACATTCTCTTTCATGTTCTTGTCCATATGGTTCATCACAGGATACTGAATATGGTTCCCTGTGCTCTACAGTAGGACCTTGCTGCTTATCCATTCTCTCTATATAAAGTTTGCATCTGCTAACTCCAAACTCTCTCTCAGTCCATCCCTCCCCCTACCACCCTCCCCCTTAGCAACCGCAAGACTATTCTCTCTGTCTGTGAGTCTGTTTAGTAGATAAGTTCATTTGTGTCATATATTAGACTCCACATATAAGTGATATCATACGATACTTATCTTCCTCTGTCTGACTTACTTCACTTAGTATGATAATCTCTAGGTCCATCCATGTTGCTGCAAATGGCATTATTTCATTCTTTTTTATGGTTGCGTAATATTCCATTGTATCTATGTACCACATCTTCTTTATCCATTCCTCTGTGGATAGACATTTAGGTTGCTTCTGTGTCTTGACTTACTGTAAATAGTGCTGCTATGAACATTGGGAAAGTGTATCTTTCAAGCTGAGGTCTCATTGTATCAGCAAAGAAACTTCACTTTCAGTATATTATGGAGCTTTGGTCAATAGGATAGCATCTAAGTTTATTATTTTGGAAATTATTTTAGAACTTACAGCTCCAAGAATTTTTTTTAAGAGTCTGTTAGGGGAGAATAAACAATGAGTTCAGACTAACTAGTGTTTACATCATTTACTGAGAATAAGAACTGAAGAGAACTAAAACAAAAATAGAGGACATATCTGAAAATACCCTATTTTTCCAGTACCCTAAATTCCTTTCTGTGTATGGCCTAGATAAATTGGTCTATTTGAGTTCCAGTTGTCCTTTCAAAATGATGGAAACAATTTGGCTATGATAGCTCAGGCCTGAGAAAGGGAATCTCGGAAGGAGGGTGAATCGTCTCCAGCCCTTCAGGAATTCACAGCTCATCAGTATCAAGACACAGTTTTGTATGAGAATCTTAACGTTTTAATAGGAAAGAGATAAACGACATAGACAATACAAACAGTCATTCTGCCCAGCAATTTCAGGCATGCATGCCTCTATATATAAGGCAGAGAAAAACAGACCAAACCATCCACTGCCTTCTAGGTTAACACTTAATAAATCAAGTGTAGACAGTGTTTCCTGCTCTGCTCTTTCAAACCTCCAAGGAAAATTAAAAGACAGTGTTAACTCAAGCGTGGAGTCACTGAGACTCAAAATTACATTACTTGGCAATATTAGCACGGCAGAAACCTGAGAACACGAGAGGTGAGTCCCGTGACCCTGCTGGAAGTCTCCCACATGGAACACCGAATTAGAATAGTCTCGACCAGTCCTTCACCCTGATGTTCTAGAAAGAGATGCTGAGGCAGTGGGACAGTTCCGTGATAAAGGCTGCATCTCTGGACAGGTTTGGAGGCTCCTCCCAAGAACTGTTGTCTTTCTCCCTACGTTTCTGTCAAGGTAAAGCTTCCAGCTTTCAAAAAAACCTCAATCACTAGTCAAAACAAAATAATACAAAACAAAATAACCAAATAAGAGGAAGAAAATCAACAAAACCCCTGATTCTGTTAGCCCAGCTGGTCTTCCATGCTTCATTTAAAAGCTGTCCACCTCTCTAGCAAGGCTTTAAAATAAGTTATCTTCAAATACATATTCATAAAAAAGACAGATAATCTAAAGGAAGCATGTGCTAGCGTAGCAGATTTTATTCACCTTCAGACTAGTTAATCTAACCCAGAAGGCAAATCGCTACTCTGCTCCCAGGGTCATAAATCGATACCTACCGCCCTGAGGCACAGTCCTTACCTGAAGGCAGAGAGCAGACGGGGTCCCCTGTCACACACTCCCTTCAGGTAAAATCAGAGTCAGCAATCCTCACAGAGCAAACGCCCTTACATCCTACAACCACCTCCAGTTCTCATATGCGGCTTAAGTCGGCAACACTCTGGTGCAGACACGGAGTCTGCAGTGTCGTGGTGATGTCATTAGTCAGGAAGATCAAGCAGGGAACAGAGAATCGAGGCTCCGTCTTTATCTGTGCATACTGTCCTCATTAAGGCACCCGATGAAGGGCAGACACCATTTCCAACAGTAACGTGCATTCAGATCTTCGGGGGATCTGGCTGAAACGCACATTCTGCGTCAGAAGGTCTGGCTTACTGCTGAGACTTAACCACTTCCCAGGTGGTACCACTGTTGTTGTGATGAGTTGTTCAGGTATAAGGACATTCTTTCCATTACTAAATACTATGTTATTATTACCATCACCAGCTGTTGCATTATTGTTGTTGTAGGCTGAATGAAGTTTTCCCCAAAAGGTCTACGCCCTAATCCCCGGAACCCATGAATATGTTAACTTATATGACGAAAAGAACTTTGCAGATGTGATTAAATTAATGATCTTGCAATGGGGAGATGACCCTGAATTATCCAGGCGGGCCCAGGGTAACCACAAGGGTCAGAGGTAAGAAAGAGGCAGGACGGTGAAAGTTAGAGGAGATGGAAGGTCAGAGGCAGAGATCGGACAGAAGAGAGGACGCCATGCTGCTGACTTTGAAGCTGAGGAAGGGGCCCTGAGCCCAGACACACAGGCGCCTCTAGAAGCTGCAAAAGGTCGGGAAACAGACTCTCCCCTGCAGCCTCCAGAAGGAGCCAGCTCTGCCCTCACCTGGACTTCAGTGGAACTGCGTTCAAACTTCTGGCCTCCAGAACTGTAAGAGAATAAATGTGTGTTGTTCTGAGCCACAAAGTTTGTGGGAGTTCGTTACAGTAGCAATAGGAAACTAATACAGTGGATATCAACAGTAACAGTTTATAAAGAGCTCACTATATGCCAGGCATTGTCTTAACTGCTTTACATACATAATTTCTCAAAGCCACCCTATTGCTACACGGATAAACCTTGAAGACATTATGCTAAGTGAAATTGTCCAGTCCCAAGAGGACAAATACTGTACGATTCTTATATGAGGTCCCTAGAGCATCAAATTTACCAAGACAGAAAGTAGGATGGAGGGTACCAGGGACCGGGGGTGGGGGGGGGGTGGGGGATGTTATTTGATGGGTACAGAGTTCCAGTTTGGGAAGATGAAAAAAAAATTTGGAGATGGATGTGACGCTGGTTCCACAGCAGGTGCCTGTAGTGGATGCCACTGGATTGTACATTTAAAACGGTAAGTTTGGGCTTCCCTGGTGGCGCAGTGGTTGAGAGTCCACCTGCCGATGCAGGGGACACGGGTTCGTGCCCCGGTCCGGGAAGATCCCACATGCCGCGGAGTGGCTGGGCCCGTAAGCCATGGCCGCTGAGCCTGCGCGTCCGGAGCCTGTGCTCCGCAACGGGAGAGGCCACAACAGTGAGAGGCCCGTGTACCACAAAACAAAACAAACAAACAAAAAAAAAAACGGTAAGTTTCATGATAAGTTTATTTTTATACCATTTGGTAAAAAGATATCATCTAATGCAATCCTTGGAAGACCTAGAAAGCAACGCTCTGTGGCAGGAAGAGCCCAGGTGTGAGGTGAGGCGACCCAGCCACTCACAGGTCACCTTGTCCTGGGCCTTCGGGCCGCAGCTTCGGCTCAGGAAAGAGCTGAGGGCTTCCCAACATCCAGCCGTGAGCAAATTCCTGACGGGAAAAAAAGCTATTTTTTAAAAGCCACCATTGTGGGTTTCATTATTATGATTTATTAATAAATCCCACACAGAGGCTCCTGACCCCAGACATATGTCGCCCAAAATGAAATAACTCAACCCAAGGAGCTGAATGTCTCTTTCTAAATAAAAGATGGCAGGTATTAGAAACAAAGATTGATCACGATAGTATTTTGAGAAAGAAGCCTCCCGTGATTAAATTCTTTCAAGGACTCTTTGGGAAGTTGTACATTTATAGTAATAACACGGAGTTTTTACACTTCTTTTAACGTAACTTTGCCAGGCGGGATTTCAGTAAGTCTCTCCACAGTAGAGTCCAGGCTCAGCCAGGCCCTGGAGCCTGGCTCTCAGTTCTGTCCTGTCATTTGTGTCTCCTTGGACACATTGCTGTTCTCTTATTTCTATAATGGGGACAATAACAGAACTTTCTCCATAAGTTTATTACAAGGATTAAATGAGTTAATCATTTAAGGTACTTAGACGAGTGTCTAGCACATAATATGCATTATAAATTTTTGCTATTTTATTATTATGATTCCTCCCAAACTCAACACAGAAACCTATGACCATGATATTTTAAAGGCAAGTTAATGCTGCGGGTAGACTACTGACATACTGACACAGTTATTGTTAGTTAATATATTAACACTGCTCTCTGTTTAAAGACAAAATATAAATAGCTACAAAAGATAAAACATAAATACCTATAAAGATATCCAAAACTCTATTAACCCTCATAATCAGAGACATAAAAATTAAAACAGCAAGCCAATAACAGGAGTGACCAGGACAGTATCTCGGGAAGCCCCGACCCAGCCTCCCAGGGGCCCCGAAAAGCCTGCAAAGCCACGACTCTCCAGAGCATCTCCATAAGCAGCACCGGCAGAAAGGAGCTTCTGGAACTAAAGACACGAAGAAGGAACCACAAGGATACGGGGCGGGCGAGATGCGGTTTAGCTGAGCCCCACCCCAGGATGAACAGCCAACAGACGGAGGGTGATCACACCACAGAGGTTCAGCCGGAAACAGAGGTCTGTGCCCCATGGGGCTCCCCAGCCCGGCTCCTGTGCCAGGAGACGAGCCCCCAGAAAGTCTGGTGCCAAGGCCAGTGGGGCTGACTCTCAGGGGAGCAGAGGGCTAAGGGGATGGAGGCTCCAGGCCTAAAAGATGTGCAAAACCTCCCAGGCTCCGGGTGGAAGCAGTGACCCAATAGGAGACTGGGCACCTCCACCAGCTGGTCCTGGAGGGCCTCCCGAGGAGGAGGCCGGGTGAGAGACAGGGAGGGGAGGGGACCCTGTGCTTCCCAGGGACACAGACAGGGCACAGCCATCCTGGGAGCTCACTCTACCGCCAGGGCATCTCCAAGTCATTTGCAAACATCTTCTCCCATTCAGCAGGCTGCCTTCTCATTTTGTTGATAGTTCCCTTCACTGTGCAAAAGTTTTTCAGTTTGATGTGGTCCCATTTGTTTGTCTTTGCTTTTGTTTCCCTTGCGTATTTTTATAGAGACAGATCCATTAAAATATTGCTAAGACCAATGTCAAAGAACATACTGCCGACGTTTTCTTCCAGGAGTTTTATGGTTTCAGGTCTTACACTTAAGTCTTTAATCCATTTTGAGTTTATTTTTGTATATGGTGTGAGAAAGTAGTCCAGTTTGTTTCTCTGGCATGTAGAAGTTCAGTTTTCCCAACACCATTTATTGAAGAGGCTGTCTTTTCCCCATCATATATCCTTGCCTCCTTTGTTGTAGATTAAATGACCACATAAGTGTGGGTTCATTTCTGGGATCTCTATTCTGTTCCATTGATCTATGTGTCTGTTTTGGGGCCAGTACCATACTGTTTTAATTACTGTAACTTTGTAGCAGACTTTGAAATCAGAGAGGATGATACCTCCAGCTTTGTTCTTCTTTCTCAAGATTGTTTTGGATATTTGGGGTCTTTTGTGTTTCCATACAAGTTTCAGAATTATTTGTTCTTGTTCTGTGAAAAAAAATGCCATTGGTATTTTGTTAGGGATTACATTCAATCTGTAAATTGTCTTGGCTAGTAATCTTTTAACAATGTTAATTCTTCCAATCCATGAATATGGTATATCTTTCCACTTGTTAGTGTCATCTTCTATTCCTTTCATCAGTGTCTTATAGTTTTGGGAGTACAGGTCTTTTACCTCCTTGGTTAAATGTATTCCTAGGTATTTTATTCTTTTTGATGCAATTGTAAATGGGATTGTTTTCTTAATTTCGCTTTCTGATAGTCTGTTGTTAGTATATAGAAATGTAACAGATTTCTGTATATTAATTTTCTATCCTGAAACATTACTGAATTCATTTATTAGTTCTAATAGTTTTTTGGTGGTGTCTTTAGGATTTTCTATATATAGTATCATGTCACCTGAAAACAGTGATAGTTTAACTTCTTCCTTTCCAATTTGGATTCTTTTTATTATTATATTTTTTAGTCTGGTTGCTATGGCTGGGATTTCCAATACCAGGTTGACTTAGGTTGTGAGCATCCTTGTCTTGTTCCTGATTGTAGAGGAAATCCTTTCAGCTTTTCACTGTTGAGTATGATGTTGGCTGTAATTTTGCCATATGTGGCCTTTACTATGTTGAGGTATTTCCCTCTAACCCACTTTGTTGAGAGTTTTAATGATAAATGGATGTTGAATTTTGTCAACAGGTTTTTCTACATTATTGAGATGATCACATGATTTTTATTCTTCAATTTGCTTAATGTGGTGCCAGCAGGCTGGTGGGTAGGACCGGGAGTGATAACAGTACCTTCATCAGCATCCTCTGTGAGGAGCAAATTAACTGCTGCATCAAGAGTGCTCAGTCAAGGGACTTCCCTGGTGGCGCAGTACTTAAGAATCTGCCTGCCAATGCAGGGGACACGGGTTTGAGCCCTGGTGCAGGAAGATCCCACATGCCGCGGAGCAACCAGGTCCGTGCACCACAACTACTGAGCCTGTGCTCTAGAGCCCGCGAGCCACAACTACTGAGCCCACATGCCACAACTACTGAGCCTGCGCTCTAAAGCCCATGCACAACTACTGAGGCTGTGCTCCAGAGCCCACGAGCCACAAGTCCTGAAGCCTGGGTGCCTAGAGCCCGTGCACTGCAACAGGAGAAGCCACTGCAGTGAGAAGCCTGCACACCGCAATGAAGAGTAGCCCCCGCTCGCCGCAACTAGAGAAAGCCCATGCACAGCAACAAAGACCCAACGCAGCCAAAAAATAAATAAAAATAAATAAATTTTTAAAAAATAAAAGAAAATAAAAATTACCTGGGAAGGGCAGTGCTCATTTTCACAGTTAGGGCACTAAAACTAAGCAGAGAATGTATTTTATTTAAGAACCTCATTTGCTTTAAAACTACCTGTTGTTTCTTTCAAGTTTATTTAGATTTCATTATAAATTCAAAGACTTAACTAGTCTAGGTGTAAGAGGATCAATTTAGCGCATAATAACCTGAGAAAAAAAACAATTTTAAAGGAATCAGGGACTTTCCTGGATGCCCAGCGGTTAAGACTCCACACTTACACTGCAGAAGGTGCAGGGTTCGATCCCTGGACAGGGAATTAAGATCCCACATGCCACATGGTGCAGCCAAAAAGTAAGAAATAAATACATAAAAAATTGTAAAAAAGGAATCATTATGAATTCTTTTAAAACAGCTTTAAACCTTTTGATACCAGTATTCAGTGCCTTTGTCTGTAGGCTTTATTCACTGACACCAATGACCTGATTCAGGAATGTGTGCACATGATCATGTTTATATAAGAATAATCTTCCAGGTTATGTCCTAGGACTCTCCAGGGAGGCGTGAGATGTAAATGGACAGCAATCTATTTGAGATAAATGGTCAGACAATTATTTTACACCCGAAGTAGCATCTGAGCCAGAGCTACTTAGAGGGCAGGAGACAAGTTCTCTTACTCACTTACCCTTCCAGTTACCGAAGCTTCCCGAAAGCCTTTTTCTTGGAGTCAGTCCCAATGCCCAGTGGTATCTAAGGAAACGTGACGTAGGCTCCAGAACCCCAGTCCTCTGAGGGCAGAGCATCCTGACACACGGCCCCTCGGCCGCCCCTCAAGGTCTCATCAAGACGCAAGGGGACCTGTGCTGCCCGCGGCTTCCTGGGCAGGGGGCAGCCTCCCGGGGTGGAGGGAAACCCCCTGTCAGAGTCCCAGCCCTGGCTGACCTCCAAACACTCCTTGTAAGGCCTTCAAAGCCCTGTTTACAAGAGTCCACTTGTCTAGACCCAGCAGCCACGGGGATCACTGGGCGTTTTCTGAAGCTCTGAGCAAAGGTGTGGACTGAACTGGGAGTCTCAGGAGATACCGCAGGTCCAGAACCCAGCCAGATCCCTCGTCAAGATCACCTTCAGCATCTTTTGTTTCCTCTCCTGTTAAGTGAAATACTTATCTACCCCGCAGCGAATGTGGAGGCTGGTACATGTTGTTGAATTTAACTATTAAAATACTTTAGAAAGGCCTTCAATAAGACAAACGTGATTCACAAACTTGGGATGAGCCACACTGACCCCATGCGCACTGCCTCTCTCTTTCTGGTCCCCTGCTTCTCACCCAGAGTGTACTCTTCTGTTAGGGCAGGTGACACAGCGCTGACTGATGAAAAGCATCCCAGGCCAGGTTTAGGATGGTGCACAGCACTGCCTCCAAGATCCCTCATCATCAACACACACACACACACACACACACACACACACACACACACACACACCCTCCAATAATAAGGGAGAAAAGGGCACAAATGACGTGAAGTGGAGCACAGGTCAGCACCTTCATGAACATGAACCACATCAATACTCACAGTTCATCCTGAGTTTCAATCTGAACCAGAGGCCACAGGTGGATTAAATCACCCACATCAAGCCCCGCAAACATCACGGAAGAGGCAACAGAAAACAAAATCCTTTCTTTCTTTCTTACGCTGTCTACCCAACGCTCAACCTAGACAACCTAAGAAACAGCGGCCTTAAATACACACATTGTCAAAAAAAAACCCAAAAATACACACATTGTCTTTGCTAGTAAAGAGGCAGTTCAGACAGAGAAGTTTCCCTGGCTTGGGACAAGAGCTGCTATGGCTTTGGCAGTCTCCAACTTTCTGCTTACGGCAGGGGAAATGCAAAGTCTCTCCAGAGAAAATGCCAGTTATTTAAATATATACATATCCATAGAGGAAAAGTACTTACAGACAGTTGCAATGATTTTTCAAACAGAAATGTCATCGCTCTTATTTTGCCAAAGGGAAACTGAGAGACCTCATCGTGGGTCATATCAATGTGACCTGGTGACAAAATGCTTCAGACACCATGCTAGATATGGAGCAGACCCCTTTTAATTTTAATTACTTGAAAGCTTAAAATTACTAACAGAATACAATTTACAATAACATAAGAGACGCTATAGACATACAGCGCCACTAAAGACTGTATTTTCAAGATCAAATACTATCCAGTCTTCGTTTTCTGAGTACTTCCTCGGCAGATTTTGTCCCTGTCAAAATGTTTTTTATTTTCCTTCTAAATTTTAACCACCGTTTCCAATCAATGATTTCTCTGTGAGGTGTGAATAAATGAATTGGCACGTTTCTTTTACACTATGCTCGAGCTCATGTTTTCTCTGAGCTAAAGCTCATGTATTAGATGATGCTGTCTGACTCCAAGTCACCATGGATTCCAAAGGTCCGATAAGAAAAAAAAGGAATGTTGCATCAGAATATTTGGTTTAATCCCGACTGCATCCTCCTGGCCTGCCCTCTGATCATGTCCAGATTCAGCAAAGAAAACCCAGACGCAAGAAGCTGGGTGGGGGACAGAAGGGGTTTGCTTTTATTGTCATCCTACCTGGTCCTCGATAATCTCAAAAAGAGAATCAAGGTTTATAAACGTAAGTAGCTTTTTCGTAGTTAGTGTATTCTCCCTCCAAATTCCTTTCTTTATCAGCTAAGATATGTACTTCTGTAATTTCAATTAACACTTAGGGCGGCTGTTGTTGTTTTTTTAATTTATTTTATTTTATTTTATTTATTTATTTGGCTGCCGTTGGGTCTTCGTTGCTGCGCGCAGGCTTTCTCTAGTTGCAGCAAGCAGGGGCTACTCTTTGTTGCGGTGCTCAGACTTCTCATTGTGGTGGCTTCTCTTGTTGTGGAGCACGAGCTCTAGACGCGTGGGCTTCATTATTTGCAGCACGCAGGCTCAGTAGTTGTGGCACACGGGCTTAGTTGCTCCATGGCTTGTGGGATCTTCCCAGACCAGGGCTCGAACCCGTGTCCCCTGCATTGGCAGGCGGATTCTTAACCACTGCACCACCACAGGGAAGCCCAGTTAGGGCTGTTTTAATATAGATCGTGTATTCCAGCATCATGAACCCAAACTAAAGACCACCACCCACCACCTCTGGCCAAATGGGTTCAGATGGGGGAGGTTAGGTGTGGCCATACATCTGCAGTAAGGTTTTCTGTCCTTATTGTTCATTTCCTCAATGCCCACCTTATTTAAAATTACTGTCATGACATCAGTGATACCTGCTTGCATTGTAACAAAGCACCACGTTACAGCAGCCCCAGGAATTCCTTTGGCGGTGGGGAAAATCCTGGCTTTGCAGATGGAAGTGAATTTGGTGGTCACATCTCAGCTCCCCAAGAAAACTTTCCACATGACAAAGTCTGCTCACAAAGGATGAGCAAACTATGTGTGTGGGCGGAGGTGCTCTCCAAGCTGGTCGCTGAGGTATCTCAGGTCAAGACGGAGGTGAAGACCTGGAAAGGCGGGGCGTGCCAGCCAACACCCGGGCACCTCCAGCCGGCACCACTAGCCCCTCATCAGTGAGCACGTGACCATTTACACAGCAAAACGGGAAAAGCACAGTCACCATTCAGGGCACGGATCCGTCCTCCAAACAGATCTCTCTTGCTCGCGTAAAATCTAACAGAATAGTTTCCAGAGAAATCTAATTCCCCTTTCCATTGTTCAGTAAAGATTATCCAAAGCCGTAAACTGCTATTGGCTATTTTTAAAAACTATTTTTGGATACTGATTACTCGTTTTCCTCTTGAAGTTGCCATCACATGACCTCCCAGGTGTGAGACAATGAATACCAGGCAGAATCCTTAACAGAGAACGTCCTGAAGGAAAGAGTAAAGACCCCCAGGAATTGCAATCATCCCTCTATTTCTACCAAACCGGTGGAAAATGAGGACACATTTCAAATGTTTATAAACTGATGTCATTTCATTTGGAACTGCTTTTTAATAAAAAAGAACACCTTTTTTCTGTTTTCACTCTGACCCATAATATCACAGTCATCCTGAAATAGCACCTCAGTGAAGTCCTGAAACCCGCACGTCTCATGCCAAACGGTTCATCAGTGATCTGGTTCATTTTCTGCCTGAAGCAAGCAGAATACAAAAGAACAGAATGGAATTCAGCTAAGGTCAAGCCGGGAAGATTCCTTCACAAGGACGGAAAAACGAAAAAGAAATAAGGTGCTTAAGGGGGTATCATGTTTTCTGAGAAAGTTATAGAAGCTAAAAATAGATCATGTATAGCAAGCAGAGTAAAGGTGGTTCCAACAGCAGATTTACAATTAAATAAGCAGGGCAGGAAGATCCTGACCCAGAGCCTGGCTGTGCCGAAGCTCTGGTCCACACAACCTCTCAGACCCAGTAGACTAGCGTGCACTCCTTTCTTTGACTTGATAGAAAATCACACTTAACCTCAACAGATTAATGCATCTTTGACCCTCAAACTACGTATTTCTTTGATCAAGCCACCAGAGATCTGAAACTTATTTTTATATTCTTCTTTCTCTTGGCTATTTTGATAACAACTTATAAAGATTTATCCTGAAACATTATAAAAATCATTCACCAGTCTCAAAATGAACAGTGTCTGTTATGTACGTATTTAATACAAGGTTAAAAAATCTGCAGCAAAAGGACAAAACCACAAGTGCTTATTTCATAAATGTGGAGGAATAGGGATTTTACTATAGGATTTACGTATACTAATTTCTTAAAATATCATAGTCAGTAAAAGAAAAAATGTACTGAATACCCCCATGCCAAGTCCTGTGGGAAGCTGCAAGGACCAGTGTGTTTGCCCTAAGGCTGCCGTTGATACAGGGACAGAGGGGATGCTGAGAGCATCTGCGATGACCCTCTGTGGGATGCAGCCAGTTGTAAGGTCTGCAGAAGCGCAGAGGGAGAAGCGATGGCTCGGGCTGATGGGGGATGGGAAATGCTTCCGTAAGAATGAGCCAGTCCATCCAGGCTCTGAAAGGCAAGTCGTAGTGACAAGTGGAACTGCAGGAGGGAGTACCAGGTAATATGCGTTCATCTGGCAACACTGATTGGACATAGAACACAAGAGGCCCCAGCACTGAATGATGGAGGCTCGTCCACCCAGGCCAAGCACTTCCACTGCAGAGTCTGGACAGGACTACAAATAGACCCACACTGTGCGTCTACACTGTCAAGTAATGGAAACCAAGCTATTAAATAAAATATATTCTGCCACCCTCTCCTGACAAGAATACCTCCACAATCATAAGATCTTTTGAATATCACAATCATCACCTGTGCTGAGACGTTCTGATGATGGACCAGCGGTGGTAAATGACTAATAAAAGGAAGACCTAGAGAACTCATAAATACTCACATATCTATTCCACAAAATTTATCTCTTGCCTTCATGTCAAAAAAAATCACTAATTATGTGTTTACAATCCAGATTGTCCACATAATCTTGCTCTGTTGAGAATAATGCCAAATTAAACCTCATTTCTAGAGTCACTGTAATTCTCGGAGAGATGTTTTCAGTTTGGAGAAATTTTATTCACTGAGGCAGCAGCAACTGTTAATAAAATTCTTAAAGTGATACTTAGACTCAGAAAAAAAACCTAACAGATTTTACATATAGAATTGTAAAGGCGGATTGAATATGAAAAATTATCATCATGGAAAATACCATGAAATATTTTAACTTCCTTCATATGAATCATTATTACAGATCTCAGCATCTCTTAAATATCTAAAAGAGAGTGGATATATGTATAACAGATTCACTTTGCAACACCTGAAACTAACACAACACTGTAAGTCAACTATACTCCAATAAAAATTTTTTAAAAATAATAAATGAAAAAATAAATATCTGGTTCCTAACAATATTCCCATTATATTAAAATTTTCACTTGATTTTATCATTCTAGATAGTTTGTTTTTTTTGTTTGTTTGTTCGTTTTTGCGGTACGCGGGCCTCTTCACTGTTGTGGCCGCTCCCGTTGCGGAGCACAGGCTCCGGACGCACAGGCTCAGTGGCCATGGCTCATGGGCCCAGCCGCTCCGCGGCATGTGGGATCTTCCCGGACCGGGGCACGAACCCATGTCCCCCGCATCGGCAGGCGGACTCTCAACCACTGCGCCACCAGGGAAGCCCCATTCTAGATAGTTTTAATTTGTTTTATTATTTTTATATTTATCTGACATATTCAGACATTCTAGCCTCAAATTCCAAAGTTACTTCTTCTATACTTAGAATCTATCCGTTGTTTTCAGTAAATATTGGACACTGTCAAAAAATAAAGTGTCATTTTATTTGACTAAATATGTTTGGCTAAGTATTTTTAGAACATCATACCAATGTTTTTATATTGACTATTACTTCTCTTTGTTAAATACTACCAATTTTTTGCTATTTCTCCAGGATTTTTTCAATTCTAGCCGTTGTATTATGTGTGCTTTTCTCTATAATAGTGCTTTTCTTATATTCTCTTCATAAAGAACCCAAATGCCTCCATCACAAATAACTTCACTGACAAAAGCTGCTCTCCAAAATTAGCTATAAAACATAGAAAAGTAGTAACAAAATATAGATTGTCTGCGAAATTAAAGGTTCGTTTCTATTTCTTCTTCATCCAATGCAAAAGGTTTCTCACCATGAACCCGAATCAGCTTGTTTTCCGGGAGCAGGGCCACACCCTCCAGGATCAGCTCCCAGACGACAGCGGGGCCCCCAGTCCTGACCTTCTCTCCCGATCTGCTGATTCTGGGAAGGCGTCTTCTTTGTCATCATCTCGCACTGGACAGAACCGCCTTTGTGCTTCTGGGTTAGAAATTTGATGTAAATACTTTTGTCACTTATTCTCATTATTTTGATCAGTAACTCAAGCTTCATTTACTAAAGACTGTAGTTTCATAAATTTTATCAGACCTGATAAAACTGGATTTGATGAGAATAATTTTCTGCTCATTTTCATTATTTTGATCAGTGGTAAAAATCTAAACAATTTGCAATGCCCAGTTGGCTTGTTTTTATTGTTTTGATCAGTAATTAAACCTGAAAAATGTGTAATGAACTCTGCAGATTTTATATGGGTCATGCATGACAGAAGCCTACTCTTTCATTATCTTCAGATTTTAAAAATTTAAGCAGATTGCTTCTAAAATCCTACTTTCCGCTGTTTTTTCCCCTTTTCTGAGCTCTATTTTTGTGTCTTCTTTTCCAGCCCTTCCTTAGCATGTACTATAATATTTCTCAATGATCTAAAGAATTTTTAAAACATAATTGTATCCAAAGGCTGTTTGAATATATATTCATAAAAATCCAAATCAAATGTAAAAACTGAATAAATTATTTTCATATGTATTTTGACAAAGTTTATTTTTCTAAAATAATCTAAACTGAGCAAGATGAAACAGTAGGAGATACCAGCCTTCCTTCCCCTCACAAAAAAACAATTAGACAGCTACTCACAATTGAAAATAGCCTTAGGAGGGCTGAAGAATCCAATTAAGGGGCTTCCCTGGTGGCGCAGTGGTTGAGAGTCCGCCTGCCAATGCAGGGGACACGGGTTCGTGACCCGGTCCGGGAAGATCCCACATGCCGCTGAGCGACTAGGCCCATGAGCCATGGCCGCTGAGCCTGTGCGTCCGGAGCCTGTGCTCCGCAGCGGGAGAGGCCACAACAGTGAGAGTCCCGCGTACCGCAAAAAAACAAACAAAACAAACAAACAAAAAAGAATTCAATTAAGAACCTACAGCAACACAGTGGAGCAAAAGAAGGAGAAAAACTGCACAGAAAGGATTGCTGGGGAGCTCAGCTCAGCAGAGACGTCAGAGGCAGTGAGGAACAAAGAAGAGGGGGGTCCAACAACACCAGGCAAGCAGCAGGTGCCCCTGTGGTGCCCACGGCCTGCTCTGTGGGGACCGGGCAGCCTTTGCCACTGGGGAGCACGGCAGCTGTAGATTTCCTGCAGCTTCCCTAGTGGAGGACCCCTAGTGTTATATGCACAGGCCCCCCGGGAGAGAGATGCTGCCATGCCCCCCACCAAAAGGAGCCTCTGCTACACTGCCCCATGACCACAGCTGCCAGCAACCTCACCCCACTACACACCCAGCCCCCAAAGCCTGCTCTGTTTCCTCTGTGCCCACCTGCACCCCAGACAATGGCTCTGCACCTGTAACTCGGGCTCCCCGAGCCAGCACTGCTGCAGGCTGGCCAGCACCCCGGACGCAGGAGCCACTGCAGATCCACAAGTGCCCCCTCTCCAGACCCCGGCTCCACGGCTACTGCATGGGCACCCACACATCCAACACCAGTGACATCACCACCATGAAGGCCACCACAAGCTGGACCAATTGCCAAAAAAATCCCCTCAGCCACGACATCCCCCATGGAAGAAAAAAATATCGGGTGGTCCCAGCAGGCTTTGCCACTAAAGACCCCAGCAGCCCTCAGCACCACTGTGGACACCCACAGCCTTGGTCCTCTAGAAGCCCTGCAATCTTCACCAACACTGCCCCCAGCTGACAGAGCTGCCTAGAGCCTAACACAGAGGCATCCCCAGAGCCAGAACCACTACTCCAACCCAGCCACACCCTCTCACCCACGCACAGGTGAAGGTCTTTCCACACCAAAACCAGTCTGTCAAGTATGAAAGAGGTGACTGCTCCATCAAATATGCAGACATCAGAGCAAGGCTACAAGAAACATAAAAAAACTGAAAAACGTGACACACCAAAGGAACACAACTTAAGCTGCTGTCAGCTTAAAAGAGACTGTTACATTTACAAGAAGTTTCATGTAAGCCTTATGGTAACCACAAGGCAAAAAAACCTATGGTAGATACACACAAGACAAAGAAAAAGGAATCAAAGCACACCACTACGGAAAATCATCAAATCATAAGGAAGAAAGCAAGAGAGGTAGAAAAAAAAGAAAAGAACCACAAAACAGCCAGAAAACAATTAACAAGATGATAACAGTGAGTCCCTATCTATCAATAATTACTTTAAATGTAAATGGATTAAATTATCCAACCAAAAGACACAGAGTAGCTGAATGGATTTTTTTAAAAAAGAGAGAGACCCAACTATAGACTGCTACAAGAGACTTGCTTCAGCTTTAAGGACACAGGCTCAAAGTAAAGAGGTGGAAAAAGATATTCCACACAAATAGAAACCAAAAGAGAGCAGGGGTAGCTATACTTATATCTGACAAAATAAACTTTAGGTCAAAAACTATAACAAGAACAGAGAAGGTCATTATATAACGATAAAGAGGTCAATTCATCAAGAGAGTATAACAATTGTAAATATATATTACCCAACATTGGTACACTCAAATACATAAAACAAATATTAACAGATCTGTAGGGAGAGATAGACAGCAATGTAACAATAACATGGGACTTCAATACCCCATTTTTAACGATAGATCATTCAGACAAAATAAATAAGGGGATATTGAACTTAGACTACACATTAGCCAAATGGACCTAACACACATATACAGAATACTTCATCCAACAACAGCAGAATACGCATTCTTCTCAAGCTCACATGGAACATTCTCCAGGATAGATCATATGTTAAGTCACAAAACAAGGCTTAACAGATTTAAGAAGATTGAAATCATATCCGGTAAATATCTTTTCTGAACCACAATGGGATGAAAGCATACATTAATAACAAGAGGAAAACTGGAAACTTCACAAATATGTGGAAATTAAACAGCACACTCCTGAACAATCAATGGGTCAAAACAGAAACCAAAAATGAAATTTAAAAAAATCTTGAAACAAATGAAAATGTAAACACAACATAGTAAAATTTATGGGATTCAGCAAAAGCAGTTCTAAGTGGGAAGTTGATAGCCATAACACCCACGATAAGAAAAAAGAAAGACCTTAAATAAACAACCTAGTTTTACACTTCTAAGAACTAGAAAAAGAAGAACAAACTAAGCCCGAAGTTGGCAGAAGGAAGGAAATAACAAAAATCAGAGCAGAAATAAATGATATGGAGACTAGAAAAACAGTAAAAAAGATCAATGAAAGGAGGAGCTAGATTTCAGACAGGTAAAATTGACAAATCTGTAAGTAGACTAAGAAAAAAAGAAGACTCAATTAAAATCAGAAATTAAAGAGGAGACATAACAACTGACAGCACAAAAATACAAAGGTTCATAAGTGGCTACTATGAAAAATTATATGCCAACACACTGGATAACCTAGAAGAAATGGATAAATTTCTAGAAAAGTACAACCTACCAAGACTGAATCAAAAAAAAGGAAAATCTGAAGATCTGTAACTAGTAAGAAGATTGAGTCAGTAATCAAAAACACCCAAAAAAGAAAAGTCCAGGACCAGATGGTTTCAATGGTGAATACCATCAAACATTTAAAGACAAATTAACCTCAATCCTTCTCAAACTCTTCCAAAAATTTTAAGCTGAAGGAAAACTTCCAAACTCATTTTACAAGGCCAGCATTACTCTCAATAACAAGAATAGTACGAGAAGAGACAATCACAGGTCAATATCCCTGACAAAAAATACATGCAAAAATCCACAACAAAATACCAGCAAACTGAATTCAACAGCACATCTAAAGGATCATACACCACAATCAAGTGGGATTTACCCCTGGGATGCAAGAACGGTTCAACATACACAAATCAATAAATGTGATACACCACATTAAGAGAATGAAAGATAAAAATCAAATGATTATCCCAATAGATGCAGAAAAAGCATTTGACAAAATTCAACATTTTTTCATGATAAAAACTCTCAACAAAGAGGGTTTAGAAAGAACATATCTCAACATAATAAAAGCCATATATAGCAAGCCCACGATTAATATCAGACTTGGTGGTGAAAGCTGAAAGTTTTTCCTCTAAGATCAGGAACAAGACAAGAGTTCCCACTGTTACCATTTCTAATCAACATAATACTGGAAGTCCTAGCCAGAGCAATTAGGTAAGAAAAAAAATAAAAGGCATCCAAATCAGAAAGGCAGAAGTAAAATTGTTTCTGTTTGCAAATGACAATCTTAGATTTAGAAAACCCTAAAGACTCCATCAAACTAACTGAAAGAGAAATTAGGAAATCAATCCCATTGACAATTGCATCAAAAACAATAACATACTTAGGAATAAATGTACCCAGGGAGGTAAAAAAATCTGTGTGCTGAAAACTATAAGACGATGATGAAAAAAACTGAAGACACAAACAAATAAAAAGATATCCCATGTTCACAGATTGGAAGAATTAATATTGTTAAAATATCCATACTATCCAAAGCGATACACAGGTGCAATGCAATCTTTATTAAAACACAATGGCATTTTTCACGAGAATAGAAAAACATTTATAAATCCTAAAATTCATATGGAACCACAAAGTACCCCAAAATAGACAAAGCAATCCTCAGAAAGAAGAACATAGCTGGAGAAATCACACTTTCTGAGTACAAGCTACATTACAAAGCTATAGTAATCAAAACAATATGATACTGGCATTAAAATGACACAGAGACCAATGGAACTGAATAGAGAGTCCACTATTAAACCCACACATATACGGTCAATTAATATTTGCCAAAGGCACTAAGAATACACAATGGGGAAAAGATAACCTCTTCAATTAATGGTGTTGGGAAAACTGGACAGCCACACACAAAAGAATAAAACTGGATCACTAATTTATACCACTCACAAAAATTAACTCAACATACATTAAAGATTTAAATGTAAGAACTGCGACCTAAATCTCCTAGAAGAAAACACAGGAGAAAAGCTCCTTAAGATTGGTCTTGGCGATTTTTTGGATCTGATCCCAAAAGCAAAGGCAACAAAAGCAAACACAGGACTACATCAAACTAGAAAAATTCTACATAGCAAAGGAAATCATCCACAAAATGAAAAAGCAACCTATAGAATGGGAGAAAATATCTGCAAATCATATATCTGATACCTGGCTAATACCCAAAATATATAAAGAACTTATACAATCAATAACAAAATCCCCAAATAATCTAATTTTAAAATGGGCAAAGGACCTGAATAGACATTTTTCCAAAGAAGATATACAAATGGCCAACGGATAGATGAAAAGATGCTCAACATCACTAGTCATTAGGAAAATGTAATTCAAAACCACAATGAGATATCACCACGCTTGTTCGGATGGGATGGCTGTTAACAAACAGACAAGAGATGACAAACGTTGGCAAGGATGTGGGAAAAAGAGAACCCGTGTGCACTGTTGGTGGAATGTAAACTGGTGCAGTCACTATGGAAAACAGTATGGAGGTTCCTCAGAAAAATGAAAAATAGAACTACCATATGAACCAGCCATCCCACTTCTGTGTATATCTCCAAAGGAAACAAAATCAGGATCTCAGGGGGCTTCCCTGGTGGCGCAGTGGTTGGGAATCCGCCTGCCGATGCAGGGGACACAGGTTCGTGCCCCGGTCCGGGAGGATCCCACATGCCACGGAGTGGCTGGGCCCGTGAGCCATGGCCGTTGAGCCTGCGCGTCCGGAGCCTGTGCTCCGCAACGGGAGAGGCCACAACAGTGAGAGGCCCGCATACCGCAAAAAAAAAAAAAAAAAAAAAAATCAGTATCTCAAAAAAATTACCTGCACTCCCAGGTCCACTGCAGCATTGTTCACAATAGCCAAGATACTGGCAACGTGGATGACCTGGAGGGCTTCGTGCTAGGTGAAATAAGCCCAACAGAGAAAGATAAACACTGTGTGGTATCACTTATATGTGGAACCCTAAAATTAAACTAAAGTTGAACTCACAGAATCAGAGAATAAACGGTAGTTGCCAGAGCCTTGGGAGTGGGGGAAATGGGGAGCTGTTGGTCAAAATGTACAAACTTTCAGTTAAAAGAGGTTCTGAGGATCTAATGTACACCATGGTGACTATAGTACTGTCGATGTGAAATTTGCTGAGAAAGTACAGTTAAAGCATTCTCACAAAAACAAAACAAAAGAGTAACTATGTGAGGTGATGATGTGTTATTTAACTTGGTTGTGGTAATCATTTTATAATGTATACACAGATCAAATCATCACATGGTACATTTTAAATATATACAATTTTGTCAATTATACTCAATAAAGCTGGAAAAATAAAATATATAATAATCTAAACTAGTTAAATGCAAATCATAATCTATCAAATTTTAAATCAAATGTATTAAAATTAAATCTTTACTTATAAAAATGTAATTAAACCTTATTAAATATTTTTACAAAAGTAAATCTATTTTTAATTAAGCATTCCAAGTTTATACAGTTACCAGCGTAAAGAGTCTGTTATCACACTTCACACACATTATGTCTAGACATACAAATATTCAAACGTAGAGTGTGTGAATTCAAGAGGAAGATGCAAATCCCTTGCTAACTTATGAGTATGTCCAGTCCAGGGATGGGTTCATGAAGAGAATCAAGGAAACGGATGATCAATGAGATTGGGAAATTGATTATGCGTGAATGAGAATGGCTGTCATGCTATTGTGAATGGAGGGATGTGACAAGGTAGCGTATTTGTGTTCTCTCTTACCTACATGTTCCTACAGCTCAAATCGCCTCTCTGCTCCAGGGTTAGCACCAGTATCTCCCAAAAGTCCCGGCAGCCTTTGGAGAGGTAACATCCCCTTTTGTTTTGAGGCATTAGGGCAGGAGATGAGGGGAAGCATCTTCTGGGACCACAGAAGATGGTCCTCGTGATGGCCACGTGATGGCCACGTGATGGTGATGGCCACAAGAGCAGACGTTCGGGTTTTGGGTGCACCCTGCCAGCACCAAACCCTGGCTCCCAGGGACAGAGGCCCAGGGGCTGCTCGCCTGCCCAGGCTTGGCTGAAGGAGGTTCTCCTCTACTCGCTTCCTCTACTCGATGTCTTGAGACACTCTCCTTCCAGCCACGAAGCCCCACTGCCCTTCTTTCAGCTTCTCTAAGAGCCAAAATCTACTCAGCCTTAGACTTCACTCCTCTGCTTGGAAGTTCTTTGAATGGCTGTCTCCTCATTCTGTAGGTTTCAACCCCCTTCTCAGGCAGGCCAGCCCTGATGCTTCTAAGTAAGCTCTCCCCACACCCACCCCTGCTGGCAATGTTCCATCCCTGCACAGTTTCCTACATAGGACATCTGAGAATTTGCACTCTATATATTTGGGGGGTTGGGGACTTTTTTCTTTATTATCTATGTTCCCATTTTTGGTATAAGAGCCAGAGGGAAGGACCAAGAAGCAAAATATAGCTTTTTTTTTTTTTTTTTTTTTTAGCTATTAGTATAAAATAGGCACTCCATGAATATTTGTAGGAAGGAGAGAGGGAAATAGACTGGAAAATTCTCTGTAGGCAGGAATTATTTATAGATCAATTCTCCACTTAAAAATACTGCTAAAGGGACTTCCGTGGTGGTGCAGTGGTTAAGAATCCGCCTGCCAACGCAGGGGACACGGGTTAGAGCCCTGGTCCGGGGAGATCCCACATGCCACGGAGCAACTAAGCCCGCAAGCCACAACTACTGAGCCCGCATGCCTAGAGCCCGTGCTCCACAACAAGAGAAGCCACCACAGTGAGAAGACCGAGCGCCTAGAGCCCGTGCTCTGCAACAAGGGAAGCCACCGCAATGAGAAGCCCGCGGACCGCAACAAAGAGTAGCCCCCGCTCACCGCAACTAGAGAAAGCCTGCGCACAGCAACAAAGACCCAACGCAGCCAAAAATTAATAAATTAATTTTTTTAAAGAAAACATTGATGAAAGAAATCAAAGGTGACACCAACAGATGGAGAGATATTCCATGTTCTTGGATTGGAAGAATCAATATCATGTTTTCGTTTTTCTTGGACCAGAATTGCTGGGTCATATGGTAATTTTACGTTTAAGGTTTTGAGGAATTGCCAAGCTGTCCTCCAACGGGCTCTGTTTCACAATTCCATCAGCAGTGTTTCTCCACATCCTTGCTGACACGTTATCCTCTGTCATTTTTATTTTGCCATTCTCAAGAGTTAAAGTTGTAGCTCATTCTGGATTTGCATTTCATTAATTACTAATGATGTTGAGCATCTCCGGATGGGTTTTATTTGCCATTTGTGTACCTTCTTTTAAAAAATAGCTCTTCAAATACTTTGCTCAATTTTGACTGGGTTTATGTGGTTTTTTAAATTGTTGAGGTAAAAGGGTTCTCATACATGATTTGAAATTTTTCTCCCATTCTGTCTTATTACTTTTTTGATGGTGTCCTTTGAAGTGCAAAAGTTGTTGATTTTGATGAAGAACAATTTATCTATTTTTTCTTTTGTCAGTGTGCTTTTGGTGCACAGTATCCAAGCATCCATTGCCGAACCCAAGACTACGAAGGGATGTGGTGGAGAACGGGGACCCTCGGGGGAGACCAGACGCCCCTGGGGCAGACCTGGCCAGTCCTCCAAGGTCCCTTCCAGCCTGCATTCTGCCCTGGGGCTCCTCTTGGAAGTCAGGTGTAACAGAGCACTTTGCTATAGTTTTACCTGATTGGTTACCTTTATTTACCATTCGTCAAATTCAACTTTCTGCTAAGAAACAGAGTATCTTGAAACTTTCACATTGAAAAGTCCTTCCACTAAGCGTATACGATTTACACAATTTCCAGTAGTGGTCCAATTTTTTTTTTTTTTTTTTAATTTTTACTTCTGGCTGCATTGGGTCCTCGTTGCTGCGTGTGGGCTTTCTCTAGTTGCGGCGAGCAGGGGCTACTCTTCGTTGTGGTACGTGGGCTTCTCATTACGGTGGCTTCTCTTGTTATGGAACACGGGCTCTAGACACGCGGGCTTTTGTAGTTGCGGCGCCTGGGCTCAGTAGTTGTGGCTCGCGGGCTTAGTTGCTCCACGGCATGTGGGATCTTCCCGGACCAGGGCTCGAACCCGTGTCCCCTGCATTGGCAGGCAGATTCTTAACCACTGCACCACCAGGGAAGTCCTGAGAGTTTCAAAATGGTAATAGAATATTTGGTAAACGATATGTGCTTTGATATCTTTATAGATGGAATCAAATTAAAATTGAGGAAGGGAATAGCTTTGCATTTTTCTAATCTTAAAGCCCTGATTAACCATAATCTTTAAATATAGTGAAGTTTTTTATCTATGGTTAAGAAAAATATTTTCTACATTAAGGTTAAAATTCTAAAAACATGGAAAGAAAAAAAATCAAGGAAAGTATCAATATAACAATACTACAAATTAACACTTACTAGCACTTTGGCCATTTATAGTGTTAAATGTGTTCTTTACACTGTTTCCACTGTTATGTGACAATACACATATATTTAAATGTGCTTTAACAAAAACTTAATTCTGCTGTTAGGGAGAAACTGAGCCAGGCCCCATACGCCTTTGCTTTCAAAGGCTGATCTGCCTTTTCTTTTTCAGAATTTTCATCTTAATCAGTTAGTTGTGGTCCTTCATGATATTGCTGGCATGAAAATGTAATCCTATGTCAAAGATTTTTGGCCCCAAAGAAGTAGAGGACCAATCTGTACAGACTTTGCATATATTTCTCTCGGCTTTCATACCCTGTCTCCAATACGGGTCAAAAACTGAAGGTTCTGGGCTGAAAGCAACCTGCAAATACACGTGGTCGAGGCTTTCACTTTGAAAAACTGTTTAATTAGCTGCTAATATTGAAAAGTCAGGGGGACTTCCCTGGTGGTCCAGTGGGTAAGACTGCGCTCTCAATGCAGGGGACCCAGGTTTGATCCCTGGTCAGGGAACTAGATCCCGCATGCAGAAACGAAGATGCCGTGTGCCGCAATTAAGACCTGGCGCAGCCAAATAAATAAATGTTTTTTTGAATAAATAAATAAAAATAAAAGTCAGGGAGGGAACTTCCTGGCAGTCCAGTGGTTAGGACTCCACGCTTTCACTGCCTAGCGCCCAGGTTCCATCCCTGGTTGGGGAACTAACATACCTGCAAGACGTGTCGCTTGGCCAAAAAAATTTTTTAAAAATAAAAATCAGGGAATTTCACTTTTGACTTCCATATTTTCTTGAAAACTACAGCCAGCTCATTATCAATGGGCCCCAAGCCCTGAGGGCAGCACCCACTCAGGAGCTGGCTGTCCCCGGGCTGTCCCCGCTCCCCAGGACTCCAGCTGCAGGTCAGTCGCTGCCCATCACTCTACTAAGGGCAGGTCGTCTTTCGCCCCCCCCCCCCGCTGCTCCCCTCAGAGGACCCTGCCAGCCAGCTTCCTGTAGGTATATGAGTCCAAAGTTCATGCCCTGAGCCGTAAACAGTAGTCACTGCAAACCCTTCCATAGCGCTGGGCAGAACCAGATCCTCTCCTAAGCGTGTAACGCGCACGAGTTCATGTCATCTGAGAATAACGCCAGGGGGCGAAAACCGCTAGCATCCCCATTTTACAGACTAAGAAACCGAGACCCCAGGAAGCTGGGAACTCGCAGGGGGCCCGGCTGGGGTCCTGAGGGTCCAGCCACTGGGCGTCATTCTCCAGCCGAGGAAGGCTCTGCACAGCTGCAAGGACAACGCCCTCTCCCTTCCGCTCAGGGCCTCCAGGAGAGGGTGTCCGGCACGGGCCGACCGCCGACCTTGCACCTGACGGACAGGCCGCCCTGTGCCTGGCGCTGGGGCTTCTGCAGAAACTGACGCCGCAACACGACACAGGCAAGGTTCAAGGCCAAAGGCCCCGCTCGCCCTGCCCTCTGGCCACCACACGAGAAGCGGCCCCGGGCTCAAGAATGCGTCTTGTGGGTTTTTACAGTAAGGCTGTTTTTCGTATTCATGAGCACATAAAATTAAGATGCTTAACAAAAATTACTCTGGGCCGAATATAAGTGGGCTTATGTGCAACGACCAACCACCAGCTTGAACTCTCATTACCCAGCTAGATCCTCATTTCACGATTATGACGAAAAGTGACCCGGCGCTGCTCGTCCTACCTCTTGCTCAAAATTCCCAGAGTCTCACTCGGGGAGAGTGAGACTCACCCGCCCAGGGATGCACCCGAACGGGGCAGGCGGCTCTCTCCCGCGCGCACCCGCCACGACCGGCAGACACTTTACCGGGGACGCTGGGCCCTTCCAACCGCCTCGTCCTGGAGGCACTTCTCCTCTTCTCCTCTTGGGGCGTAAAGCCTGAGCACCACGGTGAGAAGGGTGCGCACTCCACACACTGTGCGACCCGAAGGGCAGCTCAGTGATGCGGTTTCTCTCCCCACACGGAAGGCGAGGACGGCGGGTGAGCACCCAGGCCCATCTGCCCGCCCACTCCGGCGTGGTCTCCCGGGCGCCGACCTGCTTGCTCGCCCGGGCCTCCGCCCCGCGCTCCCGGCTGCTCTGGGTACCCGGGAGCAACGCCCACCGCACGGCGCGGGGAGGCCCAGCCGGGAGCGGGGGCACGCGGCGTGGGCGGCTGCTTCACCCAATTCAGGGAAGGGAAGATTTGGGGGTGGGGGGCGACGATAAAGGGGTTAAACTGGGACTCTATGCAGGCAAATTACCCAAGGAATGAAGATGGGAATTCTCTGTGGTAAGTTCTGGAAGATGCTAGGAGACCCGTTCCTTTCACCGCTTCAGGGCTCGCGCTTTCCAGTCTAAGCGCCGAAGCCTGGGGTTGCGGAAAAGTGAGGACTCTGCTCCGACGACCCGAGCGGGGGCGGGACCTGGGGGGACAGAGGCGCGGCGGGTAGAGGGCGCACGCCGCGGGGGAGGGGGGGAGCGCGGGGGCGGGGGGGGCGCGGGGCTGGGCCAGGAGGCGGGGCGGGGTGCGCCGCGGGGAAGAGGGCCCGTCAGCGCCAAAGCCGCCCGGCAAAGGCACCTCCTCTTGGCGCGTCGCTCCACTGTTTCCGTGAGCCCAGCCTCTCAGCCCCCGGCCGGGCTTCGGCAGCTCACGTTGGTTCATTATTTATTGCATCCACGCAGGACAGCTTTTCTTTTTATCCGGTAACACTTCCAAACCCTGAAGGGCGAGCGCAGTAATAATTGGCTGACCCAGGGACACATACTCCCTACTCCGAACTGTATTATTCCACTCCTGAAACCCAAAGCGCTGCACTAATAAGAGAGTCCCACCAGCTGCTTCTGGTTTCTTCCTTTAACACTGAGTGTTTAGCGCCCACGCCCGGCCCTGGAGCAGACGCACCCACGGTCACGCGTGTGAGCACGTGAAGTGGCACCGATGAGCCTCCAGGACCCGCCGCCCCGGCGGCTGCAGACCCGCCTCTCACCCTCTAGGTGCCCGGGGGCGGGAGGCCCTCTCCCGGCGACACCGCTGGAAACAGAAGACTTCTGCCACAAGTATGTCTTGCAGTTCAACGTGTACTTTTTGGGCACTCTGTAAGCAGGTATTTAAGGTTTTGGTTTTATCTTTAAAGACTGAAACTTTCAAACAAAGCTCATCCCTAAAATAGGACTTTAAAAAATGCAAAACAGAAAAACAAAGTGAAACTTGGATGGTTAATTTAGGCAGCAACTCCAGATGACCAGGCTGCGAGACAGAGGTAGTGAGTGGAGAACGTTTTGTCAAATTTTATCAACCTTATGAGTATAAAGAAGAAACAAATTCATTCTCCTTCTCTCAGCAATTCTTCGTTCCTTTACATTCTACTGTAGGTGAACACTGCCCTCTATTGGCAGAATGTTCCAACTTTTAAATATGTGGGGTTTTGGGTTTTTTTAATACAAAAATCAGAAGAAAAAACTCAAATCTCCATGAACAAGAATGATTTTAAAATAAACTTGAACTATGCTTGACATCGTTCGTGTGTCTCTTATTGTCTATATCAATAAACGAAAAAGCCACCTTCGTCCTTTCAGGCCCACCGCTAACAATTCCGACGCTCTTGGTGATGTTTGCAATTTGGAGAACTCGGACAAGACATGCGGGTTTGTGCGTCGTTTTCAGTTCAAAATATTCAATATAATAAATATTACATTATATTCGTAGGGCATTTTTCTGGAAGGAAAGACTAAAAACCTTCTACTTTTAAAATCTTGACAGTCAATGAAAAAGAACACCCTACTGTTACCTTCCATGAGTATAAGGCTAAGAACTGCAAGGCCCAGAGGAGCACATGAATACCAGCCTCATCGTGGCTGTGGGACCTTTCCTTGCAGGCCTTAGGAAACTCTCCAGCAGAAAACTGTGTGTGCTAGATAAAGCATTAGAAACATTTTTTTTTTAAAAAGGCATCAGTGTGCTGAGTGAGCAAGTTAGTAAGACATATACAAGGGTCCAAAAACAAAGTGAAAAGGGAAGCCAGCAAGGTACGTGAACACTGGAGTCTCATTCAGCTGGAGTATTTGCTTAACTTTGCGACATTAACTTCAGATTTGGGGCAGCAAGCTTACAGGAAGAAGGGGAAAAGCCCCTTCCTAAATGGGGAGGGCTTCACTGGAATCTCCACGTCCCCATAAAGTTCATTAAGGAGAACTAGAAATAATCCACCTTATCCCCTCCTTCCCCCAGAGAACGCAGAGAAAACTGCCTATTTCAAAACTTGCTATGAGGAGGGAGTAAAACCTCCCCGAAGATGTAACGTCCCCAGCTTAGCTTTCCCGTGGATGTCCAGGCCCCTCTCCCTGAGTGGTGTGAAACCCTTAAACCCAGGACTTAGTTTAAAGAGGCCGTGAGCCAGCAGTGCTTCTGGCAAAGCCTCTAATAAACTCTCACAGATAGAGTTCCACACGCTCAGTCAAAGCCCACAAAGCACAAGAGAAACGGGGTCGTCACAGCTAGCCCTCAGAGACATCCTAAGCAGAAGCCCACCACAGAGTTCAGATACTGGAATCAGATATGGAATAGAAAACAGGTTCAGTGTGCTTACCGAATTGAACGTATTAATAAAGAGCAGGAAATTATTTTTTAAAAATTTTTTTAAAGCAGAACTAGAAAATTTAACAGACATTAAAACTCAGTGTAAGGGTTTAACAGCAGACTTAAAGCAAGTGAAGACAGAATTAGTGGTTGGAAGATATATTTGAATAAATTATTTAGAATCCAATGCTGAGAGGCAAAAAGTTGAGGCAATGTCTGTAAGAAAAGAAAATGGCCAAGAATTTCCAGAGCTGATCAAAGAGGCCAATCCACACACCTATAAAACAAATACCAGGTAGGATTAAAGATAAAAATTAACACCTAGCACATTATATGAAACTACAGAAAATCAACAATGCCAAGGCAAGAGTATTAACAATGTCAGGACAAAACTGTAAAAACAGAGATAAAAGATAACCTTCAAAGAAATGGCTATCAGTGAACTTCTCAACAGCTACAATGAAAGCCAGAATGTAGAGAAGTAACTCCATTGTTTTAGAGAAAAATACTGTCATCCTAAAATTAGTCATATTTTTCAAGAACAAAGATAAATTTTTTTCAGACAGACAAAACTAAGAGCTAGCTACCCAGGGTCTTTCACCAAAAGAAATTTTAAAAGATGTACTTTAGGCAAAAGAAAATTGAGATGATCTAAGAGTCAAGAAGAAATAATGAACAAAAAAGTGGGAATGTGGGAATCTAGCATCACTACAGACAACAGGGACCAGCCTCAGAAAGACAACGTGCAGTGAAAAGTAGGTGCACAGGAATGAACAGGGGTGATTCCACTCATACCGCTTGGAGATACGAGCGTATGTGTAAAACCGCGGCAAAAAGCCAGGTGTGACCGTCACAAACGGGCACCCTGAGAGGGGGGCTAAGATGAGCGGGGAAGAGGGGCACACACAGGTAACGGTAGTGCTGTCAGTCAAGCCTCATGGTTCGTACTCACATGTACGTACATGAACACTCATTCCTTGGACTTTCCAAGCATCTTATAAATATCCTTCGTATCTACTTGAATAGTTCATAAAAATAAATTTTTTGTTGTTGTTGTTTTGTTTTTTTGCGGTACGCGGGTCTCTCACTGTTGTGGCCTCTCTCCCGTTGCGGAGCACAGGCTCCGGACGCGCAGGCTCAGCGGCCACGGCTCACGGGGCCAGCCGCTCCGCGGCATGTGGGATCTTCCCGGACCGGGGCACGAACCCGTGTCCCCTGCATCGGCAGGCGGACTCTCAACCACTGCGCCACCAGGGAAGCCCCATAAAAATAAATTTTTTAAAACCCTACACCCTTCAGAGGTGGCAACAGTCAAAAGGAAATGAGATGTCCAAATACAGACAATTCTATACCGTAATTCAGCATATATCCATAGGTGTACTGACATTTTCTAAGAGAAAAAAGGCAGGCCACTGGAGAACGATGCTTAATTATATGCAACTGTTTATTTAAAATAATTTTCCAAGTTTTCCCATGAATTAACAGGTTTTGCTTCACTTTTGTCCTCTCAAACAGCTGGAAACCAACACTTCCACATTTTGTATTTTAACTACTATGTGTGCTATCTTAATGACATTTTTCTTCATTAGTACTAGAACCAGATATATGGACCAATAAGCAGTACAGATTTAAACGATGTTCCTGGTAGTTAATGGTGTTGCCGGCAGTTTCTCGGGCTCTATCAGATCCTGGGTGCTATTTCAAGCCATCTCCAAGCAGCAATCTGACTGAGGGGGGAAGTCGTCGTGCTCCCTCCCTAGGCCTACTTTCTCTCCGCAAAACAAATAATTACCCCACTGTAAAATCCCATGAATACACTGCTCATCATTTTCAATTACTTCATCTTTATTTGCTACCTCTCCACCTATAAAGCATAATTATCCACACTCAAATATAACATGATTCATTAAAAAATAAACACCCAAAATATTCTTAATCATTCTAATATATTCCCATTAATAGATAAAAGGGCTTTCGCTTAAAATTTCATTCTTTATTTCTACTTCTTTATTTAAAGTCAATAGTAAAGTCACAACTGTGAAATAAATGCATTTAAAAACACAAAAGATACATTTCAATGACAAAAAATAGGCGATGATTATGAAAACCTACTGTACATTTTGCCAAAGCCAACAGAATAAAAGCTGATATGAAAAGCTCCATCTTCAAATATATCCTTAACAAAAACGTCCCTCATGAATAGTTAACACCACGATTTAAGAAAACGTCGTGTTGACGTTATCTGAACACTTGCCCCGAAAACAACAAAGCTGGTGGGGGGGCGGCTAGATAAAAAATATGTGGGCACCAGGAACCCAAAATTAAACTTCTAAAATGGACACTGATTTCAAAATAAAAGGAACATTTCTAACGTGACAATAGTATGAAACTATTTTTTTTTCCTTGATAGAAATGAATGGGGCATTTCTTAACAATAACAGCTTAGTAATCGCCTAAGAAAAATTGTGGAGATACCCCCAACGCCCAAGCCCAGTCAATGGTAAAAAACGAACAGCTTCCACGAAATTATCTTTCACATTACTAAAATATCCTGATTTACCTGGGGTGATTCATGCTTAGACTATTTCAAACAGTTGTTTTTAGATGTGCGGAATTACCAGAGCTGAGATTTTTTTAAACCATTCATCTAACGGTTGAATCTTTGCAGAGACATAATAATCCTTCCACTACACATCGATTGCGTTTCCTCAAGCATACTTGTTCAACAGTTGTAACAGTGATGCTGGTGGTGATAAGTGATACTCTCAAATTTTTCCTTCTAAAAAATATATAATCCACGGAACACTAAATAGTAAATATGCTACACTGTATACTTTCTTAAACAAGGCATGACTCTTCAGGCCCTAGTAGGAAGAAAAGAAACACACTAATAATGGCATTTACCACCTGTTTCACTACTGACATTCAAATAATGAACACAGTAGTATGGGGTATTAATCAAAAAAATGAAAATCACTGTTACTTTACCACAAGAAACAAGAACAAAATAAAAACATGGGAAGAAATTAAATGAGCCCAGTGTAGGTCCCAAAGATTACACTATGATTCCGAATTTTCAAAGAAAAGGTCATCTACATATAATTTCTGTGAATACTTCCTATGCTACAAGGATGAATTTCAAAGCAAATGCAGGCTGGCGCAGCCCTGCTTGTCAAGGATGAACCTGCCAATGAACCAGGAGTTTCCTTTGCTAAAGTGCACCTGTGACCAGCCCGCTCAGGCCGATTCACCGATGAGCCATCAACAGTCGCGTAGAACAACGGACTCTCTTAAAGCAAATACTTTATACAGTGGACTACAGGGAAAACCGTCCTAAATATACTATCTTCTAAATCTTCAGAGTAAGATAACCTCATCATTTTTAAATACTGGAAATGTAAAGGGTCCACCCAAACTAAGAGTTGTATTAAGTACATACGTTTTATTTTAATATTCACCTGACGCGCTCCTAAAATCTCTATGAGAGAAGCAGATGTTTTCCCCATGTCTTTTGGCAACAGATTCAAGAGCAAGAGTAGCAGTGCTGTTGAACTCCCTGAAAGGAGGCTTTTTAAAGCTACGTTACTCCGTATCTGCATTGTTATTGCACTCATACATTGCCCGGAACAGACCTACAGCAACTCAGCAATAGTGACTGCAACACACAAAGCTTCTGATTTCCTTGTTAGATAAAGGTTTCATGGAGGAAATGCAAATGGCTGCAATTGGAATCAGACTACATATGCTTCCTGATTATTTCACCTTATGGAAGATTAAATCCAACCCTCACCACTACTAGTCTGTAAGGAACCAGATGAGGGTCTGAAGGACCCAGTCTTGACTACTGTTACATTCCACTCTTGAAGTCGCTCCAAGTTAAAACAGCAATTTTAACAAGATTTAAAGAAAAATATATTTTATAAAAGGGATTCTTTTTAATCACAGAATACATCATTTTTATTACCAAGACAGAAACAAGTTATACTTTTTCCACTAAAAATTCACTCTGATGAAAGAAAGAATTCTCTTTTAACTTCTAACAAATGCTACATTTTCAAGACTAAAGGAATTATCAGTAGGCATTCTTTCTTCTTGCTCTAAGTTACTTCTCCCTAAAGTACGTCAAGTAGGCTTTTAGAGCCTCGGGCAGGGGGAGCCTCATGATCTTCTCCCTCAGCAAGTTCTGGGGCGGCGTCTCCTGCTCGCGGGCGGCACCGCGGCCCGTCTCCTCCCCCGCGTTATCCTCTTCCATCTTCTCCTCCTCCTCGCTGTCCAGAGGCTGAGGGATGAGCTGATTCCCCACAAAGACGTAAGTGTTAATCCTCTGCTTGGCCCTCTTCCTTTTCCTTCTGGGCGGAGCCCTCTGAGGAACGCCCTTGGCCTGCATCTCATCGTGTATGAAACTTCTAAGTGTGCGTCGAATGTAAATACGAGCCAAGTCCTGCAGATTCCTGACAGCACAGGGGGCTAAAAACACACGAAAAACATAAAAAGTACAACGTTATATACTGTTCACTTCTTAGTGAATATTAGGAGACAGGACATAAAAAACTGACGTTCATCTAACACAGATTTTAGGAAGCGCGCCTACTATGTGCCAGACCACTGCAGTACTGAGGACAGCGGACGGCACCGGGGTCTGTGTGTACGGACGTGTGCGCATCCCCAGGTATGAGCATAAACCCTCTCGGGGAGGATAAATAACTTACAACAGCTGGAGCGCATGTGAATTAAGCAGTTAGGGGACAAGAATAGAAGAGCTTTTACCCTACACATTTTCTGTACTTTCTGATGTTGAAAAGCATGTAAAGGACCTGTTTAAAAACCTCAAATGAAGGCACTGTTTGAACAGCTGCCTCAGTCTGAGCTCTAAACTATTACACGCATGCACACGCAGTTTCCATCTTTCTGTAAATCAACAGGCAGAACTGGTTCACAGGTAAAGGGCCCCCAGAAATCATGGCGCACACTTTAGCAGCCCCGAAACACCACAGACCTAAGCTGCTGACGCTCGCTTCTATCTAGCACACGGGGAGAGTCGGAACAGGCCCTGTCTGCTTCACTCCTGCCTCCCACCGGCGCGCAGGTGTTAAGGCCTAGCGCCACACGCCCCTCTTGGTGGCCTCCTCCAGTGCATTGCACCCAGACAAAGAAAATTCTCAGGTCCCCACCAGAAATCCGTTTTTCCTAGTTTCCACCCCTGTGGGAATAAAACCCTTATCAAGGATTCTTCTCAAATACCTAACAAAACAAAACACAGCCCTCCTCAGTTCAACAGCACAAGAAAGCCTTCATCACTTCTCCCCTTACTTTTGGTACTTGTTCTTAGCTACCTCCTTCCCAACCTTCCTGTGATCATGTCACTTATCCGAATGTGTATGTGGCCGCTCTTTGCCCTCAGCTGTGAGCCCTTGGGGGCGGGGGGTAGGAAAGAGGCCTGGGGCCCTTCCTCACCCCCCCACAAAGGGCCTGAGGGTACACATCCTGTCCTGGGTGCTTCCCTCCTGCCCTAGTGCCCGGGGCTCTGCCCAGTCACAAGCTGGGCACATCCTGCAGCGGGAGATGTGGTCTTTCATAAAACTCCAGGCAGGAGGCATTTTAGACCAATTCCAAGATCCCTTAGCACATACTTCCTGGCCTGCTACAAAACCTCTTCTTCAGACTCTTCTACTGAAACCCAAAATGGAAGAGCACGGCCCGGCCCCTCTGTGGGGTGGCAGCTGGCAAGGGAAGGAGCGGGCGTGCCAAGGGCCGGCATGAGACAGGACCACGCTGGGGCGGAGAGAGGGGATAAGCCTGAGTTCTGCTGTGAAGACAGGACGGACGGGGACTGGACGCGGACTGGACGCGGAGTCTTGGCCCGAGCGGCGAGGCAGATGTAATGCTGATTACCCACATGACAAAGAGAAAGCACAGTTCGGGGAGGAGAAGATAAAGATTTGCTTTGCTCGCGCTGTGTGTCCTAAATGGAGGTCTGGGCGCTGCCACCACCCCGTGGGCCTTTCACACGGGGCAGCCCGTCAGTGCCGGGCGAGGGAAGCGGGGAGGGGCCGGCAAGGTGCTCGGGGCCCAGAGGCCACGCGACGTGCCGGCCCTTTCCAGCCGCGGCAGTTCCTCCAGCGCCGGGCTCGGGGCAAGGCCCGGCTGCAGACGGGAGTCATGGGGTCATCAGCCCCAAAGGCCAGGACGGCCCCCGCGGGGGGCGCCGGCGGGAGGGAGGCCAGAGGTCAAGGGACCACTGCAGGAAGCGGGGTAGAGAACAAGCGGGGATAGAGCTTCAGAAGCTACGAAGAAGAGAAGGAGTACTTAGACTTCTCGGCCGTCCCTGTGGGTGTGACCCGCCCACACCCCGGGCGCTCTCCCAACACGTCCACTGTCCTCCTCCTCCGCCAGCACTGCCTGCTCCTCCAGGGACACGGTCACCACGACGACTGCCGGGGCAGCCCGACTTCAGAAGCACCGACCGGACCCGGACTGGGAAAGGATTCAGACCTGGCTCCATTCAGTCGCTTCTAACACTCACAGGTCCTAAAGTAGCACCCACAAGAGCCTCATTTAAACGTTTTTCTGATAATACGAACACTTTTAGACAATTCTCAGCCCTACTTATTCAAAAATCCCAGTATTTTCTGCACTGCAACCCTCCTTGTTCCTAATGCTTCTAGTCACGAGAAGGATTCAATGGACCGGACAGACAACACTAGTCCTGACTGCTATAAAATTTTACTGTGAATTGAAGCTTTCAGGCCAAAACTACAATGAAGGTTATCTCTAACACACACGTCAGCTCTATTTGTTTCCCAAAAGGTGGTCTCTATGTAGATTTTATAGGAACCTAGCAGTCAGCACTTTCATTTTTATTTGTTAAGTAAGACTGAAAAGGGCACTGGATTTAGGTCAAACCCCATTTTTAACCTACAAAACCGCAACTTCGTATGGCTCAGTGTGGTGCAGTTCAACAGTTCATGAAATCTCCTGACCTCTGTGATACTGAGATTTATAAGAAGAAATGTACATTTGGCTTCCCCTTCCTGACACAGAGCTCCTAAAACACGTGGAATTTCCTAAGCGATGAGAGCATCAAAGTGAAAAGCAGTGCCTTTTAGTGTTCATGAGAGGCTCCCTTCAACCACACGTGACTTGATGTTACGGGGTGACTTTCACTAAGCCCTTCAAGGTGCTAGGCTGGCTGTCGGGCACACCAACCATGGGATTAGAGAAATGGAACTTTCAGGCTACCCCTCCAGAGACGGGAAAGGGGCTAGAGGTTGAGTTAGTCACCGAGAGTCGATGATTTAATCAATCGAACCTCCATATAAGCCCCTAATGGAAAGGGCTCGGAGAGCTTCTGGGCTGGTGAACAACTGGAGGCGCTGGGAGGGTGGTGCTTGCAGGGACGGCGTGGAGGTCCGCATCCGCCCACACCCCCCGCCCCGGGCATCACTCCCATCTGGCTGTTTCCCCAGTCAACCTAATGATTAATCTGTGCTCCTGCATTCTGGGAGCCGCTCCAGCAAATTATCAAACTCTAGGAGGGGTCATGGGGACCTGATTCACAAGCAGCCTGTGAGAAGCTGGAGGAGGACAGAGCCTGCAGCCTGCGGGGTCTGTGCTAGCACCGGCGAGCGCCGCAACTGCACCAGACCCCAGTCCAGCTCGCTGGGGTCCGCAGACTGCAGGACTGCTCAGGGAGGAGAACCCACAGGTCTGGATGACAGGAGGATTCGGCAGGTGGTGTATAAAGGAAACAGAGCTTTCCTTTAGTTGGTGTAGGGTTTTTCCTTCACCCCTTCTAAAGGGCCTGCTGTGAAATTTACTTTTATAATGTCTTATACCAAAGAAAGAAATATGACTTTAAGTTGAATAAAAATTTGTGATGAACCTGAGGAAAAGTTATAAATACATTTTAGTAACTGCTTATATGAGCAATTTCATAGCTACAAAATACATTTGGCAAAGGATTTGCACATGTATTTTTTAGGGGTTTTCTGTGCTAACATTCTTTCACATTTTTATTCCCTATAATTAATGAAATAATGTTCTCTACACAGAAACCTATTTTAACTTATTTTAACAGAAAAGCAAACGTGTTCTTATTCTCCACACATCCTATTCCATTTCAATTCCTAGCTACCTAGTCCCCAAGTCCACCTCTCCACTGGTAAGAACTTGAGCAGGGGAAACGGGTGTAATTTACTGACCTTCCCAAAATCCCAACACTATTCTTTACTAAGCCATTATTACCCGCTAAGCACTTTATAAACACTACTTCATTTAATTCTCAAAACCACCCCAGGGCTTCCCTGGTGGCACGGTGGTTAAGAATCCTCCTGCCAATGCAGGGGTCATGGGTTCAAGCCCTGGTCCGGGAAGATCCCACATGCCGCGGAACAACTAAGCCCGTGCCTGCAACTACTGAGCCTGCGCTCTAGAGCCTGCGTGCCACCACATGCTACAACTACTAACGCCCACGCACCTAGAGCCCGTGCTCTGCAACAAAGAGAAGCCACCACGATGAGAAGCCCGCGCACCGCACAGAAGAGTAGCCCCCGCTCAACACAACTCGAGAAAGCCCGCACGCAGCAACAAAGACCCAATGCAGCCAAAAGTAAATAAATAAAATAAAATAAAACACCCCAAAAGACCACAAAACCACATGGGTTGCAAGAGGGTAAAATAACCCTGAAAATAAAATGAAATCTCTCCCAGGTTCCTATGAAATAAATTCATTTAGAAAGCAAATTAAACCAAGAAGTCTACTATGGTAAAGTTCTAAAGTTCATTATTGGCAAAGAACTTTACTTACTGGTCTCCAAAGCCATGATACACGCTGGGCCAACCACGGCCGCGCTCACCGCTCTTCCTCAGGGTCTCAGCAGCCCTCAGGGAGCTCAGCGCTCCCGCCTTCTCCAAAGTCCGGTCTCGCACACCGCACACTGCTGTCCCCCCCACTTCTCGGCCCTGCCTCTGCTCGTGGTCCAGCTCTGACCTGGTGGATCACAGGCCCAGTCCCAGCGACTCCTCACCTATCCTCCTAGCTCGTGCAGCGGGGTGACACCCACATGCCTACCTAATGGGAAACTCAAGCCCAGCCAAAATAAAAGTCTCTGATCTTCCTACACCGATTTCCAAGCTATTCACCCTCAGTCCTCAACAGCAATAAATGGTACCATCACTCAGTGAGGGGCTCAGGGTAAAACTTTAGAGCCCTCTTTTTCCTCCACCATTTTCCTACCTTCAAACAACTCCACCCCCATCAACACTGACTCTCTCCTTGAGGACAAGGAAAGTCTCCATCAGCTGTCCTCTGCAGTCCAGCCGAGGAGCTTCAGCGACCCTGAAAGTTATTGCTGGTCTTGGAACGAGCAAGCTCTTTTCAGCCTAAAGAAAGGCTTTTGTGTCTGCTGTCCCTCTGTATGGAAAATGATGCCAACAAATTTACCACAATTAATAATTTCACAACTGTAAGTAATAAAGTCATCTTTTCATTTGACCTGCCCCTTCTTTTCATGCCTCCATGAAGGCAGCTAACAGGGTCTGGTGCAAGGTAGGAGCTTTACCAAAAAAATAAATAAATAAATCCATGGAATATATTACTGCATTATTTACTTAACTCTTCATAATTAACACAGTCCATTAATCCCAAGCACAGCTGCTGAACAACATAAGCCACAGTCCAGTCAGAAAGGCCCAGCGGTTACTTACGGAGGCCCACAGAGTCCGGTTTGCCACTGTCATTCTTGCTCGGCTGCACAAGTGGGGCAAATGACACAGCAAGGATGTTTTTACTTTCCCAAGTGTTTTGTCCAGTTCGCATAATTTGTGTTAACTATTTAGAGGGAGAAAAGAAATAGAATGGCTTAATCTTGGAAGTGTGATCACCTTAGAGTCACAATTTTGTTTTAACAGAATAACAGCAGTGATTGCTATATAATCACTTGTATCTGAATGCAAGCAAATTACTTTCGTTTAAATATTTACCATAAAATGATACAGGAGGAATTACAAATACTTGCTGTTCAAGACAGACACCTGAGCTCAAAAGGCATGACTTTGCAGGTTGTATCTGGGGTCTGAGGGCTTCTAGGGGTACTCTTCCAACCCACACCTGCCACTGGCCCCCAAAACACACGTCTCACACAGGTTCAGTTGTTTGGTTAAAGTGTTGTATTAGTAAAAAGACGTTTTCATTACTGTACCAACGAATCAACTTCATGATCTTCCATGGTGGTTATAAAATACAGATTCTAATTCTAATCCCAACTTGACATTTCATAGATATATGTAATTAGTCACAAGGGGATGAGAAGTTTTACCCACTCAGCAAATACCCACCATCAGTTCTAGAGAAAAAATATTAGCTCAGTACATGACTGAAGGAAGATGAATTAGTATCTTCAATTTATATTATAGCAATCAGCCTATTATATTTTACATTAGTACAATAGTATATAATAAATATTCAATAAAATACCAATGGGAAACCATATTTTAAATGTTTAAAAACGTCTCTTTAAAGGAAAACAGAAAAAGACGATTAATCTGGGAGTCTCAACACTCCAGAAGCATTCAAGTAACATTTTTCCAAGAATGTGTTTTAATGAATGCTTTATATTCTTTCTAATAACTGACACACACAGTACGTGGTGATGGTGAAATCCTCTGACCTGCAAATCACATGTGTGAACTTAGGGGACCCTCAGATACACAAACTCCAAAACGACCACACTATGTCCCAGTCATCTTGGACAATCGATCTTCTACTTACAAACCACAAGGTGCTTTAAACATCTCAGATGTAGGTTAATATGAATGTAAGAGATATTTTTTGCCATGTATATTTATAAAATTTCAAAGTAAAAGAGCCGCCCAGTTTCTGAATAAATTAGTATTTCATACACTTATTATACCTAATAATTCCAAACCAAAGGCAGACAATAGGTGAAAAATACTTTCAAATGCGCCTACATATACTAAGAGAAGATCCAAAAATTTACTCGTTTCTGGAATGGAGTTAAGCAGTTCAAACCAAACCGCAAACAGGATTTCCTTTTCATATGTTCAGCTGGAAGCAGTTACCACATTCAGTGGCACTCGCGCCCCTCACCCGGACCAGGGAGCAGCTCAGCGCGGCTCTCCTAACCCTAGTTAACGGGTCTTTTCCGCACCTGCCTTGGTTAATAGTCAAGAGCCCGTTTCAATGTTCTCCTCTATAGACAGATCTGTGAAGAGTGTTTATTTCTTCCTTAACACTTACAGTGTACCTTTCACTGAGGTAACGCTTCCCGTCTTACGCTAAGTGCGTCTCCTACGTCAAGTGAAAGGACAGTGGAAGCTACCTGGTCTTCTACAGGCATGACCAGGATGCCCCCGACTTTCAGCAGTATCTTCATGTAGTGTTCGTGGTCCTTCTGGACTCCAGCCCCGCAGTAGACCCGGTCATACTGGTGGCTGTCTGACGCTATCTGCAGACAATTACCAACCACAAATGCAGGCTCACAGAACTCGAATCTATACGGAAAACAGACGGCATTTTACCTCATTAAGCAAAAGATCAGATCTAAACAAATTAACAGAGTCTAGCTTCTTGAAATAGTGAAGTTACCAAATTAATTATAAGGATAAAATATTATAAAGTTTGACTGAAATATCAGATTTATGAAGTTTAACACTGATCAAATATATTGTTTTATTATCAGTGATGCAGTGTACATTTTTTCAAAACATTAACCTTTTTTTTGCCACACTGAAACCTTACTTAAGGCTTAAAAGGTGAATATAGTGAAAAAGCCACCACAACAGCAACCTTGCGATGCCCACAACAGCAACCTTGCGATGCCCACAAAGGACATACAATAAGGATGAGAATCCCAAGGGTCAAACGAGAGAAAAGGCTTCACTCCCCCCGCTCTTTCCAAAAGAAGCCAGGGGCCAGTGGACATGGAAGGGCTTGTGCAGTCTCCACTGCGGGCATCTTGCTGCAGTTAACAGTGGCAAAGCCTGTCAGGAAAAGACACCGGTGCCCTTACCCTATGCTCTTGCAACCACTAAAGAGTAGGGAGATTTTCCTAATACATTTTGGCAGAACTATGTTACAGGGTTGGAAAAGAGAGCAGAATGAAGTGTTTTTTGGCCCCCGTGATCTCCCTACACAACAAAAGAAGAGAGATGGATGGTTTCAAAGCAAAGGCATCTTATCCAGGCCGCCTGTTCCTGGTTACAGTGTTGGTTCGTTGTATATCGAGTTATGCTTTTACAAACTATCCTATTTAGACTTCTACTTTATTCCTTAAGTTCTGGCAAATCTGAAAACGGTCTCTAAAATACATAATTAAAAGCCTAATTCACTAATAAAACACGTACGGTAATATTTTTAAATTAATTCATGAAACATCCTTTCACTTTTAAGTTGATTGATGTTAATCTGACCACACAGCAAAATCAGGCTATCATTTGAGGATGAAATAATTTACATTAAAAGTTTTGGCATGCGGTGAAAAATGACTCTGAATCATAATCACTTTTATTTTGTAAAACGTATCCTGTCCTTTGGTAATTAACAGACTTATTACGCAGTAAGTTCCCATTAAAATTCACTAAAGTACAGACACACTACGGTCATCGATATTTAAAGAAGAGTTTCGCAGCATGATGCCGTCCTCAACTTCCTGTCCCCTTGGTGGAGGGGCTGGGGGCATGGGGGTCAGTGTAGAGCCTGCACCCTCCTCTCCACACGGGGCTCCACACAGGGCCGGCCCCGCGCCACCGCTCCTTCTGCGGCACTGCGCGCCGGCGCTCACGCCTTCTGGCTCTCCCCTCCCTCCACCGCTTCCCGCAGGGCTGCTCAGCACAGGTCCACGCCCCTTAGAGGGCCATGTGGGGCTCCTTACGGTTCTACCTGGATGTCCCCACTTCCAGACTCACTCCCTGGCTCTGCCCCCTACCCCCCACACACTGCACTGCAGCCACAGGTTGAATTGTTGGCTTCTCATCACTTAGAGGAAATATTACAAAGTCTCCTGTATGTGTCTGTGCTGTTCCTTTGACTGAAAGGCCCTTCCCTCTCTTCTTGATAAACGCCTAGCATCACTTGGAGACACAGCTCAGATATGAGATACACAATGAAATCTTACCCAACTCCTTAATCGTGTCTCATTCTTTCTACTTGCATAATACACACAAAAGTGTGAACTTACCTATGTAACGGACAATGTTTAATTCCTCTCTTACACTCAACACAACCTAGGCTTGTCCAAAATCTGGCTTTCAAATAACTAAATAATACGGATCACGTGGTTTAATTATCTCATCAAACTCAAGATAAGCGTCCTTTAAAAAGAAACAAGACCAGTATTTTCAATCTAAAAACCCTCATGCTTATAAAATTTCATTTTAAATAACTTAATTTTATAATAATTTAAGCCAGTCTTAAAATTTTCAGGATGAACGTGAGCAGGGAATTTAAATTTAAAAATCTGAATTATTAAACCTCTTTTACCATTAAGTCTGTTAAATCAACTTAAAAATATGCTTATAGTTTAAAAGTTTCCTACTAGTTAAAAATACATGATAGCTCACAGAACTATTATCTAGCAAAACATCATTACAAGTAAACAACTTACAATTAAAACCACTTCTCATATTCGTGATATTTTTATATACTCTCATCCCAGCAAAATGAATTAGAAGGAGTTTAGTGTCTGATTCTAAAATCAAATGTGTGACTCTAGCCAAGTGGCCTGACACTAGCGATTAGGACAATTCATTCCAAATACTGCTTCTGGAGCACCAGTTGTGTGTCGGCTGGAAATACAACAGGAAACACTCAGGCCTGCATCTAGTGGAATAGACAACAATCTCAGTAATTAAAGATTAATTTACAAGTGTGATAAATGCTCTAAAGGTATATGACTCCATAAATAAGACTGAGGATGCAAGGAAACGGACAGCGCTGGGGAGTGAGAGAAAGGCTCCCTGAGAAATGATTAAGCCATGATCTGAAAGGTAAGACAGGACAATCAAACCACACTATCCAAGATGGTAGCCACTAGCCACATGTGGATACGAGCCCCTAAAATGTGGCTCGTCCACACTGAGATGTGCTGAAAGGATAAAAATCACACAAGATCTCAAATATTTAGTATGAAAATGTAAAATATCTCAGTATTTCCTTTATATGCGTGTGTATATGTGTATGTATATATGTGTGTGTATGTGTGTGTATATGTGTATGTGTGTGTATATACTTCAACAGCCACATAAACTGAAAACACTGAACTACTACCCTTCTAACTCTATCACCTGTAAACAGGAGCTTCAAATATTTCTCTTAACACAAACTTCCCTTTGGAATATTCTCCTGGTTTTCCTGGTATCTCTTTGAACACTTCCTCTGAATTTTAATTGTATCTCCATCACCTATTACGGGCCTCAAAAAACACTTACTAAGTAGGTGAGAAACATAAGAAACAATTGTTTTGTCAGCTGTTCCACCTACCAACTTTGAATATGAACCCAAACTTGACAAACTAAATATGTTAATCACAAGAACCCCAGGACTAGAAGAGAAACCTGCACAGAAACAGTTACAGGAAAAATATGTGCCCATGGCACCTTCTATATCAATATGATGGTTCTTGTTTTACTAAATTGGATAACCAAAAGTAACTGTAGCTTCATGTTACAAAATACATGATTCTTTTCCCCAAGTGCCAAAAAAAAAAGCAAAACTCAAACAGTAAAAAAAAAAACAAACAAACACTTTTGCCTTTAATGAATAAACCAAACCAACTGTCCTCTAACTGAAAGGTACTTTTTTTTTGGTTTTTTTTGAGGTACGCAGGCCTCTCACTGTTGTGGCCTCTCCCGTTGCAGAGCACAGGCTCCAGACGCGCAGGCCCAGCGGCCATGGCTCACGGGCCTAGCTGCTCTGCGGCATGTGGGATCCTCCCGGACCAGGGCACGAACCCGCGTCCCCCGCATCAGCAGGCGGACTCCCAACCACTGCGCCACCAGGGAAGCCCCTGAAAGGTACTTTTTAGGGGCCCTTCTGAAGATCTTAAATAAGCCACCTTATTCTAGGAAAGAAAGTCTTTTCCCTTGTAATGCAGATCTGAACAAGTATAACTGCTTCCACTTAGGGAATACTACAAAGAATCATTATAGAGAAAAATTAGACCTCTAAATTTATAAATAACTTCTACAAATGCAAATGGACCACATACCTCTAACAAATGCATATGGGTCTTTACACTTTCATTTAACATACAAATTAATTTCCTTTACCAGCATACTCAAATTTTAAAGTTTAACTGAACCTGAGACAACATTCCAAAAAGAGTAGAAGGATTGGACTATTTCTAGACACAAAATAGTAAAGCTTCAAGGACATATCAGGTAGAAAGGTGAATGTTTTTAAATATAGGCACAAAAACACCTAGCACATAGTAATTTACTAGTTATAAGAAACATGTCTAGCAGAGACAGTGTTCCGTCCGGGTACTGTTTATTACACTTAGAGCTATGGCTTCACCTTCACCAATAATTCACGAATCCTTCACGTTACCAAAGAAAACAAAACAACTCTCAAACTGCCTGTACTTATAACATTATTTTTTTAAATACACAAATGGGTTATAGATTATCTTTCCTAATAAAGGATTTAGAGATGAGCTTTAGTATTTCTGACGAGGCAGAGGTGAGGATCTGACTTAGACATTCTGTATTCTGATACTGAAATTATGGCTCATTTTTAAAATAGCATTTCATGTAAATAAATTCATATAAATCCTACTAATAATATTTTTTCAAAAGTATGATTAAACTTTTTCAGGCAAATGTTTACGGATGTGCTCGTATACGTATGAAGAACAAATGACTGATTTGAGGCATGGATGACAGCTACCGTGTGGCTAGAGTCAATTACAACTGCTACTAATTCTTCCAGTGTAAAGAAGAAAATAAGGAGAACAGTTTCCTCCTTCAGCTTTAACTAGATTCTGAAAGCTGCATCTTCCCCAAGTTTCCACAAACCTCTATAGGCAAAGGACATATAACAAAAATACCATTCTGTATAATCTGGAAGACTGTAGTAATAAACTAACCAGAAGTTTTCACTTTATTATAAAATAGTGCTACATTATTTATAGATTTATACATAAAATCTAGGTTTAAAAATAGTGAAAGAAAAAATCCAAATTCCACCTTTCCACATCAACCACACACAAATGGAACCTGAGAAGGGGAAAAAAAAAAACAGCAAAACAAAAATAAACAAAAAAAAGAAAGATAAGAGACCTACCAAAAGGAGACTTCCTACGTGGTTATCATTTTAATCCTAAAAGTATGGTTCTTGTGTTCTCTTCCAGTTTTCATACTTGATTTAGGGGAGCTCATTAAAATTTTATGTCTGTTAGTAATGTGAAAAGTAGCAATCATTTTTATCCTTTGAAGAAAATTTCCAAAACAAAATTTCCCAGATACAGATACCTTATACTCCTATATTACACCAAATTATACTTCCTAACAAGTTAGGTAACTTAGTTACCTGTATACAAAAAAAAAAAGTTAAACAGTTCTAAAATGTAATAACTACAAATTCATCCACTTTAGACTTATAATTATTTATTGATTTAAACCTGAAAATCTAATGGCTTTTTAGACTCTTATGTCGAGAGGGAAAATTATTTGACATGCCCTTACTAAAATAAAATGTGCACGGAAAATCATTTGTGGGAAAAGAGAGAGCACAGATAGCTTGGTTTACGACATGAGCGCTTGGCCAAACTAGCACCCGAAGTCCAATCACTTACCTCAGCGGTGCTCTTCTTTACAGGTGCATGCTGGATTACCTTCATCTCCAGATGGACAGACGATTCCACTTACAGCAGGGACCTTGCCAACTTGCCCATATAATTCTCTTGATAAGCTGCTAGGAGACCAGGGTGCCCTAGCCTTGCCCTGCAGCTTCCCTCTTAGATGGATAGTCTAGGTCTAGGAGCTGACTGAGGGTAGAAAAAACAACATTCCCCTTCAATGCACCGTTGGAGTGGAAGCTGACAGTTTGCACACCTAGTTTATCATGTGCCATAGGATACTATCATTGAAATTTCAGACTATTATTCCCGTGGAATAAAGGACTTCAAGGACAAAGGAAAGAATCCTATCTTGTTCTCATACTTCGTCCAAAACAACCTGCCAAATGAATCACAGACACTTCTTTTTCTTAAAACACTTTGTCATAATATACATTTTGAACTCTAACAGCTAGGACTACTTCATTAAAACAAAACTTCAGGGCTTCCCTCGTGGCACAGTGGTTGAGAGTCCACCTGCCGATGCAGGGGACACAGGTTCGTGCCCCGGTCCGGGAGGATCCCACATGCCACGGAGCGGCTGGGCCCGTGAGCCGTGGCCGCTGAGCCTGTGCTCCACAAAGGGAGAGGCCACAACAGTGAGAGGCCCGCGTACCGCAAAAAAAAAAAAAAAAACTTCACAACCTTCCATTGGGAAAAAACCCAAGGAAACATTAATCTCTTGATCTCCAAGTACAGTTATACCATTCAAAAACTCGTACAACCAAGGATTAAGCTACTGAATTTCAAAAAATTTTAAAAATCAAAGACTTTACCTTTTTAAGTGGTTTCCCTTCCAACTGTATCAAACTCATTTCAGAATAATTCAAGCATTATTTAAACCACAGTGTTAAGAGTAAATACACAGATTTCTCATTGAATAGAGCTTTAGGAGACTCCACAGGACCAAAAACAATCTCTAAACATTTTATAGGGAATGTGACAGGTATGTCGTATAAAAGTGAGTCTTCATATATTTCAACAATAATTTCTTATAAAGTAACTTGGGATAAAAACTATTTTATTTCTGTCAAACAGTATGTTATTCCCGGAATAATTTCTTCTCCTAAAATGTGTTAGAAGCCATCAAACTTTCACCCATGCCATTTCTAACCAATGTTAAAATACATAACTGGTAGCCCTGATGACTATTTTTAAGCATTTTTCTGTCCCACCATTTCAATGTTTGTCATGATTAAAAACTGTGTTTACAACCTATAATATCTCTCATACAACTACCATCTGAACATTATTAATATACCAAAGTGTTCAAGTATCCGAGAACTAGTTTGAAATAATATTGACTATATATCTAAGATAGCGAAACTACTTCAAGTATGCCATAATTCTCTTAAAGATGAAGCAGGACTGCTCTAGTGATAAACTCATAGAATACAGTATCATTTAATTTTTTCCAATGCAAACTATATAATGTGGAAAAGGAGCCTATAATTAAAAATAAAATTAGGACACTAGACATTGCCACAAATCAATCAAATCTTCTAAAATGCAGACAACTACACTAGCTCTGAAGGTAATTTAAAGTGTGTACCTTGACTGACCCTGAGGGACACGCTTCCTCTCCTGCCCATCTCCATCACCCATACCACAAGTAAGTCTCATTAATGAACAGGTAGGTGTGCTTTCTGATAAAAATGCTATAGTGCACATAACCATGCTAACAGCAGTCCCTAAATTCTAATCTGGAAAAAATAAATAAATGATGGAAATAAAAGTGCTGCTTCAACTTTTGTATCTGGGGCCAAGTCGCTAGGCTGTAATTCATTGGCACAGCTTACCCCTGAGAAGAAACACTAAGATAAATCAGTTTTTACATCATCATAGCTAAATCAGAACTAAACAAAGACTGGCCTAGCTGAAGTTATGGACTGTCTAGCCCTGTTTATCCATCTGGGAAATGTGGACATCAATATTGCCTCTAGGACTGTGGGTACAGCACTTAGAATGGTACTTGGTACTTAAGGAACAGATAATACACATTACCTGCTGTTATTTTATCATCTCATTACTGTCTTCATGACTCATTTCTACAACAAACTATGTAGAGACAACAGTCCTCCATTCAAAGAGAATGAAAACCTTCAATTAGTCAGGCTACGCTGCACTCCTGTGGCTAATGACAGTAGAGTATTTCCAAAATCAGGTACAGCTTCCTTGGAGGGGAGAGGAGACAGGACCTATTGTCTCACAGGGAACGGCACACCCCGAAGCATGCCCTCTAGGGAGCCAAGTCGGCTCTATACAAACACATAAATGAAGCCGTAAATAAATGCTACACCAATTACCACTTACTTGCAAAGCACTTACAGGGTAAAGGTTTATAATTCACGCTCCTTTAACTGACTTACTCTTCCAAGTAAACACAGCTGGAGAGATTATTTTGCTTACTCTACGTGCACAAACACTGATTCAGATAACCTGACCTTCCCCAAACTTCTCCTTCGCTCGTGAAAGCCACTGGGCTAAGATAAAAACGTCGCGGAGCGTGTGTGTGAAGGGCAGAACAGGAGTCGGCAGACCACGGAGAAGAGGCCAAATGCAGCCCGCACTTGTTTCTGTCAATGAAGTGGTACCAGAACTCCTCGCCCACCCCTCCACAGGGTGTCCCAGGAGGCCTCTGCACTACAGTGGCACAGCTGAGCAGCTACAACAGAGCCCGCCTGGCCCAGGAGGCCAGATACATCCACTATCTGGTCCTTCATCTGAAAAAGCTTGCCAGTGTTGTTGAGAACCTTTGAAATCAAATGTCAGTTCATTAGGGAATTTCGGTGCATGTGGGTATACCACAGGCAGAGCAAAGGAATAAACCACACAAGAGAACTCCCCCTTCCCTCCTGTCTCCAAGTACAGTAAATTCAGGGTAGCCTCTCCAAATTATTTCATTTGCTGATACAGAACCAAGACATAGAAAGAAAGTTTAAAAGTATACACATTATACTAAGGATCTTTTTTCTGAAAGAAGAAATAGTACTTTCAAGACTCAGGAACCAAGCCTGCTTCATAAAGCACACACAGAAACATACACCTGTATATTGTTTTTTAAATATGTATCTTACATTACATATTCTAATGTTGAGTAGTTTACTGAATCTTTTCCCGCCTACTATGTTTGAGAGTTCACTATGATCTCCAATAGATATACATAAGAAAACTTTAAAGATACAACTTAAATCATAAGTGACATGACAATACTTTCAAAAAAGGAACTGATAAAAAAGATCCAAACCAACAGGATAAATAAGACTGGAAAAGTATTAGGTTTTAGCTTTCTACTGTCTTCGTGTTACACACAATCAAGGATAGCCTGGTACTAAGGAACAGTACTAAGGAATACATAAATAGCAATTTGTTTTCCTGAGTTACTTTATATTTTATTAATTAAAACGTATTTTGATGACCCGTACACAATTAAATATAATAAAATTGCTTAGGAACGGAATTTTAAACATCACTTTCCAAAGCAAGGTTTTCAAATTTAAAAATTGAAAATAACTAGGAATATTATCAACAAACGCCAAGAAAAATCAAAGAAATCATCAAAACACAAGTAAGATAGGAAGAAAACTACTACATCTTCATCATTTCTATCACCAAAACCAAATGATGTTAAAGGAGCCCATTAAATGACTCAACTTTGATTACTTAACTTCCACCCAACTCACGACTTTGTGCAAAACGAAACATTTCCCAGTACCTACTACCCCTTGTATGTGCAAGATACCTTTATAATCTGAAGTACGTAACCACTATTTCAGGAGCGACTTGAAAACCAGAATAGATAACATTTCCAGAACTGTCTTTTTTTTTTCAGAATAGTTTATTAATATAAGAATCTGTTTTAAAAGTAAGTTGTAACACTTCAGAAACAACCATATCATAAAGTCTGATTAACTAAAGTAACAAGACCATTAAAAATTATAAAGAAACATTCAGATCAGTCATATCACCATATTTGATGATTCACCATTTTATGAATAACAAACCTGTATAACACGGTAACAACAACACTCAAGAAATACAAGCCAAGGACATTTGATCATCTTACGATTACATGAAAACAATTTTAGAAAAAAAAATTTTAATTGAGACACTTAAATATATAAAACCTTCAAAATTATCTGTGTTATAGATTACTTAATATTTAAATTACATCAACACAGAAATAAAGAATGACATATTTTACTGTTTGCCAGGACCATGCCCACTTGTCAGCAAGAAACTTGACTCCACAGATATTGTAAAGAGGTACTTCAATGATTCAAAGTTCTTCCTTGAGTTTGTTCTGCCTGATTCATGACCCAAAAGTGAATTATCTGTGCCTTTATGTGTTAACACCTGAAATATATTATCTAATATATAGTAGTTCTTAAGATAAGACCTTAAACATTTGCTTTTAGTAATATTACTTTCATATTTTCCAAGTTTACCTGTATTCAAAAGGTCTTATGTGTATGTTAAGTTTCAACATCAAAGCAAATACTTAGAACAATAGAAATTCAATAAATTCAACAAAGTTCCATAGTTCTAATAACCAAAATAAAAACTAGCCATGCCCGTATCTTAAGCACTTACCATACCACTAATTATAAGACAGACGGAAATGATGAAGACACAAAAGGATACTAACATTGAAACTCAATTTCTTATCAAATAACTTGAACTCAGAACTATTTTATTTCTGTCAAACAGTATGTTATTCTTGGAAACAGAATATGAACCCACATGGTAAGCATTTGAAAAATGATTCAAAAACATGAACTAAATGTTAACTCTTTATAAATAAGATAAAGAACTGTGTTCAGCAAACTGCTGCAGAAAATTCAAGGGACTTGCTCAGATCCACTGGCTTGATTACAGAACAAAGCCAAAGCCGAGCTGAGCACAGGCACGCTCGCAGCTCCCAGCTCGCCGGTAATACCCAGTCACACTCCCTCCCTGGTCCTTCCCCCTGCACTGCGGACTCTGCGGCACCTCGGTTTTCTGTTCTTCAACCCACCAAGTGCCACTTGCCAGGGGACACATACAAACTGGCCATGGCAAAGGGGACGGAAAGAAAAGGGCCAGGGAAGGAAGGGGAGAAGGGGCAGAGAAGGGAGGAGAGAGGGGAAGACGCTCCAGGAGACCCTCAAAGGCCCTCCTGCTTCCTTCTTAGCGCTGACCCCCAGGCCTGAACCCTAGGACCAGCCCTCAGCTCGGAACCCACCCCCAGCCCAGGTCCCCACCTCCAAGCAAGGCCAGGCCAGGCCAGGCCAGAGCTGAGTGAGGCCCACTCCCAACAAGCTGGGTTGGAACCCTGGACCAAAGCTCTGCTATACAGTAAAGGGACTAGGTTCTAAGCTTGATTCCTATCCGTTTTAGGCCTTTCTCTCTTTGAAAATATGACTAGTTGAGAGAGATAAATGCCCTCCAAATTTTCCAGTTTCACAAGAGTTCACGGACTTCAGCAGAAGCAGTCTCTGCCCCACAGTACTACCACTGCTGAACTTTAGGGACATTACACAGCAAACAGACTTCCTTGCCCACGCAAGGGCCAACGCCTGTGCAGTATTTCTTCTAAGGGAAAGTAGGAGTTCAAAACAATGGTTCTATAAGCAAACTTGTCAAACACAGCCCTCACAGGATATATCAATATACTTCGATGATAATTTCCTCTGGCTATATTACTAAGTAACTTCATGTTTTTAAGAAAGTCCTCCATATTCTAACAGGTATCACTCTTATGCTACAAACAAAGAGGGCAGACTATTAAATTACTATCCCAAAGGTGTAAACACAGTTCCCAAAAAGTATTCTAATGCCAAGCACATCTTTACATTCTATCTTCAGGAAAGGTACTTGTATGACGTTTAATGAATGGAACATTACCCTACTAATAAAGGGACAGTAGCATATAATTAAAACATAGAAGTTATTTATTTGTAATTCACTATATACGTACACAGAATAAAAATCACAGCAGTTTTCTACCTTAATTTTTTCTCTCATTTTATACCACACTGATTTTTGCTGCACTCAACTGACAACTCAGGATCAATAAACTAACAGTAGTGAGGAACAGACATGTCACACGTGTCTACTTATCAAGTGCTTTCAAAGCAGAACTATAGATATGAATACTTACTTATCAAAGCTATCACTATTTTTGATGAAGCTCTCCAGTTTTTCCTTGGCATACTCCACCACATCTGAATGAAGCTCAATCCCATGATTTATTCCAAAAGGACCTGCAATTGTAGCAGCAGCATTTATAAAAAGTATTAAGAATGTCTTTATAGAGCTCTTTTAATTTCTGCTCATTTATCTATCACAGGAGCATTTAAAGAGGGCTTGAAATATGTCTCTGCTAGCCACAGATTTAAAAGCTATATGGAAACCTATTTACACTGCTTTAAAAAAAAATAAGTCACAAAGAGTTCTCTCCAGGGTGTAGCTTATCTGTCAGGACAATACTGCCAAAGAGATAATCATATTTCTATATGAAGTTGAAGTTAATTACCATTATCTTCTCCTTTATCATTTGTTAAAAATTTGGTAATTCTCAAATGTCTGCATCCACGGGCTGACACAGGTATGACAAAGGCCTCGCACAGCACTCCCCACCCCACCCCACCCCCCCACCCCCGACCCAGTGAATGCTCCTTTCCTCCAGGGCTGAGACCACACCCTCTGCCTCTGGAGCTCCCACTGTCCAGGGGAGTGTGGCGCCGGGCGGAGCTGGTTTGACTCTCCTGTTCCCGCCCACTTTACACCGCTTACTTGGCATTTCTTTTTGCACACAGCCAAGGATGAGTGACAGTCCAGGAACGAGGTACAGGGCAACGACCTAGGGACTGCTCCTTCCCCCACCCTGGTACTGGCTGAGAATGTGACCAACAGGTTTCCCGTCTCCTAAGGCTACTGTGTCTTGTGCCTGCCCCACAACCCCACGACAGTAACACACTGTTCTGAGCTAGTCATCTCATTCGTCCCAAACTTCTGAGACTGAGCCAACCAGGTTTTCCATTCTACGCTTTTGTTATATTCCTGTCTTACTTTGAGATTGGTCTCTCAGGAAAAAGTGTGTGTGTGTGTGTGTGTGTGTGTGTTATTTTCTGTATCTGGTATGTATCTTAGGAACTACTTAACTGGATGTGCCCCCTACTGAATGCCATTAAAAATACAACATATACTGGAGTTCTACCGACCTCTAAGAACTTTAAAATAACAAAAAAATCAGTCCTCAATTAACATTTTTGAATGTACAGGGGGGCACATGAAACTACCGGTTTGTAATCTAGGAATTACCTAACTATAAAAATTAAACCAAAATGTTCAGATACTATCTTCAGGTCAAAAGCAGATAAACCTACTATATTTCTATTGCATTTGATTAATTAAAAAAAAAACTGATTCTACTTGGAAAATGTATTCAGATTAAAAAAAAGATTAGATAAAAAGGTCCATGAGACCACAACACTTATAGCATTACCTTCCTTTGAAATGCTTTATACTTTTTTAAATAAGTTATTCTGATCAGTGAAATCTTAAATGTTTTGCTTCTCATTTTTTGTTTCCTTACTGTCAAACCATTAGTCTTCATCTGCTAACTGGGACACCCATCCAATATCTTTTAAGATCTCTTGTAATTCCTTAATATTACCAAAGACAAATTGCCAAAAACTAGAATTTCCTTTTTCAAAAAACAAACGAAAATGGCACAAAAAAAATAAACTTAGAGAAGTACACGTAGTAACGTCACTTTTTAATTTAGTATTGAATCTGACTATTTTGAAAACTTGAATTTCCGTAAGGAAACAAAAAAGGCTAGGAAACACTGAGTAAAGTTTTCCTCACTTAAAAAAACTCAAATTACACTACAGTTACTTAACATTATATACATAGTAAGGAAAATATTGCTCTAGGAAATGAATCTAATTTTCCTTCTACCCTTTTAAGGTAATCCACTGAACGTAAAACATAACGGAGACTTTTTTCATTTTAAGAATCTAGTTATACTCATCAACCATCTGGAAAACAAAATGAGGGCTATATGGATGAGAGGTCAATAAAAAAAGGTCACTATTGCTGGGGCTGAAGCTTCCAATAGGACCGAATGGATAAACACTATAATAAAGGCGGCAAGTAGAGAATGTAGAAATCAAGGCTTCTGCTCAATATTTCAGACTGCCTTAGTAACAGAGGGCGTCTGAACTTAAGAGCTCTAAGTCAAAAGGGACTACGTAGGCTGCTTGTCACTCAAGACACCACTGGTCTCATTTTCCTTTTCTTGCTTTCTGCTTATACAGTATCTAAAAGCAAAGTGGCACCTTTTGGAAATAAGGTTTAAAGTTTGTTAAGAAAATTTCTTAACGTTGTTTTTCACATCACCTTGACACAAAATAAAGACAATTTCATTAACATACAATGGATTTGTTTGATAGTATCATAAACACACATGTACGATATACTATCATTAATTTCTAGTACAAACACCATTCATGACTTTTTAACGGGTGGAATTGCTTAATTTTAAAATATCATGGAGATATATCTTTAGTTATCACTAATAAACTGAACAGTAATTAACATGTTGAAAAAAATAAATTGAAAAGAATGCATTAATAGAAGGCAGAACTTAAATGGCAATGTCACCAGTATCTCATTTATTTAGAATGTGATATACAACTAGAACACATCAAGCATATGATAAAACTGCAGTGCGATGCTCTTTATTACAACTCATTTGACACCTGTATTAAATAGAATGGAAGAATAAAACACAGAAAACTAAAAAAGCATACACAGCTGCTTCTAGGGAAGGGGACTAAGATGCCTGGGGTGGGAAGGAGGCATTCTCACCATTACACTCTATTGTCTGAAGTGTGTCTTAACACATGCATGTATAACTTTTTCGATCAAAAAATAATGAGCTTAGTCAAAGAGATTTTTAAAAAAAGTACAAGATTTTCAAATAAATAAGTAATGTACAATAATTCTAATAGAAAGGCATAATAAACTGTTGCTGGAGAAAACTGAAATGGCATCCAAAAGACGAGAGCTTAAGACTCCCTATCACCATCTAACAGATGAAACGTTAATTTGACTGTGCTGAATAGATGCCAGCGTTATTTTGTATGTGCCAATGTGAAGAGATTTTTCTATGAAATAATAAAAGCTTAATTTTTGTCATATAAATTCTTAAAAAATCAAAGTACTGACAGGTGACCACTATCTTTAATTGCTAAATACTAAAGAGAAAACAGAAACTTACACAGAAGTCAAAGTTTATTAAGACAAATACAGGTATTAGAAAAGCATAGGTATCCTATATTAGAAATTATTTTTAAGGCTGGCAAAAGTCCATTTATTAAGAGCAATAATATAACAAAATTCCTATATAACAAAATAATCTAAAGACTGTTTTTCTTTTGTAGTATTTGGACCTAAACCAGCTTATTTATTATCTTCCAGCTAGTCAATAATGAGAGCTTATACATAAAGGTCGCTGATTATTAGGTCTAGTGTCTAGATCAAGTGTCTATCAACACCTCCATTTCTTACCTACATGGCTGCTGACCCTGTGTGACGCCCAGCACCCCACGCCCCCTCTGAAGCACCGAGTGTGGTGTGCAGGCCCGGGCACCTGAGAGCTGCACAGCACCCGGGATGCCTGGTGTCCTCCGTGCTGCGCGGAGAGCTAATCCGTGGAACAGCCACAAGCAAAAAGCACCTCACAGTGCACAGCACATAACCAGAGGAGCTCTGAAGATGAACAAGTCACAGTCCGTGTGAGACCGAAGCACTGCGGGGTGCTGAGAAACCGGGTGGATTTAAGGCCAGTGCCTTCGTTTCCAATCCTGGCTCCTGCTACAGCTGTATCATCAGACCAGTCACTTAGCATGTGAGGTCTTTCCTACTGTATGGAATGGGTCTGTGGGAAAATCATGTAAATTATGTAAAAGTCTTTCACACACCATAAAGTACAAGATGGGTACAAATCATTAGAAATTATAACATGCTCTCCCCTTGAATACAGAACTGGTTAACTGTAGAAGCAAAACTGCAGCTTATAGGTGGTTCTCTACCCTGACTGCATGTTAGAATAACCTGTGAATTTTAAAATCAAATTTCAAAGTCGATTAAATTTAATTTGATTTAAACTGTAAACAGGGGGAGGGAATCTCTCAGGGTGAGGCCCAGGCTCTGCAGGTGACTCTAACAAGGCAGCTTGGGTTGAGCACCCTAGCTACACCCTCCTAATTATTGCCATGCCCAATCTAAATGACTTTTTAAATCTCTTTGGACTATTCAAATCTGTGCTCTCGTTTGCTAAAACGATAATCAAGAGTTAATAACTACAAATAAAAGCATCGGGATAAAACTAAATATTTACCACAAGAGGGAGTAGGTGAATCAGTTATTCGGTTTCCATGAAATTAGCATAAAGTTTCTCAGTGAGAATTAAAAGTCAACCTTCAGTATTGGGGCGGGGGGGGGGGGGGGGGGTTGGTTCCAGGACCACCCCCTGCAAATACCAAAATCTGTGCAACTCAAGTCCCTCGTATAAATGGTAGTATCCGCGTGCACCCTGCACATCTGTACATCCTCCCCTAATCATCTTGACTACTTGTAATACCCAATACATAAATGCTACGTATAGGAAATACAGCGTAAATGCTATGTATATAGTTGCCGGCACGTGACAAATTCAAGTTCTGCTTTTAGGGACTTGCTGGACTTTTTCCCCTCAATATCTTGATGCATGGTAGATGAATCCATAGATGCAGAACCCGTGGATACAGAGGACCAACTGTATATGTAAAAACACCTTTAAACAAGTTACAATGATATTTTATTACTAATTCCAGTTGAATAGAGTAGGCATCTTTGGGAAGATTTACAAGTAACTTTAGAAGAATTCAGAGATGGTAACAGGTGAAAAGCAGACAAGAATAGGTTTAATTCCTTCTTTCCATGGACACCCTGGGGTATAACGCCAAGAAACAAAATACTGCAAAGGTAGATGAAGAAAAGGGGAGAAAAAATGAGATCAGCAAAAGATTAAGTAACCGATAACCAGATAAGAGAAACTGATCGAATGCATTTCCACTTACGATATAAATATTTTCTTATGGTTCTCCGCCTTATTATATCACGTTACCAAAGCATATTAACAAAAGACACTGTCAAACATTTACTGAATCTTGCCATGTTAAGCTTAAAATTCTTTAGCTAGTGGGACATACCTAAGACCGGAGACTTGTTCTCTGCTCTCTAGGTTTGGGAAAGGCCTCGTGAAGCAAGCCTTGGAATTTACCAGAACGTTCCAGTCCCTCAGGCTTCTCTCAGCTTATGGATATAAGTACTGTTTTCTTTTACTACAGGTGAATCTTAAAAATATGTTTACACGAAATCTGAAAGTGTCGGTTTAAACAGTTACGGAGCATGGCCCCAAGATCCTAAGTAAACTATATGTCTAAAATGTCCAAATATCAAGAACACATGTCACCATCCGCTGCTTCAGGTACTTCCACCCAGTGGGCTGATAATACCCAAGTCTAACGTGGCCAGAGTAGTTTACGACCATCTCTCACACGCCTACACCAGACACTACGCCAAAGCAGTCAGTAAACTGAGGAGTGTGCGCAACTGTGACAGAGCAGAACATGGTTTACAAGGTAACGTGAACAGTCGTAGGTCTTGATCCAACTCTGTTAACGCACTCACTTTCCATGGAAGCCATTTCATCAGCCCTTTTGTTGTACTGCATATTCACCTGTGAAGACACTCCAGGGCCAGTGCAGTGACCAAGTCACATCAACACTCAATAAAAATTCCTGAACTAAATGAAGAACAGCCAATAAATCTGACCCAACGCTTCTATTGCTAGTTCAGAAGCGACGTGCACGATTTCAAGGGTGTGGGATATGTCTTCTGCACTGCTGTATCCTCAGCAGCGGGCTCAATGGCACGTATAATAAATACTCTTTGGGAGAATGATAAAGTACATAAACTTAGCTACCATCCCAAATTTAAAAGGTTCACAAGGAAGACTGAGGCAAGTGATATATATACAAAGCATAAAAATGTGTATTTGTCACGTCTTCATGTGTCAAATCTATTTTATCACAGAATGAGGCATTGTACAGAAGTAGATCTTACAGAAAAGTATATGTCATTGAAAATAAATTTCTTACTAATTTTAGCTGTTTGCTAGAAATCTTCTAAAATGCAATACAGACTTTCCTTTCTGTACCTAGGAAAGGTCTTCTGCTTTCAAGTCAACTGCCACCCTCTAAGCATCCTGCGAGTCTGTGCCGAAGCGGAGGTGTCCCCAGGGCTCCATGCGCTGACTGCTCTTCAGGTGGGAAGATGAGACAAAGCGAGGAGACAGGTGAGGGGCCTGGCGGTTCTTTCAGGTTTCTAACCCTGTGAACATGCCTATCCCGCAAGATGAAGTTAAGGACAGAGAAGAGAGACTGCTGTTCAGGCCCTGCCTTGAGTAATTTTTGTAGGAAAAAGTACCTTTCACCAAAATGCAAACACAGGAGGTATAAGCCACTTGAGCTGCTCTGTCTTGTGTGGGCGAGGGTAAGGAAGGGCAACTTGAGCTGGAGACAGGCTGAACTTGGGAATCTCGTGCACACTGAAGAAGAGGCGTGCAGTAAGCACTGCATAATCAAGTATCCAGCTTGTTGGCCAGCTTGGAGGATGCGGAGTGTCCAGAGCTCAGCAGACAGACCTGGTGCTGGAAACCTGGGAATCCTCTGCCTGTGGAGGTGACCTGAAGACAGAAGGAAGAGCCACCCTTCACCATAGGCTGAAGCCAAAGAAGCTTCCACAAAAGGACAGAGGAAGTGTATGTAAAGGCAACGCAAAGAGCAGCAGAATCCAGGGGAAGATTCTTTCCACCAAAGGTGAGGGAGGCTGGACGGGCTGAGGCTGCAGGAGCTCCCGCACAGACGACGTGAAGGCAGCTTCCAGGAGCAGCCCTGCGACACAGGTGAGCCTCTGACGCGGGTGCTCAGTCCGGCACCCAGCTCAGCCTAGAGGAGACTGCCAGGGAGAGACAGGGCGTGGGCGCCAGCTCCGGAGGGAGTCGCCGGGAGACGGAGATTCACAAGTCATTTCACACAGAGACACAAATTCAGAGAGGGTGAGGAGTGTTCTGGAGTACACAGTCAGCACATGGTGTCTGAGGTGGTTTATGTTCTGTAAAGTCCAGAAAATACTTACGAAGCAAATGCTACACCACGGCTACTAGAGAAATACGCACACATACACATACATACGTACCTCACAGAGATAATAACGTTCGGTCCTAAAAACTCACCCTGGTGGAGTCTACTTTCTCTATTTTGCACAAGAAGCGAGCTTCAGGAGAAAGGGGCCCAGCACCCAAGCTGCTCGCACCGCACTGTGACTCGATCCTCTGGCCGCTGCTCTGAGACGCTGAAACCAGGAGCAGAACCATCCCTCGACCCAGGCCAGCTGGGGCCACGCCCACAGAGCGGCTCCCACCACCACCAACCCGCCCCCGCCGGCACCCGCACGTGTGCGCCAATGACAGACACTGACATCAGCGTTACAGACGCATTTCAGCAAGTCGGCAAATTCGCAAATACAGTTCAACTGGTTTTGGTGCATGGACGCTCCAGGCTGGGGAGCGTTAAGCCTGAAGGTAAAAACTCAGGATGCAAAGTGACCCACCTGAGACTTTTCACAGCACCGAGGGAAGGGCCTTTCAACCTCGAAGGAGAGCTTGAAGAAATATAACCAGAAGAAATTACTATGAAAACTTGGTAAAACTTCTACAGCTTGCACTGTTCCCTAAAGCTGTATTTTTATCACTATTAGCTGCCCTGTAACAATCAGCAGTAACACCCATAAACACCATCATCTGGGGACTTCCACAGGAGCAGCAATGAAGGAGCCGGCTGTCAGTAATGACTTCCGCTCCACAACCAGAAGTGAGGGGAAAGCCCCAAGAAACACAATAATGGTAGCAACTCAATGCAGGGCATATGGGCAGAAAAAAGATGCACGGGAGCCCAACCAGGGCTAAGAAGTAACGGTGTAAAGGAGCTTAACTGGTCTCAGAAAATGGTAGTGGCCTAGACGCAAGGGTTCTTTTCAAAACAGATTTGCTCAGAGCCCAAAATAAAGCCCATACCAAGAACAGTCTTTGTAATTCTTAAAAAGAAAAAAAAAATAATAATCTCCTTAAAAAGAAGAAGTAGGGTAGAAATATAGAGGGAAAACTGAGGTTTGGCTTAATGCAGAGAAGAAGAGAAGAGAATCTACCTTAGAGAGAACCCTGGAAACCTACAAAATGGGTTTTGTCTCACCAAAAAAGATGGGGGAGATGAGGCAGAAGACCACTCTGGATCTCCCTCATTCTCAGGCCTGAAGTGAGCCATGGGGGTTTTCTAAAAGGGGTGCTTAAAAAGATGTGAAACGATTATTTGAAAATCATATTTCTGCTAAAGGGCTTGTACCTAAAATATATAAAGAACACTTACAACTCAATAATAAGTACACCAACAAATTAATTTAAAAATGGAGAAAAGATCTGAACAGACATTTCACCAAAGAAAATAGAGGAATAACCAAAAAGCACAGGAACAGATACTCCACATCATTAGGCATCAGGGAAGTGCAAGCTAAAACCACAAGATACCACTTTATGCCCACTAAGATGGCTATAAAAGAAAAAAAAAAAAAACCATCAGTGCGGCTATGGAGAAACTAGAACCTCGTGTATTGTTGGTGGGAATATAAAATGGTGCAAGCCACTCCAGAAAACACTTCGGCAAGTTCTTAAAAAGTTAAACATAAACTCACCATACAGCCCAGCAATTTCACTCCTAGGAATCCACCCAAGAGAAATGAAACTGGCCGTCTCCAACAAGATTTGTACATGAATGTTCACATCAGCATCATTCAAAATCAGCATTAACTGGTGAAAGG